>NC_134780.1:80372006-80374506 GCF_046742065.1 Oratosquilla oratoria
TTTCTCCCCTTCCTCCTTTTTCTCCTCCTCGTCCTTTAACCCACTCCTCCTTCTTATCCCTCTCCTCCTCCTCCTCCTCCTCCTTCTACTGGCCATCCTCTTTCGTCTCCTCCTCATTGCCTTCCTTTTCCTCCTCTTTTTTCTTCCTTCCCGTCCTCATCTTTCTCTTCCTCCTCCCACTCCATTTTCTTCTCCTCCTTATCGTTTTTCTTTCCTTCCTCATTTTCTTCCTCCTCTTCCTTCCACCACATCCTTTCACCTCCTTCTTTCTTTCTCTTCTCTTCTTCCCTGTTCCCCTCTTCCTTCTCCTCTTCTTCTCTCTACTCCTCCATCTTTCTTTATTATTTCTTCCTCTTCCTCTCCTCCTTCTCTTTCTCCTTGTCTTTTTCCACATCCATTATTCTCAATTTCCTCCTCCTCCTCCTCCTCCTCCTCCTCCTCCTCCTCCTCCTCCTCCTCCTCCTCCTCCTCCTCTTCCTTTATCCTTCTCCCGCCATACTATCCTTAATTTTCCATCGTTAGTTCCTTCCAATCTTCCCTCTCCTCCCTTCCTCTTCCTTCCCCTCCTCCTACACACTCCACCTACACTGGGATAAAGTGAAGGAGGAGGAGGACGAGAGGGAGGAGGAGGAGGAGGAAGAGGAGGAGACGCATGAGGATGAGGATGAGGAGGAGAAAGAGGAGGTGTAGGAGCAATATTAGGAGGAAAAACAAGAAAGAGAAAAAGAAGAAGAAGAGGAGGAGGAGGAGGAGGAGGAGGAGGAGGAGGAGGAGGAGGAGGAGGAGGAGGAGGAGGAGGAGGACGAGGAAGAAGAGGATGAGGATGAGGAAGAGGAGGAGGAGGAGGAGGAGGGGGAGGAGGAGGGGGAGGAGGAGGAGGAGGAGGAGGAGGAGGAGGAGGAGGAGAGGAGGAGGGGAGGAGGAGGAGGAGGGGGAGGAGGAGGAGGAGGAGGAGGAGGAGGAGGAGGAGGAGGAGGAGGAGGAGGAGGAGGAGGAGGAGGAGGAGGAGTCAGTGCTTCAACTTAATTTAATCTAACCTCGACAGCGGTCCAATCCGAGCTGGTGTCCCGTGGGGTCCTCTCTCCCTTCCCCCTCCACTCCCTCTCCTCCCCCCTCTCTCTCTCTCTCTCTCTCTCTCTCTCTCTCTCTCTCTCTCTCTCTCTCTCTCTCTCTCTCTCTCTATCCGCTCCCGAGCGCTCTATGTAATTCAATCGACGGTGATTTTTTGTGTCACCCTGTTTGCTGTTTAGGGTCTTTGGTACCAGAGCCTCTGCTGGCCATTAAGAAGGTCGCCTGCTCAGACCGACACCAATAAAATATGTTACAATTATATCTCATCATCACAGGGCTCTTAGTAGGAAAATTATATATACATACATATATATATATAAATATTATATATATATATATACATATATATACATATATCATATATGTATACACACACACACACACACACACACACACACACACACACACACACACACACACACACACACACACACACACACACACAGCTCACACACACACACACACACACACACACACACACACACACACACACACACACACACACACACACACACACAAGCTCACACACACACACACACACACACACACACACACACACACACACACACACACACACACACACACACACACACACACACACACACACACACACACACACACACACACACACACACACACACACACCTGAGTTAATGGATCCAATCCCTCGCTGCCTTTAATTTGTGTTACGTTTTTTTTCTTTGTCACTGACACTCGAGCCAACCCACTGTGAACATTTGAATTCTCCTAAAATTGGCGCGGCTGTGCCCACTCTTCCTTGTTTTGTGTTCGCGTCAGAGTCTATGAGATTGTTTATATCTGCATATATTACAGCGCTCGACTTCAGTTTGTGTGTGTATGTGTGTGTGTGTGTGTGTGTGTGTGTGTGTGTGTGTGTGTGTGTGTGTGTGTATGTGTGTGTGTGTGTGTGTGTGTGTGTGTGTGTGTGTGTGTGTGTGTGTGTGTGTGTGTGTGTGTGTGTGTGTGTGTGTGTGTGTGTGTGTGTGTGTGTGTGTGTGTGTGTGTGTGTGTGTGTGTGTGTGTGCGTGCGGTTCAGTCCTACTCTAGTAGTTTGATTTTTTATGTAAATATTGAAATGTTTACGTTTTTATGTATTTTCTTTTTTTTACTTATCTACATACTTTTATTGATCTATTCATCTATATTGTGATCTTTTACTGATTTATATATGTATGTATGTATAGATATATATATATATATATATATATATATATATATATATATACATATATATATATCTACTATAATAAAGTACTAGCTTCTGTCTGTTTGTTTCTTTGTTCACGAACTCCTACTAGGGTTTTGACCCCCATAACCATATATATTCTGATACCCTATCACCCCAGGTACTTGGATAAGTATATTTCATTAAAAATATATATATATATATATATATATATATATATAT
>NC_134780.1:80377006-80379506 GCF_046742065.1 Oratosquilla oratoria
TTGTGTCCAGAGAGGTTGGGCCACTTTACTCATTTAATTCTGCATCTATTTATCTATTTATTTATTTATTTTTTATTTTAGATAATGGAGCGAACCTCGGCTTGAACGGACTTTCTGTCGACCGTGACCCGACCACATTGAATAGAATTGCCTGTTCATAGTTAGCCTGAATATGATGATAACTTATGTCGCTCTGATAGAGGAAATTATTTTTTTTTCGTTTATTTACTTATTTTCTGTTGTGTTTGGTTAACAGACACATAGGCATACACAGACACACGCAAACACAAAAAATCACACACACACATAAACACACCGACACACACACACACACACACACACACACACACACACACACACACACACACACACACACACACACACACACACACACACACACACACAAACTAATAACCCTGCAACTTATTCATCCCCCTAATCTGCTTACAGAATGTCTTTTGCGTCTTCTCTTTTCATCCTCCTCCTCCTCTTCCTCCTTCTCCTCCTCCCTCTCTTCTTCTTCTTCCTTATATTTCACCATTCCTCCGTTCTTCTTTATCGAGCCCCCATCTTTGCTTTATCTCCTCCCTCCGTTTTGAGACGGGACTGTTTGCGTGTGTGTGTGTGTGTGTGTGTGTGTGTGTGTGTGTGTGTGTGTGTGTGTGTGTGTGTGTGTGTGTGTGTGTGTGTGTGTGTGTGTGTGTGTGCTCGTGTGTGTGTGTGCTCGAGTGTGTGTGCTTGTGCGTGTGTGTGTTTGTGCATGTGTGTTTATGCGTGTGTGCGTGCGTGTGTGTGTGTGTGTGTGTGTAAGTACAAATAACGTAGTTACCATGCATAGAAAACTAAACTCTTACACGACCTTTACGTGCTCACTAATCCCTCCCCCTCCCCCTCCCCTCCTCCCTCTCCCCCTACCCCCCACACTCCAACTATAAGTATATAATCTAAGAAATAAGACATGATGACTGCAGTACCCTACATTTTCTTTAGTTGGGGCCCTTCTGTGACGCCGCTGAGCGAATCACTTTTCCTTTGATTTTGGCTGCTTGTCTTCGTCAGTCGATTTTATTCCTGCCCCTGGAATCTCCCCCTCCCCCCTCCCACTCCCCCTCCCCTCCCCCCTTTCTTCTTCAAAGGAGGCCATCACTAATGACCGCACTTGATCCAGCAATTGTACATAGTGTTCATTAAGACGGACGTACCATGTCAAAGAGGACTAATATGACCCTAATATCATCATCTATCCCCATAAAACTTGGTCGGGGACGAAGTGTCTAAGGGGGGAAGGGGGGGAGGGGGGAAGGGGGAAGGGGAAAGGGGGGAAGGGGGAAGGGGGAAGGGGGGAAGGGGGAAGGGGGAGGGTGAGTAGAAGGTGAGAACTTTCTGCTTACTTTATTTGAATACGTAATTTGACATTTATGGCACCATCCTGTCCTATTCACCCTACTTTCCACCCTAGGACAAGACTTGTCCCCCCATTTCCCCCTCCCTACCCTCCTCCACTCCCCCCATCCTCCCATCTCCCTTATCCCTCTTCCTTCTTCCTTTATTCCCCCCCTTTCTCCTTCCTTCACTTGTTCTATACATCTTTCCACTCATATAACTGCCCCTTCTTCTCCTCCTCCTCTCTTCCATTTTTTTTCTTCTACTTTCTCCCTCTCTCCCACCATCTCCTCCACCACTTCCCCCTCCATCTCTCCCTTCATCTCCTCCATCTTTACCTCCATTTCCTTCATCTCCCCTCCATCTCCCCCTATACCTTCTCCTTTTCCTAATTTTTTTTCCTTTGCGTAGGAAATAATCTCCCGCTGGAAGCCGCAAGACACAAAACCGTCGTCATGGCAACCATCGTGATGCTCAGTTTACAAAATGACGACGACATGACGTCACCAAACTCATTATTCTTCTTTAGACTTTCTTCCACCTCCACCTTTTTCTCTTTCCTCTCCTCCTCCTCCCTCTTCCTTTCCCTCCCTCTCCACCTGAAGCCACTGAAGTTAAGAAGATGAATGAGATTTGAGAACGCTGGATGTTTTAGTATTTCAATTCCTGATCATTCAACAATATCAAATTGAAAAAAGATTCAAATTATGCGAGACAAACTACGAGAAAATTGCAAGACATTTTCCTTCAAAACGATTGAGTGTGCACGTGTATGTTTGCACGTATGTGTACGTGAATATATGTGAATGTATGTATGTGTGCATATGTTAGCATGTATATGTACGCATGTGAGCATGTATGTGTGTATGGTGTGTGTGTGTGTGTGTGTGTGTGTGTGTGTGTGTGTGTGTGTTTTATGTTTGCACGTATGTGTACGTAAATATATGTGAATGTATGTATGTGTGCATATGTTAGCATGTATATGTACGCATGTGAGCATATATGTGTCTATGGTGTGTGTGTGTGTGTGTGTGTGTGTATGTGTGTGTGTGTGTGTGTGTGTGTGTGTGTGTGTGTGTGTGTGTGTGTGTGTGTGTGTGTACATGACTGTTATATA
>NC_134780.1:80387006-80389506 GCF_046742065.1 Oratosquilla oratoria
ACAAAGACGAAAGTCTCTTCAGGGGGACACGGGACGATTTCATTCATAAGACCCGATGCATGACGAAGATGACATTCTTTAGTCATTTTGTTCTGGTGGGTGGGGAGGGATTTCGAAATGGGAAGTATAACACTCCACCTTCAGGAAATTGTTCACGATTTTTTTGCGGAAAGTGATTCTATCTAATTTTCTAAATATTTTTTGTTATTGACAGGTAATTATGTACAGCCCTTTGTGCAATAAAAGATCAAGTTTCTTTTCAAATATGGAGGAAATATAAGAGAATCATGAAACAAAACCTTGATTAAAATGTCAGTATTTCCGATGTTTCCGATATTGACAGTTTTTTCCCATCAAAATTAACCCTAGATGCTATAGATTCCTCTGGTGCATCTACTATCAAGCACAATTAATTCTACTTAAACTACCTCGAATATTGTCAATAGAAAATTATTAGTGTACAAATCCTAGATGGGTTTCATTGAAGGGGAGGAAAAAACAATCAGAACACGTTAGCCAGAAAAGCTTATATAAAGTATTCCTTTGCAAAGACTTCTTGCATGCAATGCCACCAAGGCTACGGGGAGACTTGAAACCTTTCGCTCATATTTGGGCCCTTAAGAGGTCTCACAGGCACCAGAGATATGCGTATGCTCTCAGTGCATGACGCTCACAGAGACATGCGTATACTCTCGGTGCATTACGCTTCCAGGGACATGCGTATGCTCTCAGTGCATGACGTTCACAGAGATAAGCGTATACTCTCGGTACATGACAATCAGGGACATGCGTATACTCTCAGTGTATAACGGTCAGGTACATGAGTATACTCTCAATGCATGACGCTCCCAGAGACATGCGTATAGTCTCAGGGCATGACACTCAGGGACAAGCGTATACTCTCAGTGCATGACGGTCAGGTACATGAGTATACTCTCAATGCATGACGCTCCCAGAGACATGCGTATACTCTCAGTGCATGAGACTCAGAGGCATGCGTATACTCTCAGTGCATGACGGTCAGGGACATGCGTATACTCTTGGTGCATAACGCTTCCAGAGGTATGCGTATACTCTCGGTGCATGACGCTGGTAACGTGTTCGATTAACTTGCATGCACACATGCGCATGATTTATGTTATATACATACGAGCCCACGTACTTAGGCATGCAAGCAAGCAAGCAAGCATTGGAGAATTAAAGGGTACGTACCACCCACACTCCTGTGCGTGTAAAAGCAGGATTACACGTACACATACGCATCAGCATGGTCATGTGTACGCACGTACGCAAATACATAGACATGTATGTATGCGTTCGAAGATGCACATTTATGTGTACAAGCAGAAACACGCGGGCAGACATACATACGTACATACATACATACATACATACATGCGGGTGCACACACACACACACACACACACACACACACACACACACACACACACACACACACACACACACACACACACACACACACACACACATTGAGGGATGATACCATATCGGCTGACGCATGTAGTTCATTAGTCTTGTGTAATGCATGCAATACATGCATTGCAGCATAAGCTACGGGGGCGCCGCGCCCGGGCCAGCGTACGAAAATCATGCTGTGCTTGCTTGCGCATGCGCGGACAGAAGCCGGGAAGCTGGGTGCCACCTCCATACTTTATGAGACCGGTTGTTGGTTTGCTTTGCCAATTCCAGGAATTCGCGGAGAGCCACCCCCCCCCCCGCACAAGAAGGAGCAGAGTCCGGAGTGGGTGGGGAAGCAGGAAGAGGAGGAGGAGGAGTAAGAGGAGGAGGAGGAGGAGGAGGAGGAGGAGGAAGAGTAAGGGGAGGAGGAGGAGTAAGGGGAGGAGGAGGAGGAGGAGGAGGAGGAGGAGGAGGAGGAGGAGTAAGGGTAGAAAGAGAAGGAGGAGGAAGAGTAAGGGGTTTTAGGAGGAGGAGGAAGAGGAGTAAAGGGTTTTAGGAGGAGGAAGAGGAGGAGTAAGGGGAGGAGGAGGAGGAGGAGGAATGGAATGAACTGGGACAGGAGATGGAGGGGTGTGCAGGAATGGAGTGGAAATGGACGAAGGAAGAAGAAAACATGACAAGACTAAGTAAAGATGGAACAGAAGAAAATAAAAGATGAAAAAAAGTGTGAAAAAAGAGAGAACGACGAAGAGAGCAGAGGAGGAAGAGGAGAGAGGCAGAAGAAAAGAGAGGAGAAGGTGTCAAGATAAAAGAGAGTTAATGGGAGAAATCACGAAAGCTGAGAAGAGAGAGAGAGAGAGAGAGAAATAAAATGGGAGAAAAGAATTAGCAATGGAAAGCGAGAATGAAATAAAGAAAAATAGTTAGAAAGAGAAAGAAGTACAAGAATAAGAAGAAAAGATTTCAACAAACGAAGAGAAAATAAGAGAAAGGGAAGGGGGAGGGAAAGGAAGGGAAGGGAAGGGAAGGGAAGGGATGGAAAGGAAAGGAAAATAATGGGAAGGGAAGAGAGATGATGGAT
>NC_134780.1:80393219-80410719 GCF_046742065.1 Oratosquilla oratoria
TAGGAATTGTTGAGCTAAAAACTGCGAGTCGGGTTTCCAATTCGGAGAGAAAGGAAAGGTCTAGGTTGGAAAAACGTTTTTTTTTTCTTAAATGTTTATATATATTTAGTGGACTTTTTCAATTACTCATAAATATGTAAAATAATTGGTAATTTCTGGTCATTATACAATGGATAAATATGTTTTTTATTCACTTTTTTTCCTTAGTGTGTTCGGTTTTGCTCCAGCTCCTTAAGCAGAAACCACCCAGCTCGATCCCCAACGCCTACTTCGTGGTAATGTATGAGGGAGAAAAATCAATATGACGAACGAGCGTGAGAGAGGGAAAGAGAGCGCTCGTGAGAGCGTGAGTCTGAATTCTCGCGTGAGAATGCACTCACGAGAAGGCAGGCGTGAGAGGATGCACATCCCGCGTCAGAAACCGTGAGAGTAGAGAGAGTTCAACAAAGAGCGCTAAAGAGTTCTCTCTACGCTTGGTCCAACCAAGAGCTTGTACGTGAAAGAGCCTACGACGGAGATGATGTACAGTTGGCAAGACTTCCGCGCGGATCATTTGTCCTTCCGGAGTAAGGTGGACGTGGCAACAGCGCATCTGTCTTTGGCAACACTTTCCGCAACGTTTGCCTGTATGCATAGGATTCTTTCTTGCTGGGTCCTTTCCCCTGTTTAAGATATTTCAGATCCCTTCTCGATGCACTTCGGGTTAGGTTAGGGTAGGCTAGGCTAGACCTGGTTAGTTTAGGTCAGGTATGTTTAAGTGAGGTTAGGTTACTGCAGAGGTTACAAACCCAAAGAAAGGATCTCAAGTCAGTAAAGGGACCCACTAAGAAACAATTCTATTCCTGTTCTTTTACGTTGGCCGCGCCTCAAACTCTGATGGAGCGCGCACTTGCGCACAAATCCCGGCCACGCACAATTCCCGGCCGCGCGCACAGCTCCTCCTCCTCCTCCTCCTCCTCCAGAAGCCCAAGGGAAAGTCAAATATTTCTTGTTTACCCTCTCCCTGAATCCGGGCCTACTTCATCTACTTACCTGATGACTATGCTCCTTTACCATCTCATTAATTATCTACCTACTACCGTCTACTTACCTGCGTGCCTAGATCCTTCTAAGCTGCTTTCCATATACATTGGGTTCTAGTTTAATGTTTATATGTTAGCCTAAGTACCAACCTACCTACCTCCTGTGAACTTGCATGTATACTTGACCACTTGTCATATGCGTGCCGAACATATTGCCATACCATAGCTGCCTATCTACTTGTATACATATCTATCCGTTTCCTTATCATAAAATTACTTTTTATCTACTTTCTTCCTTCAATATCTATCCTCTACCTGTCTACCAGCAAACTATATAAACGCCTATTTTCTTTTAGCCTGTTCCATTCCTTACCTATTGTCTCATTATCATACTAGTCTACACTGACTAAACTTATTCACTAAACTCACTCACTAAGCGGATTACAGGAACACTTATAGCACAGTATTTGACGGAGTTTATTTTTCACTTCTTTCCAACACGATCCTATCCATACAAGATGGTGGAGAATTAGGTAAGGGAGGGTTGGAGGTGGGGGGGGAAGGGAGTGAGGGGGTGAGGGGGTGAGGGGGGTGAGTGTCCTTGTTATGAAAGCAGGCAAAACTTGGTTAATCTTAATTGTCCTTAATTAACTTAATGTTTTTTTCTAATCAACTCTTTCCACTCTGTGGCTCATTTAATGTGTTTTGTTCCGTTCATCAACAAGTGATTTTATTTAATTAGATTGTTTTGAAGGATATTTTATTGCCTTTACATCAGCCCATTATGAAGTCTGTTTTGTCGTTACCGGAACTCCTTTGGAGTTATTATGTGCATATTATACGCACACAAACAAGAACACAAACAAGGACACATACGCGCGCACAAACACACGATATTCACCTTCACATTATTGGACCGCCTTACATCCTCATATCCGTTCAAAAAAAAAAAAAAAAAAAAAAAGGAAAGGCAGTGAAGCACATCTTTTCAGACAAAGAAGATATCACACAGACAGATACACACAAATGCACTCCTCTCCTCACCTGTCCCTCCTCCTCCTCCTCCTCCCCTCACCCTACCTCGTGCTCTTTCACGTGCACGTAGAAGGTGTACGCACGTACGCACACACGCGCGTACACGCCCAACCTCCACGCGTGCTCACTCGAGCACAGAGCACATCGACGCAAGCGTAAGCACGAGAGAGCGTAAGTGAAGTGGCCTGGATTAAGAGGAGCTTGAGATTCAAGCAAGGAGAAGAAGAGGAAGAAGGATGTGTGAAGTAAGACACAATGTATGTATGTATGCATGTATATGTATATGTATATGTATATATATATATTATATATATATATATATATATATATATATATATATCTATATATATATATATATGATGGTACATTGTGACGAGTTGATGAAGGTGGAAAAAGAAGTCACGGGTCTAGTTTCCGAGTTCCTGAGTTTATTGCTGACCGGTTTCGCTCCATGCTTCTTTTGAAGAAGCATAGAGAGAAACCGGTCAGGAATAAACTTAGGAACTCGAAACTAGACCAGTGACTTCTTTTTCCACCTTCATCAACTTTGTCACCATATATATATATATATATATATATATATATATATATATATATATATATATATATATATATATATATATATATATGTATGTATATACACACCAGGGAGATAGCCAACATCAAAAGGCATATAACCACTTCTACCCATTTCATCCTCACCCATTCCACTTCCATCCACCACCCTCTCCTCATTCTCATCTTAGCTCCTCATGGATGACAGGTCATCCCTGTATTCCGCCCACTGACCTGGGCTAGAAACAATGCAGCAAGATACAACACATCCACAGCAATGCCGCTTCACTTAATCGGAGACCCTCCTCTTCGTTCCTTCATGCAGAAAAATAGAAAATATAATTACTATATTACTCATAAAAGTACTCAATTGTATTATTGTCAGTGTATCACTGCTATCTCAATAAACCTATTATTAATTATTATTATTATTATTATTATTATTATCATTATTACACACACACACACACGCATATATATATATATATATATATTATTATATATATATATATATATATATATATATATATATATGAAAACAGATGAAGAGAAACTTGTAGACAGTAAGTACTTTCATGTATTACATCTTTAGATAAAGTAAGAGAGATGCAAGTCTGGGCAAATACCTAAAAAGGAAGGGACACGGACATGTGGGAAACAACAGAGGCGGGGAAGGGAAGAATGTAGAAATGATGTACATGACCTTACCTCCCTCGCTTACACCTGACTACATATGGATCAATCTGGCGGATACTTCTTAATGACCAACTCGGTCACACACACACACACACACACACACACACACACACACACACACACACACACACACACACACACACACACACACACACAGACACACACACAAACGAATATATATATATATATATATATATATATATACAGTATATATACACAATATTTATCATAATTTTTATTATCCCTATTTTCATTATCATTATTACTATTATATTATCGTTTATATCATAGATATAAATGATGATGATTTTGATGATGATGATGATGATGATGATGATGATGATGATGATGATGATGATGATGATGATGATGATGATGATGATGATGATGATGATGATGATGATGATGATGATGATCATTATTATCATTATTATTATTATTATTATTATCATTATTGTTATTATTATTATCATTATTATTATCATAGCTCGGGCAAAATTTCAATGTCCGCGTAGAGCGCTGCTTTTAGCCATATATATATATATATATATATATATATATATATATATATATATATATATATATAGTAAAGAATATATAGTATGCAGGAAATATGGGAAATGTCCTGTGATTTGATGGGTGGTCAAAGAGGTAGAGACCTTGTGGTCCCGTTAGGTAATTAGTGTTATTGTCGTGAGAATAGAGGCAAGGTGATGTGGAGTCGTGAAGGTGTGGAGTGGGAAGGTGTGGAGTGTGGAGGACGTGAGGTGGATGCATCGTGAGGGACCTTGAGGCAATGGTGGAAGAGTGAGGGAGAGAAAGGTTATAAAGAACCATCTTCGTCGTTATTTCCTTCTCTTCTCTTTTATAATTTCTCCATTTATTTTCTCCTCCTCCTTCTTCTCCTCCTGCTCCTCCTCCTCATCTCCGTTGCCATCGTCACCATCACCATCACCATCACCATCACCATCACCATCACCATCACCATCATCATCATCACGAGCATCCTCATCAATTCTGATTTTCTCTTTTTCCTCTTTTTTCCTCTTTCCTCTTTCCCACCTCCTCCTCCTCCTTCGCCATCACCTCTTCCTTCACCCACTTTTTCATCTCCGCTCCTTGCTCCTCCTCCTCCTCCTCCTCCTCCTCTTCCTCTTCCTACTCTTCCTCTTCCACCACCTCTTTCACTCACTCTTCCATTTCTGCCACCTACTCCTCTTCCTCCTCTTCCTCATCTTCCTTCTCCATCGCTTTCTCATTCTCTTGGAACGCCTCTTCTTTCACTCAACCTTCCATTTCTGCCACCTCCTCCTCCTCCTCCTCTTCCTCCTCCTCTTCCTCCTTCTTTTTCTCCTCCACATTCTCACTCTTCCAAATTCCTCCTCCTCCTCTTCCTCTTCTTCTTCCACAGCCTCCTCTTTCCCTTGTACCACCTCTTTCACTCATTCTTCCATTTCTGCCACCTCCTCTTCTTCCTCCTCCTCCTTCTTCTTGTCCTTCTCACTTTTCCGAATTCCTCCTCCTCCTCCTCCTCCTCCTCCTCCTCCTCTTCCTCACTCTTCCTCGTGCTTGTCAATAGACGGGGATAAACACTCGTGGACGCGCGAGTGGGCGAGATGTTCCCGACTTTAGGTTCAGACAATAGCGAGAACGCCGATAACACCGAGCAAGAAGAAGAGGAGGAGGAGGAGGAGGAGGAGGAGGAGGAGGAGGAGGAGGAGGAGGAGGAGGAGGAGGAGGAGGAGGAGGAGGAAAGAGGACGACATTCAGGAGGAGGTAAAGGAACAGGGGGACGAATATAGGGAGGAGGAAGAGGTAAAGAAGGACAAGGGGGGGGAAAGAAGAAAAATACAAGTAGGAGGAGAGGCAACAGAAGAAGGAGGGGAGGTGGAAGAGGAGGACAAGGAAGAGGAAGAAGAGGAGAAGAAAGAAGAGGGGGAACACAAGGAGGAGGAGGAAGTGGAGGAGGAAGAGGAAGAAGAGGAAGAAGAGGGACAGATTGAACTAGGGAGAAGATGGATATGACAACAACAGAAGAGAGAGAGAGAGATAGAGAGAAAGAGAAAGAGAGAGAGAGAGAGAGAGAGAGAGAGAGAGAGAGAGAGAGAGAGAGAGAGAGAGAGAGAGAGAGAGAGAGAGAGAGAGAGAGAGAGAGAGAGAGAGAGAGAGAGAGAGAGAGAGAGAGAGAGAGAGAGAGAGAGAGAGAGAGAGAGAGAGAGAGAGAGAGAGAGAGAGAGAGAGAGAGAGAGAGAGAGAGAGAGAGAGAGAGAAGGAGAGAAAGGTGGATAGACAAGGGTTTGGGAATTCCATCAGGAATGGAATGATCTCTGGAGTTAATCCGGTGCCGGGGGGAAACAGAATTGAGATTGACGTCGAATTGAGGGTTGAGATGGATTTTGCGGACGGGAGCTTAGACCAGGAGATTACGCCGGGAGTCCTTTAGTGGTACCTAGAATCGTCACCTTTGCCCAATGTGCTACGTTAGCCTGAGTACATCGCATATTATATAGATTGTATATACATACATACATACATACATACATACATATATATATATATATATATATATATATATATATACATACTTATATATACATGTACACCGCATATATATATATATATATATATATTATATATATATATATATATATATATATATATATATATACATATATATATATATATATATATATATATATATATATATATATATATATATATATATACAGATAGCTGAGATTTGGATTGAGAGAAATGAGTGACTAATTTAGATTGAGTAAACGATGATCAGGCTTAGTTTAAGATTAGTTGATAATTGAAATAGAAGGGGAGAGGTTTTAGACTGATGTCTGTCACGTTTTCTATGTCGCTCGTTGTCGATGCCAGAGGGAAAGACTTCTCTAGATAGGACGTAATTATATATTCTGGTCCAGAGTATTTCTGATAAGTGACGCACTCTATATTTAATTATCACAAAATGGTTGGGTCAAAAGGAAATATAAATAAATAGGTAAATGAATGAATGAATAAAGGAATAAATTAAAAGGTGAATAGATAAATAAATAAACCCACAAGGAGATTATATAGATAAACAAATTAAAGTACGAGTGATTAAATAAAGGTAAATAAAAGAAAAGTATCCAATACATAATAGATTTATAAACCATTTCTACTCCAAAAATAAGTGAATAACAACAGTCAAAGTTCTTAAAAAAAGAGAAAGGCGAAAAGAAAACGAACAAATCATTAAGAAACATCTAAAAATACATACACTCCGTTCTTATTCGATGTGATGCTTACCCACGCAGTGTTACCAATTACCTGTAAGTTGGAGGCGGCGACGTACGCCCCAGAAGGGATTATACCTTTAGATTCCAATAGATATATTTATAAACCATTTCTACTCCAAAAAAAGTGAATAACAACAGTCAAAGTTCTTCTTAAAAAAAGAAAAAAGGCGAAAAGAAAACAAATAAATCATTAAGAAACATCTAAAAATACATACACTCCGTTCTTACTCGATGTGAGGCTTACCCACGCAGTGTTACCAATTACCTGTACGTTGTAGGCGGCGACCTACGCCCAATAAGGGATTATACCTTTAGATTCCAATAGATAATATATTTATAAACCATTTCTACTCCAAAAATAAGTGAATAACAACAGTCAAAGTTCTTCTTAAAAAAAGAAAAAGGCGAAAAGAAAAGAAAATAAATCATTAAGAAACATCTAAAAATACTACACTCCATTCTTACTCGATGTGATGCTTACCCACGCAGTGTTACCAATTACCTCTAAGTTGGAGGAGGCGACCTGCGCCCCAGAAGGGATTATACCTTTAGATTCCTTCGCAAATTTAATCACAAATATGGACGGGGATAAGACCCTTGGGATAAGCGGTGGATTGAGTTAGAAAAAGACGTGAGTAAGGATAAGAATCAATCTGAATAATGTGTGGTTCTGTTAAATGTATCAAGACACTATTGTTTTATGCCGAAAAAAGATCTATATATATATTATATATACATTACATACATATACAAATATATATATATGTATATATATATACATATATATATATTATATATATATATATATATATATACATATATATACATATATATATATACATATACTGTATATATATATATATACATATATATATACATATATATATATATACATATATATATACATATATATATATATATATACATATATATATGTATATACATACATATACAAATATATATATATATATGTATATATATATATACATACATATATATATATATATATTATATATATATACATACATATATATATATATATACATACATACATACATATACATATATATATATCAAAGCAAGGTTACGAATCATCTTTTATCGTGTCTTTTGTGAGCTCATTTTCAAGCACTTAGACAATTTTGGTTGTTCAGTTCAAAAATATATAATTATAATTTGTATGACAAAAAAAAAAAAAAACTATCTCGAGACAAATCAAAAGAAACTATCCGAAGATCGAGAAACACATGTCATCATGACCTTGTAGTTCTCGCGCGCAGAAGCAACTGCGAATAAAAGAAGTAATATTTCTTTTCAAAGATTATTATTATCTCAAATCAAGAGTTTGTAATTAGACCATTCGGAACGTTTGTAAACACAATTATACAAAACAGACGCATCTGTGTTCAGCCGAACACGTTATATTCAGCTCAAATCTGACCACGTATCCAGTCTAAATACGAACCGTTTCGAAAACGTTGGTGCACTTCTACAACAATATAACGTGCTGGCATTGACAGGTAGAACTTAAGTTTATAGCTAGAAATATATAGGAATATTAATATCATTCCTGAGAAGAGTCATCTAAGAGGCAGGGATAACTTACACCCTGAATAGAGGATCCTAGCAATGCCAGGGGTGGAACCGAGAGAGTGATAAATGATAAATAATAAATTATATATATGTATATATATATATATATATATATATATATATATATATATATATATGTGTGTGTGTGTGTGTGTGTGTGTGTGTGTGTGTATGTTAAAGACAGATTGAACATTTTTAGAAGCTCTGCCAAGGATTCGAACCCTGACCTGTGCGTAAATAATCACGAGGTCAAGACGCTAGCGACTGAGCCACGTGCGATGGTTCAAAAACACATTCATACTAACCAACATAGAATAACAATGATATAATTAATAACAAATAACACAAGTAAATGGAAGAGGCGACAGTCGGAGAAGATATGGGAGGAAGTAGAGGAAGAGGGAGGAGAAAGAACGGGAAGGAAGTGGAGGAAGAAGGTACTGAAGAGGTTGTAGAAGAGTTGAGCGAACATAGGAAGCAGAAAACAACATGATAAAGAGTTCGAATCCCTCTTATATCTCGAGTGGACTATTAGCAAATCATCCTTCTGCGGCGACCTCAAAGGCTCAAATCAATAATTTGTGTTTGTACGGGTAAGGTCTCACAAGTGTATCGATATGCTTTTGTACACACCCGTGCTATTAATGAGTACGGGTTTACGTATGTATATATGTGTGTAAATTCATGTGGACGTACAGGCAAAAACACACACACAAGCATGCACATACATGCGTACATACGCACACACGCACACACACACACACACACACACACACACACACACACACACACACACACACACACACACACACACACACACACACACACACACACACACACACACACACACACACACACACACACACACAAGTGGATACATATAAAGACACCGACTATAAATCACTTCATTCCACCTCCGAGTAGGACCTCTCGTAAATTTCCAGAGCCCAAATCCTACGCGATATATTTTAAAATTTCTTAAAGAAGAGGTCGTCTCTCTCCCATTACCGTGTACTACTCCAAAGGCATAAATAAATCATTCTAAAACATTTCACTTATCCTTTCCAATGGTGGGGATAAACATTTATTTCCACAGTCGTCAGGTGATTTATTTCACCTAAGGTGTCCTCCACCCATGATAGGGTCGAAGTGTGTTCCTCTCTTTGCCATCTTCGATACGGTAACGCTTATGAATACATATTGCTTTAATCAAAGGATGAGACGGCACCGTGATGATTAAACTGATGCATGATACACAAGATATCTTGTCATTCTTGCCTTAACACTATACTGTTTGCGAAAATATGATTTGGCTGGAAAAGATCTACTGGCCATAAAAAGATACATTAGGTTGTCAACAACGAAAGCTTTATTTACACAGTTTTTTAACACAATGGATCTGGCTGAAGTATCCTTAACGGCGCCTATACATTCGCACGTCGTCTTTTCAAAAACGTGATCATAAATCTCTTTCCTTACCCACAGGACTTCGTATATAAGAATTTATTTTACCCCTTAAATTCCAAACGCCATCTGTCAACAGAACACTAAAGGTCGACGTCAACCTTAAGAAAGTTAATAAATCAAGCCACGTAGTTGGAAGGGCTAATGGATTTTCACCGAGATTTAATACACTAATCATTTATTATCATTTATCTGTCTGAGGTTTTGACTGCATGTTATTGTGGCAGAGTAGCATGCAGTTGATACTTTAGGGTCTATATGGGGCGCCCCTACGGACCAGAGGCACACATCATTTTGTCTGTGATAGAGGAAAACTCTGTTCATAGAGAAATGATGACACTTTTATACTACGACTGTCCCTCCGTTATGCTGTCCCCCAACCCCTTGTTACTGTCCTGTACCATTTCTCTGAATATTCATTTCCTTTTTTTCGCCTACCCTGTGGTGGGGGAAGAGAATGCTACCACCAAGTCTTTCCACTTGAGTCGTAAGAGGCGAAAAAACAAACAAACAAAAAAACAGGACGGGGGATGGGATTAGGAGTCCTACTACCTGTAGCCCCAAAAGGGGACATTCCTAAAAAAAAGTAAAGGCATAAGAGGGTCTGGGAGTTTTCCAACCAGTACCCTAAGGTTTGGGTCTTTTAATGTGCGTGGATGTGGTACAGATGAGAGTAAAAGGGAAGAGATAGGCAGTATGTTTGCGAGAAGAAAGATGGATGTGCTGGCTTTGAGTGAAACTAAAATGAAAGGGAAGGGCGAGTGTGAGTTTGGGAGTGTAGCTGGGAGGTACTCAGGAGTGAAGAGGGGACGAGGGAGAGAAGGGGTGGCTATACTAGTAAGTGAAGAGATAAGTAAGCGTGTAGTGGAGTGGAAGGAGGTTTCATCAAGGTTGATGTGGATGAAGGTGAAGCTGGGAAGGGAGATGTGGGTTTTTGTAAGTGCGTATGGGCCTGGTAGTGAGAAGAGCGTAGAGGAAAGGGAGGCTTTTTGGGTAGATATAAATGAGTGCATAGAGGGATTAGGGAGAAATATCAATGTAGTTGTATTGGGAGACCTTAATGCTAGGGTAGGAAACGAACCAATAGACGGAGTGATTGGGAAGTATGGAGTTCCAGGTAAAAATCGTAGTGGAGAATTGATGGTGGAGATGTGTCTTGAAAGAGAGTTGATGACAGCAAATACAGTGTTTCTGTAATACAATTTAAAGTAGTGATTCTTAACCTTTGTCAGTGCTTGTACCCCTTAGTAATTTAAAAAAAAAATCGTACCCTCATCCAACATAAATACAATGCAAATATATGAAAAGGATGAGTGATACTAGTGATACAAACGTTGCTGAGAAACGATTAGATATATTCAATTAATGGACAAAGGTTCCTTTTTTTCATTTCAAATTAAAAAGTCAATTAGTAAGATACAATGAATGTACATTATGCTTTCTCATGGTAAATATACAGTACCATTGCACTGGCTATCATGTCTCGTACCCTCAGGATTAAGGTTTCGTACCTCATAGGGGTACGAATACCCTAGGTTAAGAACCACTGAATTCTGAGGTGACAGCGCATCATAATGCATTCTTCACAATCTACGGTGGCTCATTGTCGCGTTTCATTTCGCGATTTGTGCAAAAAAGATTAATCGAGAGAAGATTTATCCCTTTAGCTCCACAAAGAGTCTCCCTCAGATGAAGAATTAACGACCCTTCCCCACACTCCCAAATCTCCCTCCAATCCTCTCCCAACACCCTCTTCCCTCTTCGGAGGATCTTTCTTCACCATCATAAAATCACACCTAAGTGTGTTTGAGCCTCAATATTTTTGCCGCTTTTGCTGCTGCTTCTTTTGGTGTTTATGCTGTTGTTGTATAATACTACTCAAGTGTGCCTGAACATAAATAACCGTTTCTATTGTTATTCATGCTGTTGTTGTTGTGTCTATTGCTGTTGTGGTTGGTTAGCACCCAATGTAAATAGATAATGACATTTTAGTTACAAGGGAAACCGACTGTACTCGTTAGCTTCAAGACTAATTCCCTCCACCCTATATATATTGTGGCCGTTTCTGTGTCCTGCTACTGCTAAATATTCAGTAGATATGTTCTTGGTCATACGTAACCCAGTTGGCTGAATGAACGTGTCATTTGTTAAGTTTCCTGACCTTTCTTGATTAACTGAGGTTAGTTGAAGATACATACATCAACTACCACTTCCCTAACTAAAGAAAAACTCCTAACACGTCCTACAAAATTATTATATACTAGAATTAAATCTAGGTTAGCAAGAATTGACCCTTCCAAAACGAATTCTAACTAGACGGATGAATCCTGTTCTAGAGAAAAACTTGGTCATTAAAGTTAGAATATTCATCTTGACTATTTCTTTATCACATAGTAGCCACTAGGCGGCCAGAAGACGATTTCATTCAAGTCGACAAAAACCCGTTGTCATCAACATACTTGTAAAAAACGTCTTGACATCTAGTGAATCTGGCATCTGCAGCCTCGAGGCACCCAATCAGGTACGAGGAAATAAAAAAACGTTTCTGGTAGAGGGAGGGAGGGTCAACCCCCCCACACCCCCATCTTCCTCCTCCAATCTCCGCCTATTGAAGATACAACTGAAGATGGGATTAACAATGCAGGGAAAGGTTTAATCCTTCTAAGGGGAACATTTGTTTACGTTAAAAAGACTTAAATAAAACGGACGTTGGAGATCCCACTCGACCCGTTTTCTTTCTTTTTCGTTTATTTTTCTCTTCTCGACAGGAGACCAATGAGCATGTAGAGGACCAATATCTTAGCCCCTTCCTTATCTTGTGGTACTTTTTCTTTTACTCTGTCTGTCGCCAGGGGATTTTATTTGTCTCCTCCATGGTACTCCTTCTGTTTTGCTGTCAGGCTATTTCAGTAATTTCTCCTCTCGACAGGAGACCAATGAGCATGTAGAGGACTAATATCTTAGCCCCTTCCTTATCTTGTGGTACTTTTTCTTTTACTCTGTCTGTCGCCAGGGGATTTTATTTCTCTCCTCCATGGTACTCCTTCTGTTTTGCTGTCAGGCTATTTCAGTCATTTCTGTGTTACCACCGACCCACCCGCCCCCCCCATCAGGGGCCTCCTGAGCGATATCCATACACGCAGACGAAGGAGGAACAGGAGGAGGCAAAGAACCTTCCGGCTGGAAGTTGAGGCATCGGAAGGGCAACTCTTCAATTTTTTTTTTTTTCTTCTTCGACATGGGCTACGATTTTTTTTCCATGCGTTGGGAGAGACAAAAAAAAAAAAAATAAAAAATAAAAAATAATGCATGTGGGTGGTCTCCAATAAGATCGTAATCACTTAATCACTGACACTTTATAATAAAGCAATTCAACCTGATTGCACTGCAACTTTGAATCCATGTTGATAAAAATATGTTTATTTATTCTCATATTAAGAAATATGCAATAAAAAAGAAGACCTGGAAATCATCCATCCTTGCTATACATACGTTCCAATCCTTTTTAGGTATTATATATGGATTTCGAATCTCCTTAGGCGTTGTCATACACAGGATCCAATCCCCTATAGGTTCGGTATATGGATTCCAATCCCTTATAAATTTCGAATCTCCTTAGGCGTTGTTTATAGGATCCAACTCCTCTTCAGTGTTGTATACAGGATCCAATCCCCTATAGGTGTTGTATATGGGTTCCAATCCCCTATAGGCGCTGTATATGGGTTTCAACACCCCTTTCGATCTTCATTCTGGATCGGATATAGCGCTCGAAGACATCTTCGTCGATATCTGAAGTAGTCTTCGTCGTTACACTGGGGCTGATGACTTATGCGTTGTAATCAACGTAAAAGCTTGGGAGTAGAGTCATCGCTTCGAATAGACAGACAGACAGAGAAGGCAGAAAGAGACAGGCAGGTGGATGAATACGTAGGAATTGACAGGTAGAAGGGCATATGGACAGAAGTCTGGGTAAACAGGTAAGACTGAAAAACAGAGGGAGAGACAAAGACTTCGCACAGACAAACACACAGACAGGCAGGCAGACAGACAGACAGAAAGACAGACAGACAGACAGACAGACAGACAGACAGACAGACAGACAGACAGACAGGTAGAGAGGTAGGCAGACAGACAGGCAGACAGACAGCCAGACAAATAGTCAGAGGCTGCGAGACAAACTGACAGATAAGAACATAACATACGAATGAAGGAGACTGCAAGAGACCATAAGGCCTACACTAGGCAGACAGATTCTGAACTAAAAGAGGGAAATTAGGGAAAAAGGGATTGCTGGGGGGGTGGTGGGAGAATGATGAGTAGGAGAGAAAGGGATTGGGGGAGGAGGAGGAGGAGAGGGAGGGGTGGAAGGGTTGCGTCTCCTCTCCCCCTCTCCCCCTCTCCCCCTCCCCTCCAGAAACAAAAGGAAAGGATTTCCAATCTACGGCTTTCGCTGTTGTCGGTTTTTGCTGTCGTCATTGTTATCGTCATCACTATCGTCACCATCGTCGTCATCGTCATCCTGATCGAAATCTTGATATCACCATCACTATCATCATTCCTATAATGTAATCATTATTACCTTTATCTTCAGTTCACGTCTCCCTTTCTCTTTCTCTCTCTCTCTCTCTCTCTCTCTCTCTCTTCCTTTCTCTCTTTCTTTCTCCTTCCCTCTCTCCCTCGCCTTCCTCTCTTTCTCTCTCTCTCTCTTCCTCCCTGCCTCCCATCCTCTCTTCGTCAGTACCTCTCTACCTCCCTCTCTCTTCATCTCTCTCTCATTTCTTTCTTCTCTCCCCCTACCTCCCTCCCTCCCTCACCCCCTTTCTCTCTCTCTCTCTCTCTCTCTTTCTCTCTCTCTCTCATCCTTTCCCTCTCCCTCTCCTCCTCTCTCTTTCTCTTCCTTCCTCCCTCCTTCTCTCTTCCTACCTCCCTTCCTCTCTCTCTCTTCCTTCCTCCTTCTCTTCCCCCCTCTCTCTCTTCCTCCTTCCCTCTCTCTTCCTCTCCCCTCCTCTCTCTCTCTCTCTCTCTCTCTCTCTCTCTCTCTCTCTCTCTCTCTCTCTCTCTCTCTCTCTCTCTCTCTCTCTCTCTCTCTCTCTCTCTCTCTCTCTCCCTCTCTCTCTCTCTTTCTCTCTCCTCCCCCTCTCTCTCTCCCTTCCTCCCTCCCTCATCCTCTTTCTCCCTCTCTCTCTATTCTCTCCCCTTCTACCTCTCTCTCTCTCTCTCGTTTATCTATCTCTCCTCTCTGCTTCCTTTCTTACCCACCTCACCCCGTCGTTGCTCGTGCGCGCCTCCGTCCTCCTCTCACTAAAGCGAAATCTGAAGTTTGCCGTAATCTGCGAAACCTTTGCGGATTTGCCCCCAAATGGACCCAATCCCACTCACTCCTCATTCCGGCAATCTGACCGGAGATCTTCCTCCAGCCCAGGTCATTAACCTCTTCGCCACGGAAATAAATGAGAAAAAAAAAGAAAAAAAGAAAAAAAGAAAAAGAAAAAGAAAAGATAATAAGGCGGTCTCGGCAGAGAGGTCACAAAAAGGGCGACGCGAGATGAAAGATTCTCTCTCTCTTCTCTCTCTCTCTCTTTCTACCTCTGTGTGCCTGCCTATCTCTTCTACACTTTTTATTTATTTTTTGTATTATCAATGTATTTATCCCTTTATCTATTCACGTATTTATTTCATGTATTATTCTCTCTTTTATTCTCTTCTATCTTATCTTATTTTGTCCATTCATTTATGCATTTATTCATTTATAAACAGGTAAATAAACAAACATGTAGATAAATGGACACGGAAAATGAAGTAAAAAATCACACACGAATCTTTTTCCCCAAAGATACTAATTCAATCCGCTTAAGGTTGATTTTATAGGAGTGCCGCTTTTGTAAAAAAAAAAAAAATATGAATAACAGTAAACGAACAAATAAATGAATAAATGGATAAATAAATAGCTAAATTGATAAATGGATAAATGAATGAATTTATATGTATATATATATATATATATGTATATATATATATATATACATATATATATACACACACATATATGTATATATATATATATATATACATATATATATATATAGATACATATGTATATATATATATATATATGTATATATATATATATATACGTATATATATATGCATATAATGTCACCCAAAAAACTAATTAAAGCTCGGACAATAAATCTTAAAAAGAGAAAGAGAGAGGGAGAGAGAGAGAGAGAGAGAGAGAGAGAGAGAGAGAGAGAGAGAGAGAGAGAGAGAGAGAGAGAGAGAGAGAGAGAGAGAGAGAGAGAAATTGCCTTTGATCGACTTCAAAAGCTTCAGCGGTATTTGACCTATTTACCAGAACCCATCAATGCCATGAAAGGAATATTCGGAATCAGCCCAAGCCATTACAGGGGGGGGGGGCACCGCAAACAACCTTCCTGGTGTCCCCAAGGACAAGCCTTTCGGGACCTTCGTCAGGAGCTCTCTCTCTCTCTCTCTCTTTCTTTCTCTCTCTCTCTCTCTCTCTCTCTCACTCTCTCTCAACCACTATATTTTTTCCTCTCATATAGACCGACCCACTCTCTTCCCTTTCTTCTACTCTCTCTCTCTCTCTCTCTCTCTCTCTCTCCCTCTCTCCCTACCTTCGGTATGGGGTATTGAGTGCATGTTTTATGTGGTCAGTATTTTAGAGGCTCGAGTGACACCGCTATGGACCAGAGACACGCAGCATCCTTTTATGACCGGAAACTAATTTCCACTTAAAAAAAAAAAAAAAAAAAAAAAAAAAAAAAAAAAATAAATAAATAAATAAATAAATCACTTTTAACTTCTACTCTGCCTTCCCTCCCTCCCTTCCTCCCTCCCTCCCTCCCTCCCTTCTTCCTTCTCTTCCTCCCTCCCTCTCTCCCTCCCTCAGTTTTGCTGGTTTCCTTTCTTCCTTAAATCTCTCATAATCATCTTCTGTTTGACTCCACCTCCTCTCTTGCCCATTTCCTTCTTAAAAATGGACAAATTTAGATTTAAGAAGGAAATAGGTAAGAATTAGCTTACTAATAGAGTGGTCAACGAATGGAACAGACTTAGTAACTATTTAGTAAGCGCTGAAACTATCGGTTGTTTTAATAAACGGCAAAACAACTTTATGGATGGGGGTGAAAGGTGGTAATGGACATAGAACTGCATAGTGTAGGCCTCATGGTCTTTTGCAGTCTCCTTCATTCTTATGCTCTTATGTTCTCTCCGGTGGGATAATATCTCCAAGGATAGAAGATCCAAGGTTAAGGTGGGATATCATATCCAAGGATAGAAGATACAAGTTTATGGTGGGATATCATCTCCAAGGATAGAAGATACAAGGTTATGGTGGGATATCATCTCCAAGGATAGAAGCTCCAAGGTTATGATGGGATATAATCTCCAAGGATAGAAGATCTAAGGTTATGATGGGTTATCATCTCCAAGGATAGAAGCCCCAAGGTTCTGATGGGATATCATCTCCAAGGATAGAAGATCCAAGGTTATGGTGGGATATCTTCTCCAAGGATAGAAGCTTTAATGTTATGGTGGAATATCATCTCCAAGGATAGAAGATCCAAGGTTATGGTGGGATATCTTCTCCAAGGATAGAAGCTTCAATGTTATGGTGGAATATCATCTCTAAGGATAGAAGATCCAAGGTTATAGTGGGATATCATCTCCAGGATAGAATATCCAAGGTTATGGTGGGATAATATCTCAAAGGATAGAAGCTCCAAGGTTATGGTGGGATATCATCTCCATGGATAGAAGATCCAAGGTTATGGTGGGATATCATCTCCAAGGATAGAAGCTCCAAGGTTATGGTGGGAC
>NC_134780.1:80415719-80428219 GCF_046742065.1 Oratosquilla oratoria
AGCAGAAAAAGAGGAAAGTGAAGACTGAGATAGAACGATAAGAATAGAAATAAAAAGTAAAGAGAATGTAATAATAAACATAATAAGAAATAGAATGAAGGTAAAGCATACTTGAATATAAAAATGAAAAAGAGTCAAAAGTACAAATAAAAATCAAGAATTAATAAAAAGAAATATAAAGAAGAGTGGGTGAGTAAGCGCGCGCGCGCACACACACACACACACACACACACACACACACACACACACACACACACACACACACACACACACACACACACACACACACACACACACACACACACACACACACACGAACGTCACATATTTAATGAACAAATTACCTTCTGGGTTAGTTAATTCTGAAGCAAACAATTGCGAGTGGTTCCATAGGTAGGTGAGTGAGTGAGTGTGAGTGATCCATTTAGTGATGAAGGGAATGCATAAGAACGATTAGCTTAGTGAGTTAGTGGGAGAAAGGGAGTTGGTGATAGTGAGTGAATGAGTTAGTGGACAGGTGCTAATTTAATGAGGGAGAGGAGGTAAATGGGTGAGTGAATGTGTGAATGAGAAGAGGAGGGAGAGAGGGAAGAGGTAATTAAAGAAAGAGGAAGGAGAGGAGGGAGGAGAAGGGAAGGAGAAGAAGAGAAGGAAAGGAGGAAGGAAAGAGAGAAGAGGTAAAGGGAAGGAAGGAAAGAGGGAGGAAGGAAGGGAGGAGAGGAGGAAAGGAGAAATGGAAGGAGAGAGGGACTGAAGGAAGGAAGGAAGGAAGTAAGGGAGTGTAGGGGAGGGAGGGGAAGGAGGAAGAGAGGAATGGAGGGAGGGAGGGGAGGGGAGGGGATGGAGGGAGGAAAGGAGAGAGAAAGAGATGGAGGGAGGAAAAGAGGGAGAGAGGGAGAGAGAGAGAGAGAGAGAGAGAGAGAGAGAGAGAGAGAGAGAGAGAGAGAGAGAGAGAGAGAGAGAGAGAGAGAGAGAGAGAGAGAGAGAGAGAGAGAGAGAGAGAGAGAGAGAGAGAGAGGGAGAGAGAGAGAGAAAGAGAGGGAGGGAGGGAGAGAATAAGGGATGGAAGGAGGAAAGGAGGGAGAGAGAGAGAGAGGGAGGGAAGGAAAGGGGAGAGAATGGGATGTATGGAGGAAAGGAGGAAAAGGGGTAAGGAGGGATTAAGAGAGGGAGGGAGGAAGGGAGGAAAAGAGGAAGGGAGAAATGGAAGGAGAGAAGGACTGAAGGAAGGAAGGAAAGGAGGGAGAGAGGGTAGGGGAGGGAGGAGAAGGAGGAAGAGAGGGAGGGAGGGAGGAAGAGAGGGAGGGAGGGAGGGAGGGAGGGAGGGAGGGAGGGAGGAAAGGAGTGATAAAGATATGGAGGGAGGAAAAGCGGGAGAGAGAGATAAAACGGGAGGAAGAGAAAGAGGGAGGGAAGGAGGAGGAAAGGAGGGAGGGAGAAAGAGAGGGAGGGAGGGAAAAAGTAAGGGATGGAGGGAGGAAAGGAGGGAGAGAGAGAGAGAGAGGGAGGGAAGGAAAGGGGAGAGAATGGGATGTATGGAGGTAAGGAGGGAAGGAGGTAAGGAGGGAGTAAGTGGATGAGGTAGGGGAGGGAGTGTGTTAGGAATGGAGTAAAGATATCACGACGGTGTTACGTGTTATTGATAGCACAGGTGCTTACGTGTTAGGAACCTGAGGTGTTATGCAACGGAAAAGACATCCCCGTGCTTTATGACGAAGACGGTGTTAAGGTGTTAGATGGGTGTTACCGGAAGTCGAGATGAAAGTGTTAGAAGGCGTGTTAGAAGGGGAAAGCGTTAGAACTTGAAAGTATTAGAAGATGGAAATGTTAGAGGTAAAGAGTGTTAGAATATGAAATTGTTAGAACTTGAAAGTATTAGAAGATGGAAATGTTAGAAGTAAAGAGTGTTAGAATATGAAATTGTTAGAGAGAGAAAGTGTTAGAAGATTCAGGAGTTAGAAATTGAAAGTATTAGGAAATATAAAAGGCTAGAAATTGTGAAAATGTGCAAATGTTAGAAAGTGAAGATATCTGACGACGAACGTATTAGAAGGCACAAATGTTAGACATTAAAAGATTGAAGTGTGTTAGGAAGTTTGAATGTAACAAATAAAACAAGTTAGTAAAAAGATATAAACATTAGCGTACGACATCATTTCATACAAGGTCAAGTGCTTCCCGTTAGGCTTCGGTCTCGTGCTGGTGTTGGGTCCTGGTGGTGGTAGGCACTGTGGTCGTGGTGGTAGGCCCTGGTGGTGGTGGTGGTAGGCCCTGGTGGTGGTGGTGGTAGAATGTTGTGTTTCGAGCAAAGGGTTGTTTTTAATCAGATTAGGTCCCAACAGCGTTCCCGTTTGTATTTCACACATTGCGGCTCTTCCCCCCCCGTAACCTCCCCCTCTTCCTCCCTCCCCTACCTCCCTCCCTCTCTCTCCCTCTTGCTCTCTCTCTTTGCATCTCTCTTTCTATTTCTTTCTTTGTATCTCTCTCTCTCTCTCTCTCTCTCTGCCTCTCTCTATCTCCCTCTCTTTACCTTTTTCTCTATCTCTCTTTGCCTCTCTATTACTCTTTGTCTTTCTCTCTCCCTTTGCCTCTCTCTCTCTCTCTCTCTCTCTCTCTTTCTCTCTCTCTCTCTCTCTCTCTCTCTCTCTCTCTCTCTCTCTCTCTCTCTCTCTCTCTCTCTCTCTCGTGTGTATTCGTAGGGATGGTACTACTCCTGATGATGACGATAATTATGATGACGGTGAAGAAGAAGAGGAGGAGGAGGAAGAAATTGTGAAGAGGGAGAGAAGAAGGAAGAGGAGGTAAAGTGGGAAATTTTGGAAGAGGAGAAATAGGAACGGAAGGAAGACAAGTGGAAATGGAGGATGAGTGAGCAGGGGATCGAGAATGTGGAGGAGAAATGTGGAGGGAATGTGGAGTGAGAAGGAGGGGCGGAAGGAAGAGGAGGAAGAGAAGTAGAAGGAGAGGGGAGAGTAGTACCAGGAATAGAAAGTGGAGGGAGAGGGTGGTGAGGACAGGAGGAGGAGGAGGAGCAGAAGGAAGAGGAGGAGGAGGAGGAGGAGTAGAAAAAAGGAGTGGAACCTGGAGGACAAACAAGGGGAGGAGATAACGGAGTGGAGAAGCAGGAGAGCGAGGAGGAGGAGGAGAAGGGGGAGGATGGAGGGATGGAGGGGGGAGAAGAGGGGGCGGATTAAATGATTTGGATATTAGTGAGAGAGGCGACGCAAACACACACACACACACACACACACACACACACACACACACACACACACACACACACACACACACACACACACACACACACACACAAGTTATTGATTAAACCTTGTTTTAATTTCGTCTAAGCCTTCCGCCTAGATTAAATTTTCTATCTTATTCCATAAATTGATGCATCTATGTAATTTTTTTTTTAAATAATATTTAATAACTTCCGTTTTCTTTAGGTTTTTGCTCTATTCATTTATCCCAAAGTAAGAAATCCTTTCTGACTCGTAAAGACATATCGTATCACCTCTCTCTCTTCTCTTTTCCAATGTGGACAATCCCAGTCGATCTCATCTACCCTCACATGTAATGCTGGCCAGACTAGGGATCAATTTAGTTGTTGGTCTGTGTGTGTGTGTGTGTGTGTGTGTGTGTGTGTGTGTGTGTGTGTGTGTGTGTGTGTGTGTGTGTGTGTGTGTGTGTGTGTGTGTGATTCACCATAGTCTTGGAGCACGTGTTGGACTCGTGATCGACAGCTATTTCCCTCCCGGAAGAGAGCTCAGAACTCATACATCACCGATCTATGGATAATGCTGTGACCTTACACGCACACACTCACCGAATTCACCGCCCACGAGAGTTGGGGTAACGACTCGCAGCGCAGTGATATTGAAATTATTTCAGTCCTGGGCGGGATTTGAACCCGGACCGCCGTAGTAGTGGCTGCGAACGCTACCACTGCGCCATCGTGTGTGCATGTGTGTTTACGCGTGTGTTGTACATATGTACACATGTAGAAAGCTGTATTCTACAGCCTTATCTCAATACCCATAAGACAAAGACGAAGACAGCTTAATATCCAAATTCTTAAGACTTCCTACTAATGCGTTCGTATGTAACACATCCATAACCTCCAAGGAACATAAGCAAACATCTAATTCTCCTGTACTACTTTCCCCCCTTGTTGTATTACACTGCCTCGCTCCTTCGATGTATTCCGATGTATTTCATTGTATCATTTTGGAAGAACGGGTGAGGGCGAGGTGGAGTTTGAAGTCGCTGAATGGGCGGAAGGGAACGTGCATGAGGAGATACGTCTGAATGTCATCCTCGCTCGCTCCAGTTTATATATTTTATTCTTGCTAACGACAGCCGGTTTTGTTCACTTCTCTTGTGGTCTGAAATGTGGTTCAAGTACGTTTTTGTTCGATTTCATGTGAGCTTTTATTCGGATTAATTTCACGGGGGTTTTTTGGTCCTCACGGAAACCGAACCAAGGATGAAGTTGTCGACGCTTTATCAGGGGGAGGCTGTTTAGGGCATTTGACCACCTCTGCCTTGTCGCAAGACGACCGTTTCATACAGATTAGAGAAGGAACTAATTTTGAGATGATAATGTACCCGGTCCATCTAGGCTCCATTCCGTCCCCCTGTACAAAAAAAAAAAAAAAAAAAAAAAAAAAAAAAAAAGAAAATAAAAAAAAAAATAATAATAATAATAATAATAGGGATGTCACAAGGCTGCGTTGGTGGTGGTTGGGAGGGGGTGGGGGCCGCTACGAAGACAAAGGACAGTTTTATAAAGGAGATAAGGCTGATAAAGGAGATAAGAAGAGGAGAGCATAGAGGGATCGATAGATATCATCGAGGTGAGAAACAGTTGATTACGCACACGCAAACACACCCATATGCGCGTGTGTGTACATGTATACTTTGTGCATACACACACACACACACACACACACACACACACACACACACACACACACACACACACACACACACACACACACACACACACACACACACACACACACACACACACACACACACACACGCGCACACACATATATACACACGAACACACACATATACACACGCACACACACATATATACACACGCGCGCACACCCACACACACACACAGAAACACATAGACACAGGCACACACACACACACACACACACACACACACACACACACACACACACATGCATATGTGTATATTTGTGCACACGTACACACGCGTATATATTTGTGTACGTGTATGCACATGGTCATATATACAAACGTGCACGCGCGCACGCAGCACACACACACACTCACACCCACACAAACACACACACACACACACACACACACACCACACACACACACACACACACACACACACACACACACAAACACACACACACACACACACACACACACACACACACACACACACACACACACACACACACACACACACACACACACACACACACACACACACACACACACATGCATACACGTGTACACCCATATATATACACACATATATGAATGTGTACACACATCTCTGAGCGGATATGGGGCGTGGGTTCGAGTGTGTATGTGTTTGACACTCAAGAGTATATAAGAACTTCGAAGCCTGAAGTTCGAATCTCGACCCATTTCACAAGTTCGTAGGGTACATAGCTCGAACAGTCCGCTATCGAACACACGAACACCATACGAGGAGACCGGCCACATAGGAGACCAATACGAATATATATATATATATATATATATATATATATATATATATATATATATATATATATATATATATATACATATATATAATATATATTATATATATATATGTACACACACATAGGCACACACACACACACACACAGACACAGACACACAGACACACACACACCACCTCACAGACACACACACACACACACACAGACACACACACACACACACACACACACACACACACACACACACACACACACACACACATATATATATATATATATATATATATATATATATATATATATATATATATATATATATATCAGAATAGAATAACCAGAGACGGTGTAGTCAATCATTAATTCCCAGGTTAGAGAATTTTAGACACACTATAGCTTAGTCGGTAGAGCATCAGCTTCGTGTTCTCGCAAGCCCCGGTTCGAATCCGGGGACGACTGTCAGAATTATTTTACACACACACACACACACACACACACACACACACACACACACACACACACACACACACACACACACACACACACAGACACACACACACACATATATATAAGAGTAACGATTGTTTGTATGTATATATATATATATATATATATATATATATATACATATATATACATGTGTGTGTGTGTGTGTGTATACCAAGTATATGGAAGGTTGATAAAGAGGAAATGGGAATTCTTGTGGGAGGGAGGGATATGCCCAGGCGGAGGAAAAGGAGTACGACAAGGGCAAAGGGTGGCAGGGAATCAGAAAAGTGACTTTGAAACTTGATGCTGGAGGTTAATCTCCGTCTGTGTTGGTCTGTGGTATATATTCCCTTTTGATCTGGTTAGGCTGAAGTTAGTTGGTTCATCTTTTGCTATGTTTGTTCAATCGTCATTGATTTTGTTTACTTTTTATTTGTTGGTTTCTTTATCCATTTATTTAATGTTTGTTCATTTATGTATGTACCTGTTTAGATGTTTATTTATTCACATATTTGTTTCTCTATTTGTTTACGAATATTTATGAACGAAAATAGAAATATATAACAGATAGATACATAAGTAAGCGATAAAATTAATAAACAAATAAATAAACAAACAAATAGATAACAAAAGAATTAAATAACTAAATCAATCAATGCGTGTTAAGATGGGGCCAAACGTGCTGGCGGACTGGAAATGGCCCTCAGGAGTTATCCCGTTTTCCCTCTTCTCATCCACGCAACAACAACGACGTTTTCTTCCATTTTCGAATGTTTTTATAGAAAAACTGGGCTTCGCTAAAAATAGAACTCGATTTCAGATTTCAGTTCGAGATGAGGTGCCGCTGACCGGGGCCAAGTTGTGGACAAAATACACCGGTTTTGTGGTGACCTAACTGCGATTTATGAAGTCGTAGAAGGAGGAGGAGGAGGAGGAGGAGGAGGAGGAGATGATGGAGGGGGAGTAGAAAGAGGTGTAGGAGGAGATGAAAGAGGAGGACGAGATGGGGGTGGAGAAGGAAGTGTAGGTGAGGGTGAAAGATGGGAAAAGGTGGACGAGGTAGATGAGGAGGTGGAAGAGAAGGAAAGAGAAAAGTTGAGAAGGATAATGAGAAGAAAGAGAGAGAGGAGAGGAAGAATGGAAGGAAAAGGAGAAAGGAAAAGAAGCTAAAAACAGGAAGAAAAAGAGGAGAATGAGGAAAGAAAGGAATTGAAAGAAAAGGAGGAAAATAAGAAAAGAAGAATTAGCAGGAATATATATATATATATATATATATACATATATATATATATATATATATATATATATATATATATATATATATATATATATATACTCGTATTTCACCTCCACTCTCTTATTTTTTCTAAATATAGGTTGTAATTATATTTTAAAGAGTTTTTCTGTATATTTTTATTTCTTTCTCAGATACTACTTGTATATCTTTGGAACTCAGTTCACAGTGATTATTCGAATGCTCTGAAACAATATACGTATGGTTGTATGTTCGTATGTGTATGTGTGATTCAATATGGCCTTGGATCACGTTCTGTACGTGTGATCGACCACCACTTATGTGTGTATGTGTCTGTGTATGTGTGTTTGTCTTTTTGTGTATACCTGCATGTGTATGTTTACGTGTGTTCTGTTTTTTTCTGTGTGCATGCATGCGTGTGTGTGTGTGTGTGTGTGTGTGTGTGTGTGTGTGTGTGTGTGTGTGTGTGTGTGTGTGTGTGTGTGTGTGTGTGTGTGTGTGTGTGTGTGTGTGTGTGTATGTGTGTGTATTTGTGTGCGAATACGTGCGCGCTCTGGTGTGTGTATACAGAGATGCTCCCGTAATGTATACACAAACATATATGCATATAAAACTAATATGGGGTAGATTTTTCTTTTATATAAACAAAATAATATCTCGTCATTCAAACTAAATTATACCATTTGTTAGCAACTGATATAAACATGTATTTGTTGTATTTACGTTTTGTGTCGAGTAAATATATATATATATAACACTGAAATTTGTATTATGAATTCCTCATTCATAAATTTAATTTTGATCTCATTCATTAAAATGACTAAGAATAATTCTACACATGACAATAACCACCTCCCACTCCCAACCACTCCCTCCCCCACTCAGATTCTCAAATATTTTTTGACGATTTACTATTTCAATATTATTTTTATTTATTTATTTTTTCATCTCGTTCCCGTAAGTGGTGCCCTGTTTATCTCCTTTTCTCTTTAAGTTGCATTGTTCTTTATTTCACTCTCTTTTTTTCTTTCTCTCTTTTTCGCTCTCTAGCACTTTCACTCTCTTATTCTCTCATCTTCTAGTTATCTTTCTCTCTATTTCTTACTATATATTTTTTCTCTTTCTCTATCCCTCCCCTCTCTCTTTTCTCTTGCTCTTTTTCGCCAGCGTCTTCCATAAGCACTAATACAATGAGGCAATCTCTCTCTCTCTCTCTCTCTCTCTCTCTTTTCTCTCTCCCTCTCTCTCCTTAACTGCTCTGTCCCCTCTCACCCCTCTCCAGCCATCTCTTCCATGTGCCCTCCTTCACCGCCTCACACTCCTCCTCCTCTCCTCTCCTCCTCCTCCTCCTCCTCCTCCACCCACTACAACCTCCCGCCCTCCCTCCCTCCCTCCCACTCCTTCCTCCCAACTCGCTCTCCACTCTCCCTATTCTTTGCCTCCCTATTCCTCTTCACCCTCTTCCTCCCCTCCGCCTCCTCCCCTCCACCTCCTCCTCTCCCTCTCCTCCCCCACCCACTATACCCTCCCACCCCTTCTTTACATTTCACTCTCCCCTCTCCCTCTTCTTCCCTCCTCCTCCCCTGCCCCTCCTCCTCCCCCTCCCCCACCCCTTCTCCTCCCCTTTTCCCCTCCCCCGCCCTTCCCCTCCTCCTCCTCCTCCTCCTCCTCCTCCTCCTCTTCCTCCTCCTCCCACCACCACCCTCCCAACACAAGCAAACCCAACGCTTATTGGTTGGTCCTTGCCCTCGTCTCGTCCTCGTAGCCACACCCACTAGCTCCGCCAATCAAAATCGATATTGTGCTGGAGCTGTGTATTGATTGGTGTGAATTTTTCAGCCGTTTTTCTTGGGGCCAAACGCCCCGTGTCTCATTGGCTGAAAGGCTTCTGGTTGGGATTGTGGTTGTGGTTGTGGTAGTGGTTGTGGTTGTGGTTGTGATGATTGTCTCGATGTGGTGGTCTGCCCCTTCTGTTTTGGCTGCCAGGCGGGCTTCATTCTTCTCTGTGGCACCTTGATCGTCTCAAATTAGTTTTTTTTTTGTCAGTTTTGTATATTTGTTGATTTTCAGTTATATTTTCTATAACTTACGCAGTTTAATAATAAGTCCAACTATGCATCCTATTCTTATAAGAGTACCAATACGTGGTGATTAGTTTGACGACACCACCATCATCACTTGTTGATACTAGTTGATACTAGCCAGTGATACTAGTCAATATTAGTTTTCGTCATCGCATCGTGCGCGGGGCCCCTTCTCGAGCTATAAACACTATTTCTGTCTTGAGAGGTCGCCTTTCCGTAATGGACTCGTGACCTCTGACCCCGAATAAACCCAGCCCTGTCTGAGGAAGGCAGAGATGCTTACGAAAAGGCATGTGTTCCCATTGGCCATTTGTAGTATACAGAAAGATTCGTAGCCAATCATAATTAGTTGTAGGAGGAGCCTATATCATCCAGAGGTTTCCTCCTGGCCTGCAACAGAGTAAATTTCAGTCTTCTCTGATATTCTTTATATATTAAAGCCAAGTCAGTTTCTAAGCTATTCTAAGTATTTGTTCGTTGAACGCTCTCAGTTGGAACTGCAACCAGGAAGTTCATAAGGTCTGTACGATTAAGTCTTTTAGTCCAGCCTCCTACATTCGCAATCCTACACAGATATTTACTATCTAATTTGAATCTAAACTTAATAACATAACAAATAAAAGTCACATATTTAGGAAACAATTAGTCTCATTCACCACCATGAGTGTTGTGTTATAAGATACGCTTGTTATATATATATATATATATATATATATATATATATATATATATGTGTGTGTGTGTGTGTGTGTGTATATATATATATATATATATGTGTGTGTGTGTGTGTGTGTGTGTGTGTGTGTGTGTGTGTGCGTTTGTGTGTGTGTGTGTGTGTATGTGTGTTTGTGTGTGTTTGCGCGCACGCGTGTGTATGTATTGTTGCGTTTTTAGAGGGATATGATCTAAATTAAAAGGCAACTAGTTCCATGGAGAATAAATTAAAAGGCAACTAGTTCCATGGGGAATCCTTCACAGTGGAGAAAAAAAGGGAGACAAAGAAAGAGAATGGAAGACAGTCTCAGGGAGATAGACAGAGACGAAGGGAAAGAAAAATCCCAAGCTAAAAGTAAAGACAAAAAGAGAAAAAAAAAGAGAAAAGAAAAAGTGAGAGTGAAAAGAGAGTAATAGGGGTGTAGATGTGGTCATGGACGGAGCCACAAGTAAGTGAGTGGGGCGAGATAGTGAGCGAGAAAGCTGCTGCTGCTGCTGCTGCTCGCCTGAGGAGACGGGGCCGCCTAAAGCTGTCATGGGCATTCAAGACCAAGGTCTAGGCCTTAGGGTCACACCTCGTGGGGTTCGCGGGGTCAACCCCGGTGTTCCCTCTTTTTTTGGGGGGGTGGGGGGTGAATGAGCTAATATCTCGAGGGCGAGAGGGCTGAATTAGGCTACTTACTGTTCAAGATTTTTGGTGTAAGTTTAATTGTTGTTCTCTTTAGTTTACACACTAATATATGAGCGGTAATAATTTTGTATATTATATATATATATATATATATATATATATGTATATATTTATACATATATATACATATATATAAATTCATATATATATATATATACATATATATATATATATATATATATATATATATATACATATATATATACATATACATACACACACACACACACACACACACACACACACACACACACATATATATACACACACACATTATATATATATATATATATATATATATACATATACATTTATATATATATAAATACATATGTTTACATTTGATATATATATATATATATATATATATATTTATATATATATATGTGTGTGTGTGTGTGTGTGTGTGTGTGTGTGTGTATACACCTCGGCTCTGCTGCACTCTCTGTCGAGACAGCCAGCCACCACCCTACGGCAGTGAGCTCAGAGCTCATTATTTGTGTGTGTGTGTGTGTGTGTGTGTGTGTGTGTGTGTGTGTGTGTGTGTGTGTGTGTGTGTGTGTGTGTGTGTGTGTGTGTGTGTGTGTGTGTGCGTGTATGTCATTAAAGGTGATGGCTAATTCAGCATTTTGTATTTTAAGATATTCTCCTTATTTCACACGATTATCTCTAGTCTCTTTCAAAATGTGAGATTATTTCTCCAATGAAGGTCATCTGAGCCGCCATATCGCGAAGATTCAGCGTGATGACCCGAAATCGCGATATGGGAGCTCAGATGACCTCCAATGAAGAAATCATCTCACACCTTGAGAGAGAGACTAAGATGATTTTGCGAAATAAGGAGAATATCAGAAAATACAAAATGCTGAACTAGATATCACATTCAATGATACATGTTTAAGAGAAAATCTCCTACCCTTCTATACTCTTAATGTCCCTACTGATGGGGCAGTCAGCGTCAGCAGGAGATCCCGGCTAAGGCACATTGTTGAGGTTAGAAGAGAAATCTTGACAAAAAGAACACAGGAGCTAAAGACAAATGTTGAAAAGCATAAAATACTGCGAGACCTAACAGATGTGGGCTAATATAGATATTGATCCAACATTAAAAGAAACAATTGAAACTTGTTTCCAAAACATGATGATGCAACATCGCAACTCCGTCATCACTGCAAACCAGAAAAAGTTGGCCAGCTTTAACGCCGGTGACGTAAAACACCCACATCCAACTAAAGGCTACATCAATTTAACTGACAAAACTCTCATCCGGGAACTAGAAGAACTGCTGAACTTTGGTTTAAACTGCCACATCATGTCGAAATCGAAGAAGCACCTAAAGAGAGTAGAATGTGAAATACTTCTCGCTGACATTGAAAATTTAGAAAAAAAAAAGGCGAAGTCACCGCAGAACCCAACTTCAAAGAAGAAATAGTCACAGAAGCATCTACATCAAGAGACAATTTTAACAGCAAAATCATAAACCAGAAACACATCATGGCAGCGAAACAGCTAAAGGAAGACCCCGATATTACCATCAGAAAGGTCGA
>NC_134780.1:80433219-80435719 GCF_046742065.1 Oratosquilla oratoria
TCTTTTTATTTCTCAGATGAAAAATAGTCAGACAAAGAATTTGAATTTTGTATAATAAAACTGTAATTCATGTCTTGGTGTTGTTTTTGTAACTATCACAATTTCTTTACTAGAAACTTTAGTACTATATTCTGTTCTAGAAACTATAAAAGAAAAAGCTATAAAACGCCATCGAACCGTTCTTGGTTTCACGGATCGAGATCGATCCCCAACCGCCGGACATCCCTGACCTCTACGTGGTCAGTCTGGCTAGGTCATTGCATCTTACATGACGTCAGTGTTTAACAATAACTAGCGGGACCCCACGACCATACGCGAGCACACACACACACACACACACACACACACACACACACACACACACACACACACACACACACACACACACACACACACACACACACACACACACACACACGCTCGCACACACAAACATGCCTATATATGTATATATACATATATATATATATATATATATATATATATATATATATATATATATATATATATTATATATATATTGTCCGAGGGCTAGGATCGAACAGGTGCCTACTGACACGCGAACTTTACACAAACACACAGACTTCTACAAGTTCTTTTCGAATGCATCACTGTTCCTTTTGCTACTTGTAACTTCATTCTTAATCGAACAATTGTGTTCTGATGCAACTATCATCCACAAAATTCTTTTATGATCGATCAAGAATGCGATAGAGGTTAAATTTTTAAATTGATTAGTTTAATAAGAGTATAAATCATTTTAATGAGATGCATGAAATGTTCTTTTGATGGTGACTGGTATCCTTGAATTTCTAACGGAAATTTATGAAATATTTAACGTTTTTTTCAAACGTGTAAGGAAATAAAATATTTTTTTTAACTGTTTAACGGATTTTGTTTTAAATTCAAATTCTGAAGGGGAGTTTTTCACAAGTTTAACGGTTTTATTTTTTCTCAAAAGATTAACATAAATGTAATAAAACAGATTCACCGGATTTTTTTTCAGTTGTTTAAAATACATTTTCAAAAGGCTAACAATATCTTTCAAATATTCAACAGAATTGTTTTCAGACATACAACGGAATATTCTTTTTCAAATATTCAACTGAAATTTGTAGAAAAACTTGAAACAAGCATTTCTAAATTCAACACGAAAAGAATAGAAAAACACTTGAGATCAAATGAAAGGGTTGATGGCATTCATCAAGGTTCGAATTGTAGAGAAAATGAAGTTAATTTCTGTGATCGATTTATTGAATGGCAGTTGAGGTTGTGATCGATGACAGAACACTGAAGGAATTCCGTCATCGATCATAATTGTAGAAGTGTCCATTTGTGACACGCACACAGGGCAAAGGGTGCAAATTTAGATTAATGTCATATACTTAGTCCAGATGTATGAATAGAATACATACACAAGAACGTACACGCACGTACACACACACACACATACACACACACACGACTTGTGGTGCAGTGGTAGAGTTCCCGGCTGCCACTACGGAGGTCCGGGTTTGAATCCCGCCCAGGGCTGAAATAATTTCAGTATCGCTGCGCTGCGGGTCGTTACTCCATCTCTCGGGGTTCGGGAAGTTGGGTGTGTGTGTGCGTGTAAGGTCACAGCATTACCCATTGATCGGTCATATGTAGGCTCTCTCTCTTCCGGGAGGGAAATTGCTGTCGATCACGAGTCAAACACGTGATCCAAGACCATGGTGAATCACACACACAGACGGGTTCCCATGAGCATAGTTCTAGTGTGTTAGAATTAAACAAAAATATACACACATGTATACAAACATGTCTATGTCGATGAAAGTTTGTGTGTGTGTGTGTGTGTGTGTGTGTGTGTGTGTGTGTGTGTGTGTGTGTGTGTGTGTGTGTGTGTGTGTGTGTGTGTGTGTGTGTGTGTGTGTGTGTGTGTGTGTGTGCGCGCGCGCGATGGAAATGAAGCCAGAAATGAAGGGATCCGAACTCCGTCTCCCAGCATGATTTCCTGAAATCGAACACGTTAGGTCACGGTTCCATACAAGATCTTTCAACATTTTAGAAAGAAAAAAGAATGAAAAAAAAGACAAATAAAATTTCTATCGTATGGCCAGAGCAATTACATTACCAAGTCTTGCGGAAATTGCAAAAATGACGCAGATATTGCTAATACTGAAGAATCGTTTCTCTTTTGTTTTCCTTTTTTCCCTCCCGTGGACAATGGTCTGATGAACAGATACTGTCAAATATATTCTCCACACATGGACTGGACTGCAGTTTCCATAAACTTATTAATCTGCTTTTTGGAACGACGTTTTTATCTTTACATAACGGAATGCATTCACATAAACAAACAAGATGAGATCTGATATCAAATGCATGGCCGTCCCAACATGGCGGAGTCGCCTAGTTTCTGCGTCCCTTGCATTTTGGCGGGAAATCTTGTTCACTGAAACGTATCATCCATTCTCCAATGACCTGGATAATTTCAGAAACACGATATGCGAACAGA
>NC_134780.1:80440719-80445719 GCF_046742065.1 Oratosquilla oratoria
ATATATACATATATATATATATATGTATATATATATATATATATATATATAAAGGTCGAATTTAATCTTTCTTTATTCTCGTTTGTCTTCCTCGTTCCTCTTTAGTATTGTGTGTGTGTGTGTGTGTGTGTGTGTGTGTGTGTGTGTGTGTGTGTGTGTGTGTGTGTGTGTGTGTGTGTGTGTGTGTGTGTGTGTGTGTGTGTGTGCGTGCGTGGGTGCGTACATGTGTGTGCGCGTGTGTGTATAAACTTACCCACACTAAAAGCATCTTTCCAAGTCTTTCAGAACTTACCGGTTCCCTTGATCGCTTCAGTTCCGCCGCCTCCGAGACCCATTTTTGGGTTTCTGCCTCAGGACACTCGTGCTGACGTCTTCTCGTGCGACGAAGAAATACTCTCATATTTACCTGAAATGAAGAAGGAAAAAACATGTAAGTGTTGCTGGAACCTCATTTTCTGGACAAGACTTCAGTTGTTTTTTTGCAGTGGACACATGTGTTTGTTTGTTTGTGTGTGTGTGTGTGTGTGTGTGTGTGTGTGTGTGTGTGTGTGTGTGTGTGTGTGTGTGTGTGTGTGTGTGTGTGTGTGTGTGTGTGTGTGTGTGTGTGTGTGTGTGTGTGTGAGAGAGAGAGAGAGAGAGAGAGAGAGAGAGAGAGAGAGAGAGCCAAAGCATCTGTGAGACATATGAACAATTTACCATTGCGATGGTACATTCTTAGGATATATATCAACTAAACACCAGATAAAATACTTTACATAAAGATATACAAACTTACAAATTCTTCATATAAACGGATGGGAATCACTACATCATTCACATCATCATCATCATCATCACCCAAAAGCATAAGAAAGCTCATCTAAAAACATAAACTCTGAAAAAGTTCTAATTGTTTTTACTTTTCCTACTTGGCTTCCTAGGACTTGGGTGTATGTGTAGGGGGGGATTTAGGGGAAGGGGGGAGGAGAGAGGAGGGGGGAGGAGAGAGGAGGGGGGAGGAGAGAGGAGGGGGGAGGAGAGAGGAGGGGGGAGGAGAGAGGAGGGGGGAGGAGAGAGGACGGAAACAAGTTAACGAGTCCCCTCTTTCCCCCCCACGCCCCCATTGTTTGTATTGTGTAAAACTCAAATCCAATTTGAGTTATGTTATAGTAGCCGACGACGTAGACTGAAAGAAAATTTGTACTTGTTGACCCATTGTTCAGAAGGATTATGTATTTTATCTGAAAATTAAACATAGGGGTAAGGGTGTGAACATTTTGAACAATTCGTCCTATGCTCGCGTCTCAGTACAATTGCACTTACATGTACTTCTTTCTGTCGTGTATATATACGTACAGGTCTAAATGTACATGAACACACACATACACACACACACTCTTACATACACATACACAAACACAACTCCCCCCCCACACACAGAGAAAGGAGAGAGAGAGAGAGAGAGAGAGAGAGAGAGAGAGAGAGAGAGAGAGAGAGAGAGAGAGAGAGAGAGAGAGAGAGAGAGAGAGAGAGAGAGAGAGAGAGAGAGAGAGAGAGAGAGAGAGAGAGAGAGAGAGAGAGAGAGAGAGAGAGAGAGAGAGAGAGAGAGAGAGAGAGAGAGAGAGAGAGAGAGAGAGAGAAGGGGAAGCATTTGCTGGCACGGGTGCCTGATGTGGCTAGTGCCAACTTGGAACGAAGTTGACGAGCTGAAGCTAAACGCGGGATGATGGCCCTGGGAGGAGGAGGAGGGAGGAGGAGGAGGAGGGGAGGAAGGGGAGGGGAGGAAGGGGAGGGGAGGAGGAGGAGGGAGAAGGAAGGGAGGAGGAGGAAGGAGGAGGAAGGGAAGAGGAGGAGGAGGAATAGGAGGAGAGAGGAGGAATAGGAGGAGAGAGGAGGAAGGAGGAGGAGGAAGGAGGAAGAGGAAGGAGCAAGGGAGGAAGAGGGGAGGGGGAGGAGGGGAAGAGAAAGAAGAGGTAAAACGAGGTGGAGGACGAGGAGTAGGAAGGGGGTTAAATGAGATGGAAGAGGAGGAGGAAGAGGTGGAGTAGGGGAGGGTGACATGAGAAAGAGGAAGAGGAGAAGTGGAGGAGAAAGAAGAGTAAAAGGAGGAGGAGGGGAGGAGGAGGAGGAGGAAGAGGAGGAGGAGGAGGAGGAGGAGGAGGAGGAGGAGGAGGAGGAGGAGGAGGAGGAGGAGGAGGAGGTGGAGGATTGAATGGGTCTCATATGCAGACATTTTTAGTACATTTTGTGAAGCAAGTTCAGTTTATGCATAGAAGCACGTGTGTATGCTTATACCTGTGCACCTATGAATGTCTGTGTGTACGTCTCTGTATGCAAATGTTTGTTCCTTGTGTACGTATGTGTACGTGAGAATGAGCGTGTGTGTGTGTGTGTGTGTGTGTGTGTGTGTGTGTGTGTGTGTGTGTGTGTGTGTGTGTGTGTGTGTGTGTGTGTGTGTGTGTGTGTGTGTGTGTGTGTGTGTGTGTGTGTGTGTGTGTGTGTGTGTGTGTGTGTGTGTGTGTGTGTGTGTGTGTGTGTGTGTGTGTGTGTGTGTGTGTGTGTGTGTGTACACGTGTGTGTGTGGGCACGTATATGTTACGTACCCAGACTCATAATATCTATAGATATCTATCTATTTAATCATTTTCCCTCTCATCCGTATCGTCAGGTTCGGTTCACATGAAACATAAAACAAAATGTATTCATAAAAAGATTTTATTTCGACATAATTCGTTCATGTGTATTTTATCTTACATACAAATTTTTGCCCAACAAACTCTAACTACAGCAACCACCACCTCCTCTTCCTTCTTCTTCTCCTCCTCCTCCTCTTCCTCCTTCTTCTCCTCCTCCTCCTCTTCTTCCTCCCTCTTCTCCTCCTCCTCTTCCTCCTTCTTCTCCTCCTCCACTTCCTCCACTTCTCTCTCTTCCCATTCCTCCTCCTTCTCATCTCCCCCTCCTTCTCATCTCCCCCTCCTCCTCCACCCATCTTCCTCCACCTCCTCCTCCTTCTCCACTTCCTTCTCTCCCCCTTCCTCCTCCTCCTCCTCCTCATATCTCTACTTTCTTTTTCCGTTCTCGTTTCCTATTCTTCCTTTTCCTCTTTACTCCGTCTTCTTCCCTCGCCCTTGTATTTTCCTTTCCTTATCCCTTTCTTCCTCCTCCTCCTCCTCCTCCTCCTCCTCTTCCTCTTCCGTTTTCTCTCCTCGTTTCTCCTCCTCCTCATTTTCTTTCCTTTCCTCCCCTTTCTTTACTTTCATCCTTCAAGTCCACTTCCTCCTCCATAAAATATTCCTTTTATCTTCTGTTACTTCCTCTACTTTCCTTCCTCCTCCCTCTGCCCCTCTCTCTGTCCCCCTCTACGCACCCCCCCCGCCTTCCGTCCTTGTCCTCGTCAGCGGTGACAGCGTCCTCATCTTCGTCGTCGTCGTCGTCGTCGTCAACGTCATTACCATACTCGCGATTTGTCCTGCATTTCCCGAAGACTCCGCCGTTCTCTTTCTCTCTCTCTTTCTCTTTCTCTCTCTCTTTCTCTTTCTCTCTTTCTACTTCCTCTCCATTTTCTGTCTATTCAATCTTTCGTCTCTCTCTCTCTCTCTCTATCTCATCATTGTCTCCCTCCTTTCTTTTCCCTCCCCTTCGCTCCCTCTCTCCCCATCCTCCCTCTTCTCCCTCTCCTCTCCCCTCTTCCCTCCTCTCTAGTCCTCCTTCCTCCTCCTTCCTCCAGCCCTCTCCTCTGCTCCACCCAGCCCCTCCTCGACCTCCCTCCTCTCCCGTCCCCTACATCTCGTATGATTCATCGCCAGGTTCCCTAGCAGACCCCTCCCCCCATCTTCCCCTCTTTCCCTTTACCCACTAAACTCCCCTCTACCCCTCCCCTCATCTTCCCCTCTTTCCCTTTACCCACTATTACACTCCCCTCTACCTCTCCCCTCATCTTCCCCTCTTTCCCTTTACCCACTACTACACTCCCCTCTACCCCTCCCCTCATCTTCCCCTCTTTCCCTTTACCCACTATTACACTCCCCTCTACCCCTCCCCCCATCTTCCCCTCTTTCCCTTTACCCACTACTACACGCCCCTCTCCCCCTCCCCTCATTTTCCCCTCTTTCCCTTTACCCACTACTACACTCCCCTCTACCCCTCCCCCCATCTTCCCCTCTTTCCCTTTACCCACTACTACACTCCCCTCTACCCCTCCCCCATCTTCCCCTCTTTCCCTTTACCCACTACTACACTCCCCTCTACCTCTCCCATCATCTTCCCTCTCTCAAATACTCCCCCATTTCATCCTCTCCTCTCCCCCCTCCCTTCCACCCTTTCCTCTCCACCTCCATCACACTCACCCTTTCATCCTTTTTCTTTATACACATTCCCTTCTTTCACCCATTGACCCCACTGTCAACTTTACCTCTCCTCCTCCTTCTCCTCCTCCTCCTCCTCCTCTTCCTCCTCCTCCTCCTCCTCCTCCTTCTCCTCCTCCTCTTCCTCCTCCTCCTCCTCCGCACGTGCTATCGAGGACACATAAACCTGTCCCAGTGGTGCTGTGTGGCGACCCTGACAGGGTCACGTACTTGTAGTGATTTAGCAAAACAAACTCTTAACCGCTTGATTGTGATATTAATCTTTAATTTATATTTTTCATTTATTTTTTTTCGTAAGCTTAGTGTGACTGTGTCGCTTACATATGTCTGGGTTGTAACTCCTCCCCCCCCCCCCCCGTCTCCGTCCCCCTTCCCTCACTTCCGATTTTTTCTTATGATCCCCTTTTCCTTTTTTTTTCTAGAACTTTCTTGCAGTTTTCAGCCTCAATCTCTTCCTCTTCCTTTATCCCCACCCCACCTCTCTCTCTCTCTCTCTCTCTCTATCCCTCTTACTTTACTCTCACCTCTCTCTCTCCCCCTCTCACTCTCTCTCTTTCTCTTTCTTTCTCTCTCTATCTCTCTCTCTTCCGACTGTGCCAATTTTGGTTTCTTCCCATTTACTCAATGTGTCTTCCTCCTCCTCCTCCTCCTCTCCCT
>NC_134780.1:80450719-80458219 GCF_046742065.1 Oratosquilla oratoria
CCAAATTGACATTTGTCAATTTTCGTCTTTGGAGGGGGAGGGGGGGGGGGTCGCAACAATAGAATTTAGTTTTTCTTTTTTTGGGGGGGGGAGGATTTATAATCGAGTCCTCGTAATCCCTTATTAACTTCAATCCATCAATTTGGGGCTTCATCAATTCCTCCCCTCCCCTCTCGCTTTCTTTTGAGACGTCGGCGTCGAATACTCCCCTTCGTCTTCGTCCTCCTCCTCCTCCTCCTCCTCCTCCTCCTCCTCCTCCTCCTCCTAATCCCTAGGTTCCTCTTATTCCCCCTCCTTCTCTTTCTCCTATTCCTCCTCTTCCCCTCTACCTTCTCCTACTTTCCAAATTCCTCTTCTTCCTCCTCCTTCTCCTCCTCCCCTTCCTTCCCCTCTACCTCCTCCTACTCTTCAGATTCCTCTTCTTCCTCTTCCTCCTTTCCCTCCTTCTCCATTTCCTCCTCTTTCCCTTCTACCTCATCCCAATCCATCTCCTTCCTCCTCTTCTTCCTCATTCTCCATCTCCACCTCCTCAACCTCTTCCTTTTCCTCTAAATACCCCTCCTCCACCTCCTTCTCCTCCTCCTCCCCCTCTTTCTCCTCCTCCTCCTCTTTATCCTCCTCTTTCTCCTCCTCCTCCTCCTCTTTATCCTCCTCTTCCTTCTCCTCCTCTTCCTTCTCATTCATATTGTGTTCCTGTACCTCATTTTTGGACTCATTCCTCCTTTAACCCCCTTCCCTCCCTCCCTCCTTCCCTCCCTCTTCCTCCCTTCCTCCCCCCCTCCCCTTCCCTACCATATCAGTCGTGTCGATGTTGGAGATTTGAACCAAATTCCTTCTTCTTCCCCCCTTCCCCCTCCCCCCCTCTCCCCCCTCTCTCTCTCTTCCCCACCCTCTCTCTCTCTCTTTCTCTCTCTTTCTTTCTTCCTGTCTCTGTCTGTGTGATCACGTGTATTTACCCAATCACACTTACGGAACCTAAATATGATATAACACAAGATAGGAACTACACTCGTGGGGCTCCTCTCGGTACCATCATCTGTCAAACCTGTGCGCGTGTGCGTGCGTGCGCGCGCGCGTCTGACGAACGTTCTTCAGATGAAGAAGGCCCAAGGTGGAACGTCTTGATAGCCACGCTCCGGTGAACGTTAACGAAAACGATTATTTACAAGTCTTCAGGCCACAACAGTACTAATGCTACACACAGCGCTCCGTGGAAAACGTTAACCTGACACGACAATTTGGGTGTAGGAGGGGAGGTGTAGAGGGGATGTGGGGGGACGTACACGGGATGTGGGGGATGTAGAGGGGATGTGGGTGGATGTAGAGGGGATGTGGGGGTGTAGAGGATGTGGGTGGATGTAAAAAAGGGTATGTGGGGTGAGTGGGGGATGTAGAGGGGATGTGGGATGTTAGATGTGATTTGGGGAATTGTAGATGTGATGAGGGATGGATGTGGGTGGATGTAGAGGGGATGTGGGGGTGTAGAGAGGGTGTGGGGAGATGTAGAGGGGATGTGGGTGGGTGTGGGGGGATGTAGAGGGTATGTGGGGAGATGTAGATGTGATGTGGGGAATGTAGATGTGATGTGGGGAATTTAGATGGGATGTGGGTGGATGTAGAGGGGATGTGGGGGTGTAGAGAGGGTGTGGGGAGATGTAGAGGAGATGTGGGTGGATGTAGAGGGGATGTAGGGAATGTAGATGGTATGTGGGTGGATGTAGAGGGGATGTGGGGAGATGTAAATGTAATGTGGGGAATGTAGATGGGATGTGGGGGATGTAGAGGGAATGTGGGGGGATGTAGAGGTGATGTGGGGAGAGGGGATAAAGGAGAATATGTTCTTCCTGATATGGTTTAACGTCACAAACTCCCCCCTTATCGGAAGGCTAGGACGGTGCCCCTCACAGAGGACTTTGTAGCGTGGAATTTAATAAACCATGCCCTTGGTTCAACTTCGCCGGTGGCAGGATTCGAACCGCCACCCCCTCGACCTTCGCCGCAAGTAACGACGCCCTAACCCGCTCAACCAGCGAGCTCCTAACCCCTGAATTTTGAGATTCCCCCCTCCCCCCATAGTCTCCTCTTCCTTATCCTATCTTCCTTCTTCCTCCCCCTTCCTCTTCCCCTCCTCGCTCCTATCCCCTTCTTTCTCCCTCCTCTTTTATCCCTCCTTCCCTCTCCTACTCCTAATTCCCTTCTTCCTTTCCTTCTTCTTTCCCCTTCTCCTCTTTCTCCACCCCTTGTCCTTCCTCTACTCTCCCTCCTACTCTTCTCTCCTCCTCTCCTCTCTCTTCTCTCCCTTTCTCTTTTTCTCTCTAGTCTCTCTCTCTTTCCCCTCCTCTTACCTCACCACCCTATATAGGAAGCTCGTATATCCTCCCCTCGTCTATATGTCACCCTATTTTCCACATAACTTAATTGCTAAGCCCTCTTCACCTCCCCTCGTTTGTCCCCCTTTTCCCCTCGTCTCCCAATGTACCACGTCCCTAACATTCCCCCTATGCTCCCAATTTTCCCTAAAAGGGTGAGTTAATTTCCCTAGTTTCGGAGACACATCACATTTAATTGTCATCCTACTTTCTATGCTAAGATTTATTCAATTTTTTCACCCTATTTTCTATACTCCCTAATAACAGACCTACAATATCCTAGTTTTTCCACCCTGATTTGTATACTCCCTATTAGATAAACCCTTATCACCCTATTTTTTTCATCATAATTCCCGTCACCTTAATATCAGGGTGACAGATCTGATTTGTATGTACATTACCTAATGATGTCATTATACCTAAATAGTATGATCTACACCCTAATTTAAATCCCTACTTACGTTTATTGTAAGGGCATAAACCTAATTACCCACTTAGAACTCTAATTCGAAACACTACCCTAATCACCCTATCAAGATATCCCTAATTTGGGAGCCTTTGAAGACCTTCAACTATCTCTCATCACCCTAATTAGGGTGCAATTGATCTGATTCTCACATTCCATCTATATTTTCCCTATTCCCCTATTTCGCCAAAATCCCCCTGTTTCAGTAACTTACCCTAATTTCAGTCTCCCTCGAATTCGTCTTTTTTTTTGTTTCCATTTTTTCATTTTATTCGTCTATTTTCATCTCTTCTCCGTCCCTATTGTCAGTCCTCTTTATTCATCCTCTCTAATCCTCTTCCTTCGTTTCCCATCCTCCCCCGCCCTAGCCCTCCTCCTCTCTACCCCATCCACTTCTCCCCTCTACCTCTTCCACTCCTCCCCTTTACCCCTTCCACTCCTCCCCTCTACCCCTTCCACTCCTCCCCTCTACCTCTTCTACTCCTCCCCTCTACCCCTTCTACTCCTCCCCTCTACCCCTTCCACTCCTCCCCTTCCACCTCTTCCACTCCTTCGCCTACCCTCTCTATTCCTTCCACTCCTCCCCCTACCACTCCTCCCCTCTACTCCCTTCCACTACTCCCCTCTACTCCTTCCACTCCTACCTTCTACCTCTTCCACTCCTCCCCTCTACCCTTTCTACTCCTTCTACTCCTCCCCTATCCCTCCTCCCTTCTACCCCCTTCCACTCCTCTCCACTACCCCTTCCACTCCTCCCCTCTACTCCTTCCGCTCCTCCCCTCTACCTTTTCCACTCCTCCCCTCTACCTCTTCCACTCCTCCCCACTACCCCTTCTCCCCTTCCATTCCTCCACTCTACTTCCTTCCACTCCTCCCCCTAGCCCTTCTCCCCTTTACCCCTTTCCACTCCTCCCCTCTACCCCTTCCACTCCTCCCCTCTACCCCTTCCACTCCTCCCCTCTACCCCTTCCAATCCTTCCCTCTACCTCTTCCACTCCTCCCCTACCCTCTCTACTCCTTCCACTCCTCCCACTACCCCTCCTCCACTCTACCCCCTTCCACTCCTCCCCTTCCACCTCCGTTCCTCCCTCCCCTAGCTCTTCCACTCCCAATCCTCCCCCGCCTCCCCCTCCACTTTGACCTCCCACCATAGCCCAATCCCTTCCCCGTCTCTCCTACCCTCCCTCCCACCCTCCCTCCCTCCCACCCTCCCCCGCCTCCCCCTCCACTTTGACCTCCCACCTTAGCCCAATCCCTTCCCCGTCCCTCCCACCCTCCCACCCTCCCTCCCTCCCTCCCATCCTCCCCTTTGTTTCTTTTTGTCCCAATAAAATCTACTCGTTTGTTTGTTTGTTTTTTATTTCTACTGTACTTCTCCTTCCACCCTTCTCTGTTCCCTCTGTTTATCAACATTTCTGTCCATCTCGTTGTCTTTTTGTTTTTTTACTTTGTGTCATTCTTTCGTTGTTGCATCCCTCACAAATCTTCTTTAAGCTATTCCATTTTTTTTCTATACTACCAAATCTTTCTGATTTCTCTTTCTATTCTCTTGTTCTCAATTTTCTTCTCTTCCAAGTCTCTCCATTTCTGGTATTTTCTCTTCCTCCTTCTATTTGTTTCCATTTTCTCTTCCTCTTCTCCGCTTCCTCACTCCCGTCTCCTACACCTCCCCCTCCTCCTCCTCCTCCTCCTCCTCCTCCTCCTCCTCCTCCTCCTCCTCCTCCTTCGCTCCCTCGCCTCCCTCCACCTCTCCCTCCACCCCTTCCTCTCCTTCTCTTCCACTAATTCCTTGATGATGACGTTGCAAGGGGAAGAAGATGGCAAAGCTATTAATGATCTTGCCCCTCCCACCATCCTCCTCCTCTTCCTCTTCCTCTTCCTCTTCCTCTTCCTCTTCCTCCTCCCCTTCCTCTTTCTGTTTCCTCTCCTCCCATTCCTCTTCCTCTTTTTACTCCCTCTACTCCTCCTCTCCTTCCTCTTTTTATTCCCTCTATTCCCCCTCCTCCACCTCCTCTTCCTCTTCCTCCTACTTCCCTTCATGTTCCTAATATTTCTCTCCCTTTCCTTCCTATTACCTCTCTTTCTCTTCCTCTTCATTTCCCTCTCTTTCTCCTCCTCTTCTTCTTCATTTCCCTCTTATTTCCCGTGCCCCGTTTTCTTCCTCCTCATATTTCCCCTTTCCCTCCTCCAATTCTTCATTCCCATTTCCTCCTCCTCTTCCACCCTCCATTTCCTCTTCCTTCACCTCCTCCTCCTCCTCTTCCTCCTTCTCTTCCTTCTCCTATTCCTCAAAATCCCTCACCCATCTACTCCTTCCCCTCTTCCTTTTCCTTCCCCTCTTCCTCTTCCTTCCCCTCCTCTTCCTCTTCCTTCCCCTCTTCCTCTTCATTTACCTCTCCTTCCTCTTCTCTCTCCTCTTCCTTGCTTTCCTACCCTTACTCTCTTTCTCTCCTTCCTCTTCGTGTCTTCTACTTTTCCTTTTCCTTCTCTTCTCTTCCTTTGCCTCTCTTTACTTTCTTTCACTCCCACTCTCACTTACTCCTCTCCTCTTCTACCTCCTCCATCTCATCCTTCCTCCTCTCCTCTTCCACTTCCTCCTCTTCCTCTCCTCCATCTCATCCTTCCTCCTCTCCTCTTCCACCTTCTCCTCCTCCTCCTTTTCTTTCTCTATCTCATCCTTCCTCCTCTCCTCGTCTCTTCCACCTCCTCTCCCTCCTCTTCCTCTCCTCCATATCATCCTTACTCATCTCCTCCTTCTCCTCCTCCTCCTCCTCTTCCTCTCTTCCACCTCCTCCTTCCTCCTCTCCTCCTTCTCCTCCTCCTCCTCATCCTTCCTCCTCTCTTCTTCCACCTCCTCCTCTTCCTCCTCTTCCTCTCCTCCATCTCATCCTTCCTCCTATCCTCATCCTCATCCTCCTCTCTTCTCCTCCTCCTCCTCCTCTCCCTGCCCGACTTGCCCCCTGATCCCTAGCTGTTTCCCAGTGACCCGATCTGTCTCTATTCGTCCATTCTTCGGTCAACTAATCAAATTCCAATCAACATTTTCCACTCAAAAGTTGCTTAGGCTTCATCTCCACGACACAATCAATTTTCATTTCATTCAGTTCATCATCAACTATTCCATTTCTTTTTTACATATGTAACGCCTGGACGAAGAGCTTATGCATGTGTGTGTGTGTGTGTGTGTGTGTGTGTGTGTGTGTGTGTGTGTGTGTGTGTGTGTGTGTGTGTGTGTGTGTGTGTGCGCGTGTGTGTGTGTGTGTGTGTGTGTGTGTGTGTGTGTGTGTGTGTGTGTGTGTGTGTGTGCGTGCGTGTGTGTGTGTGTGTGTGTGTATGTGTGTGTGAGTTTAACCCCAGGGGCAGCCTCTGACTGCATAAAATCGTCTGGTTTCGAAAGTGACCAAGACGAGGGACTTCAATTAGGAGCACGTCCTCATCCCAAGGTCGCCTTGATGCCCATCAGACCATAACCTCTCTCGGCTAATAACGTTGGGAATGGATCTCGACTCCTCTACGTCATGTTAGACCATGGAAGGAGAGCGGGGAGGGAGGGGGAGGAGGGGGAGGGAAAGGAGGAGGGGAGGGGAAGGAGTGGGGGAGGGAGAGGGGGAAGGGTAGGGAGAGGGAAAGGGGAGAGGAGGGAAATGGGGAAGGGTAGGGAGAGGGGATGGGGAGGGAAAGGGAGGGGAGGGGAGGGGGAGAGGGAGCGAGAGGGAGAGGGTGAAGGAGGGAGAGGGAGAGAGGGAGAGTGAAGGAGGGAGAGGGGGAAGGAGGGAGAGGGGGGAAGGAGGAGGGAGGGGCAAGGAGAGGGGAAAGGTGAGGGGTGAGGGGTGAGGGGTGAGGGGTGAGGGGAAACTCTCCCTGATCTATCTGCAGAAGACATTGGCATATGTGAGGACCTCCTGACAGGTTGTAAGAGGGAGGAGGAGGTGCGAGAGAACACACGGAAAGAAAACAAGAGTTTATTCCTCGACAAGTTTCTTTGAGGAAGCACCACTGAAGTCCGAAACTATTCATGGAATAAACTCTAGTTTTATTTGTGTCTTTTCATTTCTACTCCTCAGACATACATACACACACACGCACACGCACGCACGCACACGCACACACACACACACACACACACACACACACACACACACACACACACACACACACACACACACACACACACACACACACATATATATACTGTATATGTGAATATACATATAAATATATACATAACTATATACATAAACACATGCAAACATATATACACACATGCATACATATATACACACATGCATACATACATACACACATGCATACATACATAAACACATGCATACATACATACATACACATGTATACATACACGCGCATGCATACATGCACACACACACACACACACACACACACACACACACACACACACACACACACACACACACACACACACACACACACACACACACACACACACACACATGCATGCATGCATGCATGTATGCATACACACATACTGAAGTAGGTGGTAGGAGTAGGAAATACAGGAGTCTTGGTCTGAGTTTATTAATGACTAGTTTCGCGGGAGGGAGAAGTCTGTCTCTGGTCGAGGAGGAAGTCGTTAACACCTTCGTCGAAGTCGCTGTTTGTTGGAGGGCGAGGAGGGGAGGAAGGACG
>NC_134780.1:80463219-80468219 GCF_046742065.1 Oratosquilla oratoria
CCCCCTTACACGGGAGGTAGCCAAAAGACAAAGGCATAAAAACCATTCCCACCCATTCCATCCCCTACATACTCCACTCCCCTCTACCCTCTTCCCTCCCTCTTATCTTGGCACCTCCTGGATGACGGGTCATCCCTGCATCTTGCCCACTGCCCTGGGTCAAAAGCAGTGTCGCAAGACACAGTACATCCACAGCAAGGCCGCTTCATTAAATCGGCGAACGTCCCTCTCCGTCCCCTCATGCAGAAAAGGAGAAGACGGGGAGAAATCCCCTCGGGCTGCGTCAATTTATTTCTCATACATATTTCTCATACATAAACACAAGGTTGAAATCATACCTTCACACGCGCGTGCACACACACACATACACACACACACACACACACACACACACACACACACACACACACACACACACACACACACACACACACACACACACACACACACACACACACACACACACACACACACACACACACACACATACAAACTAGTACCATAAAAAGATAAAGCATAATTATCATGTTATTTCATTTCTTTGTTTACAAGAAAAAATAGCGAATTTAACTTTCCGAAAAAATAATGGGTTCCACGCAACTTAAGAATTATACTTTCTTTCTATTTTGTTTTATTTTATTTTGATTATCGTCGTCGTCGTCGTCTCAAATTGTCGACAATTTACTTCACGACCTCGAAGTCATTTTTTTAGTTGAGTTTAATTTTGGCGTCGGGCACTTGACACCCAGATATTTTTTTGTCAGTTTTTAAATTGGTTTCGTCTTTTGTCATTTGAAAGGACCTATTTTCCTGTCAGTCTTATGACAGTTATCGTCGCAGAGATGGTTGCTATCGTCATGTCAGGCTTAATAACAGTTTTTTGGTTATTTTAGTCGAATAATTAACTGCCTATCAACCCGGATTATCTTGGAACAAAATCACATCTGATAAGAAGAAGAAGAAAAAGCAGACTACCCACCAGTCCCTCTTTTTACTGCCATAATTAGTCCATCTCCATCGCTTCTTTCCATCAATTTTCTCTATCCGGAGTTGAGCGTTTGTGTTCATCAACTGCCAAGGGCAGCAAAACAAACAATTGCAATTTGGAATAAGAAGTTCAGGACACGCGTTTGACGTCACGGGAAGGGTGGGGGGGATAAAATCGGAAAAAATGGATACCTGAGATTTAAAAAATGTGTTAAATAAAATCATCTGAGGCTAGCCAGGGCAACATTAACAAATACAGAAATACGTGATAACAAAAATGCGTTCCCATACCCACAGTAAAAAATAAATAAATAAATAAATGAAATAAAACAAAATAAAGAGAAAATAAATAAATAGATATATAAACAAAATAAGTAAAATAAGAAAAAGATAAATAAAAATAAATAGGGAATTAAACGAAAAATAAATATATATACAAGTCAAGAAATAAATGAATCAACCAAACAAGTGAACAACTAAATGAATAGATATTTATCAAAACATTCATCAACACATTATTTTATCATCATTCATCTCACATCAAACAGTGAACAGACTTTTAGCCTTTTCACCCTATTCTAGTCTAGTCCCCCATACATGTTCGCAAAGGTTCAATCTGATGACTCCTATTGTCCAGACCCAAATGATGATAATGACGTGGCCTAATATATATATATATATATATATATATATATATATATATATATATATGTATATATATATATATATATATATATATATTTATATATATATATATATGTATATGTATATATACATATACATATACACACACATATATATATATATATATATATATATTTGCCAATAAATCATTTGAACTCGTGATCAGAAATATGCTGGTAACCACTTAAGAAAAAGAAACACAGAAATTCCACGCGCTTTCGTGTAATTCACATCCTCAGGGGAGAATACAGACAAAAATACAATACAAAGATAATATAAACGGAAAAGTGTAAAACTAGGAGACACAAGGCACCACACGGCTATTTACAAGGTTCCTTGTAAAGATTGTGGGAATTTTGTAGGGCAAACAGGTAAAGATCTCTCAACTAGAATAAAGCAACATATATATAGTGTCAGAATAGGACAATACTCTAATGCTTTATTTGTGCACATGAGGGATCATAATCATTGTATAGACTGGACTAAGGCATCGTCAATTTTATCATGTAATCCTGTTGTTAACAGGAACATCATTGAAAGTAGCCTTATCAAACAAACTGAGTCAGTCAATTTGAACATAAGTAATGGTTTGTATAAATTAGATAATTACATAATTAAGAACATTTGTAAACAATTCGGTATAGGAGATTTTGGTTAACCCCAAGAGTGGACAAATGGCATGGTTCCGTGTGGGACCTTGTGACCTCTCCTAATTTTTCCGTGCGGTGCCTTGTGACCTCTCCTATATATTTTTTCGAATGACTCCTTGTCACCTCTCCTAGTTTTACACCTTTCTGTTTATATTGTCTTTGTAATGTACCTTTGTCTGTATTCTCCCCTGAGGATGTGAATTACACGAAAGCGCTTGGGATTTCTGTGTTTCTTTTTCTTAAGTGGTTACCAGCATATATATATGTATATATATATATATATATATATATATATATATATATATATATATATATATATTTAAACGTATATGCATATATACATATATATGTATATATAAATATATATGTGTATACATATATATGTATATATATATATATATGTATATATATATATGTATATATATATATATATATATATATATATATTATATATATATACATATATATATACATATATATATATATATATATATATATATATATATAGTTTTGGAGAAAGTTCGAATATTCACGAAAAAGTTATTCGAGGCACCAGAAACACAATTTTCTATTATAGCGATATACTGTTGAAATGAACTTTCGCCGAGAATTCTGATGAGTTCCAAATAATAGAAATCCTTTGCAATGGACAGAAGTTTGTATCCTGAGTGGCAATGCCGTACATTGCGGCGTACAGTCGTTACAAAGTTTCTGCCGAGGAGAGAAGGGGGGGGTAGGGGGGAGAAGAAGGGGGATAGGGAGAAAGGGGGGTCGGTCACGCGAAACCATACCCTCTCTCTGTTTCTCTCTCTCTCTCTCTCTCTCTCTCTCTCTCTCTCTCTCTCTCTCTCTCTCTCTCTCTCTCTCTCTCTCTCTCTCTCTCTCTCTCTCTCTCTCTCTCTCTCTTCCACATCTCAGGCTGTATATCAATTATGGTTCCCTTAATTGGATATCATTTCCCATAAATAAGAACAAAATTTATGATCCCCTCCCTCTCTCTCTCTCTCTCTCTCTCTCTCTCTCTCTCTCTCTCTCTCTCTCTCTCTCTCTCTCTCTATCTCACTATCTCTCTCCCTTTCTGTATGTGTGTATGAATGTGTGTGTATTTACCTAGTGGTATCTTACGAGAAGGGGAGCTATGCTCGTGGTATGTGTGTGTGTGTGTGTGTGTGTGTGTGTGTGTGTGTGTGTGTGTGTGTGTGTGTGTGTGTGTGTGTGTGTGTGTGTGTGTGTGTGTGTGTGTGTGTGTGTGTGTGTGTGTGTGTGTGTGTGTGTGTGTGTGTGTGTGTGTGTGTGTGTATGTGTGTGTGATATACTTCCTCATCTTACTTAATCACTTCCTTCCTCCCTCCTTATAAATCTTTTCCTTTTTCTTCATCTTCGTCCTTTTTCCTTTCCTTCTTTATTTTCTTGTTTCCTCTCCACATGTCTTCTTTCTTCTTTACTTTCTCCCTTTCTGCTCTTATTATCTTTTGATTTTTGCTTCCCTTTTTCTTTATCGTTTCTCTAGTTCCATTTTAAGCGTCAAGTTTTGTTCCCTTCTCTCTCTCTCTCTCTCTCTCTCTCTCTCTCTCTCTCTCTCTCTCTCTCTCTCTCTCTCTCTCTCTCTCTCTCTCTCTCTCTCTCTCCCTCTTTCATTTCTGTCTCCTACTTCGTTTCTCTTCTCTTTCTTTACCATTTTCCTCCTCCTCCTCCTCCTCGTCCTCTTCCTGTCCCTCTCCATTCCCTTTTGCTACCTTAACTTAGCTTCAGCCTTCTCCTTGTATTGTTTCCTGTCACTCCTACTCACTCCCCTCCACTCCCCTTCCCCTCCCCTCTCCCCCCCCCCCTCCACTCCCTCTCCTCCCTTCCACTCCACTCCCCTCCCATTCCTCTCCCTCTCCTCTCCCCTCCCCTCTTCACTCCTCTTTCAGCTCCTATTTCCGGTAACCCTTACCCTCCCCTCCCCCTCCCCTCCCTTTCATTCCCCTCCTCTTCATTCCCCTCCTCTTCATTCCCCTCCTGAGGCTCTCCTTTTCCTTCCGTACTTGGCGACCTGCCCCTCTCTCTCTCTTTCTCTCTCTCTCTCTCTCTCCCTCTCTCTTTTTCTTTTTCCATGCCTCCTCCTTCTCCTTCTCTTCCTTCCTATATGAAACCTTCGCCTGTTCTATTTTCATTTAAATTCATCTTTTGCCTTTCCTCTCCCCCCCCTCTCTCTCTCTCTCTCTCTCTCTAGTTCTATTCCTTGTTTAATTTCCTCTTCCTCTATTCTTCTTCCTCCCTTTATTCTTCTTTTTATACTTACCTTTTCCTTTTCCAATTTTGTCTTTCCTTTACTCTCTTACATATATTATTTTGTTGTCTTTATTTATCTTTTACAGCTAGACCTTCCTCCTCTTCCTCCTCCTCCTCATACTCCTCCTTTCTTTCCTTTACTCCTTACTTGTCTCCTCTTCCCTTTCGTCTACATTTCTTCCCATGTCATCCTACTATTTACTCTATCCCCACCTCCTCCTTCTCCTCCTCTTCCTCCTACTCCTCCTTTCTTTCCTTTACTCCTTACTTGTCTCCTCTTCCCTTTCGTCTACCTTTCTTCCCATGTCATCCTACTATTTACTCTATCCCCACCTCCTCCCTCTCCTCCTTTTCTTCCTCCTCCTCCTTCTCCTCTTCCTTCCCGGGTTCCTCTCAACTCGAGGT
>NC_134780.1:80480719-80488219 GCF_046742065.1 Oratosquilla oratoria
AGAGGGATTTGTCGTTTGGGTGAAATGTCTTATCTGGGTGAGATGAAGTAACTGGACGAGGTGAATGGACTGGGTGAGATCTCCACGTGAAGGAATACCCTTTCAGGATTCCAAAGTCCAGAAGTGGAGAACTTCAGTTATGGAAGTAATTGTTGAGGGTCTGTTGAACGAATCCGCGTTCTGTACAGTTGCCTACATTTCCGCGGAGACCAGATGTTTGTGCCTTTCTGATTTTTTTTTTGTTTTTTTATAAACAAAACTTTCTTGGATTCTTCGTAGTGTCTACTCCTGTGCGTGCTGGTGTCTTTTTATTGTGATCTTCCTCTTGGCCTATTCTAGTCATTCACGGAATGCTCAGCTGCTTCTGTAGTGGTGGAATTTCTCCGCTTATTACTGCTCCTCTGAGTTGTTGTTGTTGTTGTTGTTGTTGTTGTTGTTGTTGTTGTTGTTGTTGTTGTTGTTGTTGTTGTTGTTGTTGTTGCTGCTGCTGCTGCTGCTGATGTTATTGTTGTAGACTTCAGTTTACCAGCGTTTCTGTCCTTGATTACAATCTCTCATCGCTGCCGCGCAAGAGATTAAGTGATCATTATTCTCCTTATCAGTCGAGTGGAACGCACCTTTTATGTCCGTGACTATGCTTGGACGCGGTGCCGCGCAAACAGGAACGGAACCCTACCGAGCGTTCTGAAGCCTTGGAGCGTTTGTTTCTCTGCAATCCAATGCAACATGTCGCAACACCAGACTTATTCCTATGCGACATAGCTGAGAGAGAGAGAGAGAGGGAGAGGGAGAGAGAGAGAGAGAGAGAGAGAGAGAGAGAGAGAGAGAGAGAGAGAGAGGGAGAGAGGGAGAGAGAGAGAGGGAGAGGGAGAGGGAGAGGGAGAGGGAAAGGGAGAGTGAGGGAGAGGGAGGGAGAGGGAAGGAGAGAGGGAGGGAGGGAGACAGAGAGAGAGAGAGAGAGAGAGAGAGAGAGAGAGAGAGACAGAGAGAGAGAGACAAAGAGAGAGAGAGAGACAGAGAGAGAGAGACAGAGAGAGAGAGCTATGTAAATCGCTCAACTGCCATGATATATTGCCCAACAGCACAAAGAACCGGCGGGGCACTCACTGGAGGCCAAAAAAGTATCTTTACTTTTGCTCTCTTCAACGCGGGGAAGTACTCTCTTCTCTCTTTTCTGCCTAATGCCATCAACGATTTTTTGGTCCCCAGTTTACCTCCTAACAATTGGAAATGAATGATCAGTCACCGACTGAAAATAAAACGAAGAAATGAATGAACAAATGAAGAAATAATAGAGACATGAATAAACAGATAAATAAACGAATAAATAATAGTTAGATGAATAAGTGAATAAGTAAACGATTAAATGAATGACTGAATAAATACACAGATGGATAAGAAATTAATTAATGAATAAATAGATAAACAAAGGAATGTAGTCCAGCAAACGTGGGCAGTGTAACACACATCAGTATCTTCAGTTCAGTTAAATTCGTCATGAAAACAGGTGTCACAGCTACTTTGAGCAGTTGTATTTCAAAACAAATGTCCCTACCGAATCAACTCTCAAACCATCAACTTCGGGTCCATCATTCCACCGAATGGAACCGTCTGGTCCCATCCATCTTCAAGGGACTGACATCTTGTGGCGACAGACAGAATAAAATGACTAAAGTGTGCCGCGGGTAGTTGGAAGGGTCAACTCGGGTCAGGCGTCAGGTCAGAGGAGAGGATCTGGTGTACGTTTGATGGGCAGAAATTTATTTCAGTGCGGATGCAATACATTTGATTGTTTTGTTTTATCCTTTCGATAAATTTCAATACAATGTAAATACACCCGTCACTTTTTTTTTATACTGCATGTGTTGTGGTCGCCTGCGAGTTTTGTTGGCTGACTTGCAACAGGGCAGGACTTTTTATAACCACTGTAGGCGAAAGGGTCAGTGACGGGTGTGGGGGGGGGGGGGTTTGGTTAGGTTAGGTTAGCTTAGGTTGAGTGAGATGAGGTTTGGTTAGGTTGAATTGGGTTGAATTAGGTCAAGTTAGGTTAGGTTAAGTGAGGTGAGACGATGTTAGGTTAAGTTAGGTTAAGTGAGGATAAGAAAGGTTAAATAAGGTTAAGTTAGGTTAAGTTAGTTTAGGTTAAGTTACGTTCAGTTAGGATATGTTAGGATAGGATAGGTTAGGTTAAGTTAGGTTAAGTTAAAAAAGGTTAGGTTAAGTTAGGTTAAGTTAGATTAAGTTATGTTAAGTTATGTTAGGTTAGGTTAGGGTAGGTTAATTTAGGTCATGTTAGGCTAGTTTAGGTTAAGTTCGAGTAGGATAAGATACACAATGTTAGATTAAGTTAATTTAGATGAAGTTAGGTTAGGTCATGTGCCTGTATTACAATAATGATGGTGTCCTGATTGAACGTCTTAATGGTACCCACTGTATAAAATTTGATGCAATTAATCATTCCATTTCATTTGACGCCAGACGATTTCATTCCACTCTAGGGAACTCCTGGCTGTGAGTGGCGATATCGTTTCCATGGCTACAAAGGTTGGGCTTGATGAACACGAAAAAGGTCATGAATAATTCATTTAAATATCGGAGGAGAAACGTCTTACTAACAAAGGCTCATGAACGGGTATTTTCGGGAACAAATGTGCTTGTTCAAATGTTCACTGAGAAATGTTCATTATAAAGGAAATATTTGACGAAAGAAAAAAGGTCCGGCATCTGTTCGTTGATAAAAGGTTCACTGTATAAAGGTCAAGTCCGACTACAAAGGTCTTACGATGGAGGTATTTGATATAATCAATATTCGGCGGGTTCCATGTGTTTTAACAAAGGATCGTTTTAATTAATGCATCGGGGATTAATGGTTGTGTTCGACCACAAAGGTCTGTTGTAAAGGTCATGTTCAATAATTATAGTGATGTACATGGCGTACACGTCTTTCACAAAGGTTCCTTTACACGAACTAACGACAAAGGTCGAATCTAATAATAACTCCTATGGCCATGGACAGCTACAAAGTCTTCTTCGTAAAGAAAAGCCTTCGTGACAAAGGAGCGGCGTCATGAAGGTGTACAAAGGTAAAGTTCTTAATGCAGGTACGGAGGTGTCGGGCGGTGGCGGGGGGAGGGGGGGAGGAGGGAGGGGGGTCGAGGGAGGGAGGGTAACACAGCGTGTGCGCTAATAGCCTATCGATTCTTCCATTATAAGCGCCGCTGCTGCTGCTGGGGTCCCCTCACACGGGTCCCCCCGTGGGCCGTGGGCCCCCGTGGGAGTCGTCTCCGCTGTTCTAGACCACCCCTACCTACCCAGGGGTTTTAGACCCTGTGGCCGGAGTCACCGTGTGTGTGTTTGTGTGTCTGTGTATATATATGTGTGTGTATATGTCTGTGTGTATGTGTGTGTGTGCATGTGTGTGTGTGTGTGTGTGTGTGTGTGTGTGTGTGTGTGTGTGTGTGTGTGTGTGTGTGTGTGTGTGTGTGTGTGTGTGTGTGTGTGTGTGTGTGTGTGTGTGTGTGTGTGTGTGTGTGTGTTTGTCTATGTTTAGCAAGTCATCAGTTGCTTTGTCAGTGACATACGCTTATCTATATCGATTATCAGTGGTTATTATCAATTTATATTTATATGTTTCTTGATTAATCCGCTTATTTATGGATTCGCTCCCAAAGAACTAGACAACACGGGCAGACTGCCAACATAGAGGGCCAATGTCAAGTGTTTTGAGATGATATTCCCCTTACGTGCCGGGTGGCTCTTTAACCTCATTTCTCCTTTCCTTCAGACTATTCTATTCATACCCGTGCCCTTCCCTCGCCCCAAATAAGAAGATAAACTGAGTTAATCAATTAATAAATGATTGATTAGATAGATAAATAAAAAGTCACTGGTACACATACATATGCCAAAGGCTTTTTTTCCCCTTTATAAGAGAGGTAGCCGAAAAAACAAAGGCATAGAAACCACTCCCATCCATTCCATCCCTATCACACTCCACTCCCCTCAACCCTCTTCCCTCCCCCTTATCGTGGCACCTCCTGGATGACGGGTCATCCCTGCATCTCGTCCACTGCCCTGGGTCTGAAGCAGTGTCGCAAGACACAGCACATCCACAGCGATGCCGCTTAACTGGTAGCATAGATATACTCTCCGTCTTACTTGGTGAAGGCATTTCCCTCTCCCCTTCATCCTGCCGCCAGGCGATTTTATTCATCCTGGCCCTTGGGACCTCTTCAGGGAACACGTCTTATCCTCAGACGGGTAGAGGTCTTGGAGGGGGACGTTTCGAGGGAGATATCTGTCCTCTTCCTACTCCAAAACTTGAGGTTGTGCTCGAGGACTTAAGGCCGCTTTCCCTCCCACAGATCCTCATATGAAGAAGTACTAAATGCATTAAGTTTTAGGTTTGCAATTTTTATGCATATTACGGTCACCTTAACGGACCAGAGCCTCGTAGTATTCGTTTAGGATCAGAAAATAATTTCTATCAAAATAAAACAAAAAAAAAAAAAAAAAAAAAAAAAAAAAAGGATGGTGATGATTGTTATCGTCTACCGTTGCTTCCTTCAGTCGCACCTTGACCTTGACCTTGACCTTGACCTTGACTCCACGGTTCCTCTTCTGTGCGATCTTGGTCCCCTCAAGAGGATAGAAGCGCCGGTTATTGGTCCCTTTCCAGTTTCCAATTGGCCCGACCCAGCAAGTCTCAAACTGGTCCCATTTTGAATGAGTTTCAAATTGGTCCAGCAGAGCAAGTCTCGTAGTGGTCCGCTCTCATCGAGTCCCAAAATTGGTCCGACCCGTTGGCCCGAGCTTCAAATTGGCCCGCTGTGTGTATGTCGAGTCTATATTTAAACTCGAAAGTGGTTGGTTACAATCCACTGCACTCAATTAACAACGACTATGGTTGTCCGCTGGACTTTTGGGGGAGGGAAAGGGGTGGGTGGGGGAAGAGGGGGGGAGGGGGGAGTGGGTGAAGGGGAGGGGGAGGGGAAGGGGGGAGAGGGGAGGGGGAGGTGGAAACTCTGAATCAATCTCCTTCATCGATGCGTCCAAGTCTTTAATGGCAAAATCACGTATTCATAGCATTGTCCTCTAGCAGAGTTTAGAACTTTGGAAAAAAGAAAAAAAAGAGGAAAAAAGAGAAAATAGAATGATGGGCGTGCTGGCGAATTCGCCTCTCGCGGTCTTTTGCCAAGTGAGAATCTGCTTTTGATTAAACAGGTAAATGATGATGATTTTTTTTTCTTTTTCATGTTGCTGGTGTCGGTAACTGGTAATTACTTAAACAGCTCGAAGGTAACTCTGAAATTGAATAGCATTGTTTGGTGCCAGGGTTAAAAAAAAGAAGAAAAGAAAAAAAAAGTGACAAATATGATGATAGGCTTACCTTTCTCTCTTTCTCTCTCTCTCTTTCTCTCTCTGAGCGTGCTTACAGACAGACATACAGACAGACTAGATGATAGATAGGCAGACAGATACAGACAAACAGAATGATGGACGGGTACGGAAACAAAGACAAATAGACAGAGACAAAAAGGCAGACAGACATATCAACAAGAAGCTAGACAGGCTGCTAAGCTGGTAGACAGACAGATAGATAGACAGGCAAACTAGTGGACAGACGCAAACAGACGTATAAGGAGAAAAGAACAGATAGACAGGCAGGTAGACTAACAGGGATACACAAACAGACCAGCAGATAGATTGAGAAACAGGCCGGTAAACAGACAGACAGACAGACAGACAAACAGACAGACATACAGACAGAGACAGACAAACAGACAGACAGACAGACAGGCAGACAGAGACAAACAGACAGACAGACAGACAGACAGACAGACAGACAACCAGACAGAGACAGACAGACAGACAGACAGACAGACAGACAGACAGACAGACAGACAGACAGACAGACAGACAGACAGACAGACAGACAGACAGACAGACAGGGAGATAGACAGACTGTTGACCATAGTTGTACGTGAAAGTGGAGACGAGACAATGGGCACGGACGAACAAATTAAAAAAAAAAAAAAAAAAAAGGAAAAAGTACAAACAGGGAAACACGGGACTGACAGGAAAAATAATACACGCGTACGTTGGTTCTCTTCGTCCCCTCCCTCCCTCCATCTTTCCCTCCCTCCCTCCATTTTTCCCTCTCTCCCTCCATATTTCCCTCCCTCCATCCCTATTCCTCTTCCTCCCTCCCTCCCTCCATCTCTATTCCTCTTCCTCCCTCCCTCTATCTTTCCCTCCCTCCCTCCATCTTTTCCTCCCTTCCTCCATCTTTCCCTCCCTCCCTCCATCTTTCCCTCCCTCTATCTTTCCCTCCCTCCCTCCATATTTCCCTCCCTCCCTCCATATTTCCCTCCCTCCCTCCATCTTTCCCTCCCCCTCCATATTTCCCTCCCTCCCTCCATCCCTATTCCTCTCCCTTCCTCCCTCCATCTTTCCCTCCCACCCTCCATCCCTATTCCTCTCCTCTCTCCCTCCATCTTTCTCTCCCCCTCTCTATCTTCCTTATCCCTCCTTCTCTCCTCTCCAACTCTCTCCCTCCTTGCTCCCTCTCTCACTTTCTCTCCTTTCCTTTCTCTCTTTCACCTTCTCTTTCCCTTATCCTTCTTCTCTTTTTCTCACTCACTTTCTCTCCTTTCTCTCATTCACCTTCTCTTTCCCTTATCCTTCTTCTCTTTTTCTCACTCACTTTCTCTCCTTTCTCTCATTCACCTTCTCTTTCCCTTGTCCTCCTTCTCTTTTTTCTCATTATCTTTCACTTTCTCTCCTTTCTCTCATTCACTTTCTCTTTTCTTTATCCTTCTTCTCTTTTTCTCATTGTCTCTCACTTTCTCTCCTTTCTCTCATTCACCTTCCCTTTTCCTTATCCTTCTTCTCTCTGTCTCACTATCTCTCACTTTCTCTCCTTTCTCTCCTTCATACTCTCACACTATCAGTCACCCTCTCTCTAATACCCGATTTTTTCCTACGTTTAAATTATTCTTTAATTTTTTTTATTTTTCTTTTAATTTTCCCTCTCCCTTTGTCAGTCTTCCTGTTATTCCTACCTCGCTTCCGTCTCGTTTTTTTCAATTTTTTCTCGAATTATTTTTATTTTATTTTTTCTTTCAATTACGACATCCTCTTCCTTTATTCACTTTTCTAAATTCGTCTCCAGCCCCCTCTCTCTCTCTCTCTCTCTCTCTGATTATTTTTCTCTCTCCTTCCTTCTTCCCTCTCTCTCTCACTCCCTCCATCAACCTCCTCCGATACTCCCCTCCCTTTTTTCTCCCTCCTTCCTCTCTTTTTTCCTTCCTTCCCTCTCTCCCTCCTCCCTTTCTTCTTTCCTTCCGTCCCCCTATCCTCCTCTTCCCCTATCTCTTACCTTCCTATCCTCCTTCCCTCCCTCCTTCCTCCCAACTTCATCCCTCTCTGCCTATCTCCCTTCCCACCTTTCCTCCCTCTTTCCTATCTCTCTCTCTCTCTCTCTCTCTCTCTCTCTCT
>NC_134780.1:80495719-80498219 GCF_046742065.1 Oratosquilla oratoria
CATCGGCAGATACTAACTTCTTGTTGAAGGATTTCCAATGCTAATACATGAGTGAATCTTTTATATGCCGGAGGGGCCAAGATGGACCCAGGAGGAAATGGGGAGCGACGGAGGAAGAGGACGAGGAGGAGGACGAGGAGGAGGACGAGGAGGAGGACGAGGAGGAGGAGGATGAAGAGGACGAAGAAGAGGACGAGGAGGAGGAGGAGGAGGAGAAGGAGGTGAAGGAGGAGGAGGAGGAGAACGAGGAAAGGATTACAATATGGAGGAGGATGTGTAGAAGGACGAGCAGGAGGAGGATGTGTAGGAGAGGAAGAGGAGAAGGATGCGGAAGAGGAGGATGAGGATGGGGATGAAGGAGGAAGAGGAGAATGGAACGGGAGAAGGAGGAGAAAGAAGAGGGGAGGAAGAAAAGGAGGAGGAAGAAGAGGAGGAAGATGAGGAGGAAGAGGAAGAAAAGGAGGGAGAGGAAGGGGAGGAGGATGGAGGGGTGAAGGAGGAACAGGAAGATGGAAGAGGTGCAGAAGGAAGAGGAGGAAGAAGAGGAGGAGAAATAGGAGAGGAGGAGGAGAAAGAGGAGGAAAAAAAGGAGGAGGGGGAGGAGAAAGAGGAGGAGGAGAAAGAGGAGGAGGAGGAGGAGGAAGAGGAGGAGGAGAAGGAGGAGGAGAAGGAGGAGGAGGAGGAAGAGGAGGAGGAGGAGAAGGGGCATGAAATAGGAAAAGGAAGAAGAAAGAGGTGATGGGGAGGAAAGATAAAAGATGAGGAAGGAGGAAAAGGAGGAGGAGGAAAAGGAGGGGAAGAGGAGAGAGAGGAAGAGAAGGATCAGGAGGAGGAGAGATGGAGGAAGAGAAGAGGAGGAAAAGGAAGAGTAAGAATGGCGGGAGGCGGAAAAGGAGAAATAGGAAGAAGAGGTGGAAAACGAGGAGGAGGAGAAAAAGGAGGAGGAAGAGGAGGAGGAGAGGGAAAAAGAGATGGAGAAAGAGGAGGAGGAGGAGGAAGAGGAGGAGAGGGAGAAAGAGGAGGAGGAGGAGGAGAAGGAGAAAGAGGAGGAGAAGGAGGAGGAGGAGGAGGAAGAGGAGGAGAGGGAGAAAGAGGAGGAGGAGAATCAAGAAAAAAGTGACAAAATGAGAAACAAGGAAAATAAAAAAGCGCACTGCAAAAAAGAACAATTAGAGCAAGAGGAAGAGAAGGACGAGTGGGAGGAAGAAAGGAAAGAAAAAAGAGAGAAAGAGAGGGAGAGAAAGAGAAAGAGAGAAGAGAGGAAGAGAAAAGGAAAAAGAATGAGAAAGAGAAAGATAAAAGGAGAAAGGAAAAGAGAAAGAAAAAGAGAAATAGACCAAGACAACGAGAAAGACAAAGAAAGAGAAAAATAGAATGAGAAAAGAGAGAAAAAAGAAAGGGAAATTAAACTAGAAAAGGAAAGCGGGAAAGAAAGAAAAATAGAGAAAGCGAAAGAGAAAGCAAATGAGAAAGAAAAAGAGAGAGAAAGATAGGAAAAGAATAAGAGTAAGAGAAAGAATAGGAGAAAGAAATAGAAATGGAGAAAAAAGGAGGAATAGAAGGATGAGGAAAAACAGGAGACCGATAAAGCCGAAGGATGGATTGGGGAGGGAGAAAGGGGGAGGAGGAAGGGAGGGAGGGAGGAAGAGAGAGAGAGAGATAGAGAGAGAGAGAGAGAGAGAGAGAGAGAGAGAGAGAGAGAGAGAGAGAGAGAGAGAGAGAGAGAGAGAGAGAGAGAGAGAGAGAGAGAGAGAGAGAGAGAGAGAGAGAGAGAGAGAGAGACAGAGAGACAGAGAGAGAGACAGAGAGAGAGAGAGAGGAGAGAGAGAGAGAGAGAGAGAGAGAGAGAGAGAGAGAGAGAGAGAGAGAGAGAGAGAGAGAGAGAGAGAGAGAGAGAGAGAGAGAGAGAGAGGTTTATTATTCAACTATACCTATGCATTTATTTTATTTACTATTATTTATACTATCATAATTTTTATTTATTTTTTTATTTATCATTATTATATATTTTTCCGCATCCGACTTAGTTATGGACCAAAAGGTCTCCTGTCAGCATGCTCCTCCTTTGTAATCCTTTGTAATCCTCTGGAGCCAAAGATCCTAAGGCGGTCTTCTTCTTCTTCTTCTTCTTCGATGTCTTCTTCTTCTTCTTCTTCTTCTTCTTCTTCTTCGATTTCTTCTTCTTCGATTTTTTCTTCTTCGGTTTCTACATCTTCGATTTCTTTTTCTTCTTCTTCTTCTTCTTCTTCTTCTTGTTCAATTTCTTCTTCTTCTTCGATTTCTTCTTCTTTTTATTTCTCCTTCTTCTTCTTCTTCTTCTTCTTCTTCTTCTTCGATTTCTTCTCTTTTGCTTTCTTCATCTTCTTCTTTTTCAGTTTCTTTTTCTTCTTGTTCTTCGATTTTTTTTTCTTCGATTTCTTTTTCTTCGATTTCTTTTTCTTCTTCTTCTTCTTCTTCTTCTTCTTCTTCTTCTTTTTCTTCTTCGATTTCTTCTTCTTCA
>NC_134780.1:80508219-80510719 GCF_046742065.1 Oratosquilla oratoria
CTTCCCTTGACCCCTTATCTGCCATACAAGTGCCTGAGGAAATTTCTGAAGTTGGCTGAAGTCGTTTCCCCAAGTGCCTGAACACGTTCCTTGTCTCCCCTATCCTCGTGGAATGTTGCAAATATTTATCCTTTTTTTTCAAAATGTATTTAGACGAGTTCGATTTTGTTTTCTTATGCGTCTTCGTTTTTGCCTTTGTCATTTTTACCCCCCCTCTCTCTCTCTTTCTCTCTCTCTCTCTCTCTCTCTCTCTCTCTCTCTCTCTCTCTCTCTCTCTCTCTCTCTCTCTCTCTCTCTCTCATTTATCTTTCACCTTCCTCGTACTTTCCTTCTTCGCTTTTGCTTTCTTTATCTTCTTCATTTCTGTTGTTTTTGTTTTCATCGTCTTCTTTGTCTTCCTCATCCGTGTCTTCTTCTTCTTCTTCTTCTTCTTTTTCTTCTGTGTTTTCTTCTTCTTCTTCTTCTTCTTCTTCTGTGTTTTCTTCGTCTTCTTCTGTGTCTTCTTCGTCTTCTCTTTTATCTCCACCGTCCTTCCCCTTTTTTTTCTCCTTCTTGTTCTTCTTTTTCGTCTTTTTCGTCCTTTGAAATGTAATCCATTTTTCTCTATTGTTTTTCAAATCTTTGTTTGCAAATGTTTCGTTTTCCTTCCTGTGCTACAGCACTCAACTTTTGACAAGTTGACAATTTTCTCTTTCTATTTTTCTATTCATTCTCCATCTTTACTTATTTATCTATTTCTTATTAATATATATATATATCTATTTACTTATATATCTATCTCTTTGTTTACAGATTTCATTTATTCATTTACTTATTTATCTACTTGTTTATCTATTTATTTATCTATTTGAAAAAGGTGGAAAAAGAGAGTCACATTCCTTTGAAGAAGCTACAAGCGAAACCGGTCAGGAATAAACTCGGAACTCTTTTTCCACCTTTTTCAACTTGTCATAATGTCTCAACATTTATATATTTATTTATATATTTATCTATCTATTTAGTGACATATTTATATAATAATATATTATCATTATTGTTGTTGTTGTTGTTGTTGTTGATGTTGTTGATGTTGTTGATGTTGATGTTGTTGATGTTGTTGATGTTGTTGATGTTGTTGATGTTGTTGATGTTGTTGATGTTGTTGATGTTGTTGATGTTGTTGTTGATGTTGATGTTGTTGATGTTGTTGATGTTGTTGATGTTGTTGATGTTGTTGTTGTTGTTGTTGTTGTTTCGTTCATGAAGTACATTTCTTTGAGATCAGATACAACCTCCTTCACAACAATGGCGGTCTTTACACATTGTATTCTGGTTGGCGACAGACGATTTTATCATGTTGAGGTTTGTGCCGTCTCTAGAAGGTATTACAATTCCCTCAGCGTCAGTCCGTATCCGAGCAAGCTCCTATTCAGGCGCCCTTCCCATTCCAAACACCTCTAGACAGGTGTGGGCGTCACTTTCCTCACCTTTTTCGAGGGTTTGCAGAACACAGGGACCCCCCCTAGCATAGGTAGGATCAACATCATGGAAAAGTACTACGTACCCATGTAGCCTCCCCTCCTCCTCCTCTTCCTCCTCCTCCTCCACTTCAGCCGCAAAACTTAATTTTCCTCCCCTCCCGTCCCCTCCTCCTTTTTTTCCACGTCCTCCTCTTTCCCACTAACTTTCGCCCTCCCCTCCCACTCTCACTCTCCCTTCACCTCCTCCTTTCCCACTTCATCTCCCTCACTCTCACTCTCACTCTCACTCTCACTCATCGTCATCTTCACCTTCATCTTCGCTCACATTTTCTCACCCTTCCTCCCTCAATCTTCTTCCTACTCCCATCCCACTCCTCCTACTCCTACTCCTCCTTTTGTTACCTCTTCTCCTCCTCCTCCTCATCTTCCTTCTTCTCCTTCTCTATTCTCCTCCTCCTCCTCTTCCTTCTCCTCCTCCTCCTCTTCCTCCTCTTCACTCTCATCTTCACCCTCACTTATTTCACCAGTACCCTCACTCTCATTTTTACTCCCCTCACCTTCTTCACCCTCTTCCCTTCCTCTCTCCCCTTCTCCTCTCCCCTTCCTTTCTCCCCTTCCCCTCTTCCCTTCCCCTCTCCCCTTCCCCTCTCTTCTTCCCCTCGGTTTTCTGTTTCTCGTGTTTTTTGACCCTCCTCCTCCATCTTTTTTTACTTCTTCAGGTCGTCCTCACTGACCCTTTCTTAAATTCATATTTTACTCCTCCTCCTGCTCTTCCTCCTTCCTCCTCTTCCTCCTTCCTCCTCTTCCTCCTTCCTCCTCTTCCTCCTTCCTCCCGCGTCTCCCTTCCTTCCTCTTCCAACTCCTCCTCCTTCCCTCCTCAACCTCCTTCCTTCCTCTTCGTCCTCCTCTTCCTTTTATTTGTTTCATTATCATCTCTTCATTTTTTCTCATGTTTTCAATTACTTCGTGACTTCTTTTAACAAATGTTCCTTTTATCCCTCTCGTGTTCCACATTCTTCTCCTCCTCCTCTTCCTCCTCC
>NC_134780.1:80535719-80543219 GCF_046742065.1 Oratosquilla oratoria
TGATGGGGGGGGAGTAGAGGCGCTGGTAAACTACGGCCCATAATAACAACTGAAGATGATGAAGCCTTTTGGGAATGATGACAGTGCATGGTGTGATGTACTACGTGATATTAAAACTGTTGTAAGTGATGAAAGATGTGATTGTGGTGATAAGAGTGGATGTGGTGTAAAAGATGGTGACAAGGTGACGATAATGGTGGGAGTGATAGGAGATAGTGGTGCGTGGCTGGTGATAGTGATAGTGATAGTGATGATGATAGTAATTGAAATTACTGTGGTAGAAAACATAGTGATGAAGTGGTGATGATGGTCGTGGTAGTGGAAGTGGAGGTAGAGGTGGAGGTGGATGTGGAGGCAAATGTGGAGTCGGAGGTGGAGGTGGTGACAGAAATGGTGTTGGCGTGATGGCGGTTGTTATGATAATGGTGATGAGAATGTCAAAATGATGATGATGATGATGATGATGATGATGATGATGATGATGATGATGATGATGATGATGATGATGATGATGATGATGATGATGATGATGATGATGATGATGATGATGATGATGATGATGATGATGATGATGATGATGAAGTGGACGATGACAATGATATCGATGCCACGGCTGCAAATACTGCTGATGATAATGATAATGATAATGATTATGATGAGGAGGAGGAGGAGGAAGAGGAGAAGACAGAGGAGGAGGAGGAGGAAGAGGGGTGAGATATATTTCATGATGATGACGATGAGGATGATCATAGGGAGGAGGAAGAAGAGGAGGAGGGGGAAGAACAGAAGAAGGAGGAGGAAGAGCAGGAGGAAGAGGAGAAGAGGAGGAATAGGAGAAGGAGGAGGAAGAGGAGGAAGACGAGGAAGAGGAGGAGGAAGAGGAGGAGGAAGGGGAGGAAGAGGAGGAAGAGGAAGAGCAGGAGGAAGAGGAGGAGGAAGAGGAGGAAGAAGAGGAGGAAGAAGAGGAAGAAGAGGAAGAAGAGGAGGATGAGGAAAAGGAGGAAGAAAAGGAGGAAGAAGAGGTGAAGGAGAGGATGAAGAAGAGGAGGAGGAGAGGAGGAGGAGAGGAGGAGGAGAGGAGGAGGAAGGGGAGTAGGTGTATTTCATGGCGACGTACAGTTAACCATGGTCATGGCTTCAATCGCGACATTGGAAGCGTCTAGAGGCGAAGAAGAAGAAGTAGGGGAGGAGGAAGAGGAGGAGGAGGAAGGGGAGGAGGAGGAGGAGGAGGAGGAGGAGGAGGAGGAAGGGGAGGAGGAGGAGGAGGAGGAAGGGGAGGAGGAGGAGGAGGAGGAGGAGGAGGAGGAGGAGGAGGAGGAGGAGGAGGAGGAGGAGGAGGAGGAGGAGGAGGATGTGGTGAAGGCAACGGAGTGGTTGTGGAGGTAGAATTGGAGAAGGTGGAGGATAAGTCTGTGGGTGTGGAGGTGGAAGTGGAGGTGGAAGGATGGAGGAAGAGGAGTAAGAGATGTCTGTCGTCGTGGTCAGGCAAGTGGTGGAGTTGGAGGTGGAGGAGGAGGTCGAGCAGGTCGAGCAGGTGGAGGAGGTGGAGATGGTGGTGGAGGAGGAGGAGGAGGAGGAGGAGGAGGAGGAGGAGGAGGAGGAGGAGGAGGAAGATGAGTAGGAGAAAGAGGTGACGTAGGAGCAAGAGGAGGAGTGGAAGGTGGAGGAGGAGAAGAAAGAATGGTAGGAAGAGGAGGGGGAAAAGGAGGTGGAGAGAAAGAAGGTGGAGACGGGAGGAAGAAGAAGTGGAGGAGGAGAATAGGTAAAAGATGAGGAAAAGGAGAGAGAGAGAGAGAGAGAGAGAGAGAGAGAGAGAGAGAGAGAGAGAGAGAGAGAGAGAGAGAGAGAGAGAGAGAGAGAGAGAGAGAGAGAGAGAGAGAGAGAGAGAGAGAGAGAGAGAGAGAGAGAGAGAGAGAGAGAGAGAGAGAGAGGAGAATATAGAAGAGGAAAAGGTGGAGAGGAGGAGATGGAGAACGTGGTGGTGTCATGAGCGACCACTGTTGGAGATCGATGGGGAAGAAGAATAACCATGAGGAAGAAGACGATGATGGTGTTGGAGAAGGAGATTTTGTTGGAGGAAGTGATGGAGGAGAAGGTGGTGTTGGGAAAACAAGTGGTGGTGATGGAAGAGGTAGTGGAGAAGCCGGGTGTTGTGGTGGTGATAGTGATGGGGATAATGTTGGAGAAAGTGTAAATGATGGTGAAAATGGAGATAGTGGTGGAGAAAGTGGTGGAGAAAGTGGTGGAGAAAGTGGTGGAGAAAGTGGTGTGGAGAAAGTGGTGTAGACATTAGAGCACACAGAAAGACAATGCTAATGAAGATACACGTATATGTTGGTGATGGTGATGAATGTGGTGGCGAGTCCACTTGTAGTGGTGTCAGTGGTGTCTAGGGTGGTGACACAGTGCGCGCGTTGGTGGCCAGTTAGGGTGGAAGAGTAGAGAAATGCAAGGAGGAGGATTGGAAATAAAAGTGGAAGATATTGATTTTAAGATAGATGGAGGGAACGGGACGGGAGGGGGAGAGGGAAGAGCAGAATAGAAGGTGGAGCAGGAGCAGGAGGAGGAGGAGGAGGAGGAAGAGGAGGAGGAGGGAGAGGAGGAGGAGGAGGAAGAAAGTGAAAAGGGGGAAGAGGAGGAGGAGGCGGGGAGGAGGATAAGGAAGAGAACGAAAAGACGGAAGAGAAGGATAAAGAAGAGAAGGAAAGGAGGAGAAAGAGAAGAAGAAGAAGTAGAAGGAGGAGGAGGAGGAGGAGGAAGAGGAGGAGGAAGAGGAGGAGGAGGAGGAGGAGCGAGAGTAGGAGGGAGAGGGGGAAGAAGACGGAAAAGAGGAAGAGGAGGAAGAAGAGGAGCAGGAGGAGGAAGAGGGAGAGTAGCAGGAAGAGGAAGAGAAGATAGAAGAGAAGGAGAGGGGGAAACAGAGCCAGAGGAACGATCTAAAGAAAATCAAATCGCACACTCAGACCCAAAGAGGAGCGATTTGGCTTCTTGGTGAAGAGGAGGACCAAAACTGAGAGGAACCACCAGTAGAAGTCCACCTCAGTTTTTTTTTTTTTTTTTTTTTTTTTTTTTTTTAAGGATGGGAGGCGGTTGGGAGTCGGACTCTATAGGTGAAGAAGAGACGAAGAGTCTTCGACCAAAACTGAGAGGAACCACCAGTAGAAGTCCACCTCAGATTTTTTTTTTTTTTAAGGATGGGAGGCGGTTGGGACTCGGACTCTATAGGTGAAGAAGAGACGAAGAGTCTTCGACCGAGAGGAGACCTACCTGAAAGAAACGAAGGCGGAGAGTTCGGATTGGTCAGGGACAAGGCAATGCACCCTCATGGATGGAGGTAGTATGGCTGAATGTGGAGTATGAGGGGCACGCGGAGGAGGAGGAGGAGGAGGAGGAGGAGGAGGAGGAGGAGGAGGAGGAGGAGGAGGAGGAGGAGGAGGAGGCTGATGAGGAGGAGGGTGTTGGAGGGAGGGATGGAGGGAGTGAAGGAGGGAGGGAGGAAGGAGTGGAGAGGGTGAGGTGGATTAGGAGACGAAGGTGGAACCATGTGGAGATGGAGGGGTAGGAAGAAAGGGGGAGGGGGCGTCTCATCCAAATCAATAGTGGAGCCAAGCTCGCCATGGCTGCCTCCCTCAACCCTCAACCCCTCAACCTGTGGACTCGTCAACTTCTTCCTTCCCCTCAACTGTGGAACATTGAGTTCCCTCAACCCTCAACTCTCAAAAATCTCTCAAAAATCCATCTACCACGACTCAATTCTGACTTAACTTCAGTCAGTCCACCTCAAACAATAAGATTTCAGTTCCTACGCATAACAGTCACTTCTCCTCCTCCCGGCAACCCGGGCACCTAGGGCAAAGGTGAGTCTTGGTCGCTGTTAAGCGTCTTCTAACGTGAATCTTCAATCCCACGACCAGAGATGGACGTCATAGAGGAACATCTCCCTGCTGCCCGCCTTTGAGGACCTTCAACCCTTGATCTCCATCTGGAGGTGCAGCCTTGAGGGGCTGACACTTGGTGTCCGGACCGAGCCCAAGAGCTCTATCTTACATATAAGGACATCTAACAACCGGCGACTGCTCGCTTTCTTCTCCTTTAAGCCGGTGATGTTGAAAGAGTCTGACACTAATACTGCACAAAGGGAATGCCCGAGGGCACGTTGCCAGACACTGCGGGGCCGCGGGTTTCCAGTCAATGAAACTTGAGTAAACATTCGTCATCTCTTAATCTTCTTAAACCATTACGAGTCTACAGATTTCATTTTGGCTTACGCTAAGCAATTTTTTCTTAAAAAAAAAAAAAAATTATATTATTGCACTTGGCTGACACTACGTTATTCCAATCAAAGACTTATTTTCCTTTACCTTCGACCTTTATAGGCTTTGTTTTGGTTGTCTTTAGACGATTTTATTCAGAAAAGAAAGAGATTTTGAGGGTGTCTATTGGTTTGGAACTCCCCGCCACTCCCTTTGGCTGAATAAAATCACCTGAAGACGAATCTTGGTTCAAGCAGAACTACTCTTACAGACCTACACCTTGACTAGCAACTCTCTCCCTCTCCTACACTTCCCCATCCCTCCTCTCCTTTCTCTCTCTCTCTCTCTCTCTCTCTCTCTCTCTCTTCCTCTTTCTATTTCTATCTCTTTCTCTTTCATCTCTCTCTCTCTCTCTCTCTTCTCTCTCTCTCTCTCCTTCTCTCTTCCTCCCACCCTCCTTTCCTGTTCCTTTCCTGTCCCTCTCTCTCTCTCTCTCTCTCTCTCTCTCTCTCTCTCTCTCTCTCTCTCTCTCTCTCTTCCCGTTCTTGTTATATTGTTATTGTTAGTACTGTCCCTCCTCTTCCTCTTCCTCTTCTTCTTCTTCTTCTTCTTCTTCTTCTTCTATTTTTGTCTCCCCTTCCTCTTCCCCGTTTATTCTACAATTCATTTTTTCTTATGGTTTACCGTCCTTCTATTTCCCCTTTTCCCCTTTCGCCCCTTTCTTTATTGCCACCTCCTTTCCCTTCTTCCAATATTCTCCATACCATTTTCCTTTCCTCCTCCTCCTCCTCCTCCTCCTCCTCCTCCTCCTCTTTCTTCTCCTTTTCTTTAATATTCGCATTCTCTTTATCTTCCCTCCCTCTCGTCTTTCCTTTTTCCTTTTCTTTTCCTTTCTTCTTCTTATTCTCCCTCTTCCTTTTCTCCTTTCCCTTCCTCCTCCTCCTCCTCCTCCTCCTCCTCCTCTTTCTTCTCCTTTTCTTTAATATTCGCATTCTCTTTATCTTCCCTCCCTCTCGTCTTTCCTTTTTCCTTTTCTTTTGGCTTCCCTCTTCTTATTCTCCCTCTTCCCTTTCTCCTTCCCCTTCCTTCCCCCTCCTCTCTTCGCTGTTATATCTTTATCTCTGTTCCATGTCCTTCGTTTATTTCTCTTCCCTCTTGCCTTGTTCTCTTCTTGTTTTCCATTCTTCTCATTCTGTCTCGCACTTTCCATCTTCCTTCAATCCTCCTCCTCCTCCTCCTCCTTCTCCTCTTCCATCCTATTACGCGTCCTCTTCCTCTTCAGCCTGTTTCCCTCTTTCTTTTCTCTTCTTCTTCCTCTTCTTCCCATTTTTTGTTTTTCTTCTTTCTTCTTCTTTTTTTATTTTTATTTTCCATTCTATTTTGTATGGTTCCACTGGTCCTCTCCCTCAGGCTCCTCTTATTAGTGTTTATTCTCTCTTCCTCCTCCTCCTCCTCTTCCTCCTCCTCCTCTTTTCCTACTATGTCTCCAGTTCAAGAGCTGTCTTCCTGAACATTGTCTTCTTCACACACCTCGTTCACCTCCTCTTTTTTTTTGTCCTCTTCTTTCTTGTACCCTTCCCCACACTCTTCCTTCTTACAATCTCGCCTTCCTCTTTCTCTTCGTCTTTGATCTCCTCTCATATGAAACAATCGTCGTCGTCGTCGTCGTCTCGTCGTCGTCCGTCGTCGTCTTCTTCTTCTTCGTCGTCTTCGTCGTCGTCGTCTTCGTCGTCGTCGTCGTCTTCGTCGTCGTCGTTGTCGTCGTCTTCGTCGTCGTCGTCGTCTTCGTCGTCGTCGTTGTCGTCGTCGCTCTCCAGTTTGACTCGTCCCCTTTATTCTCTTTTCTTCTCTTTTCTCTCTTTGGTCCTCTTTTTCCATCTACTACTCTTTTTCACTCTGCATTTCTACTCTTGTTCCCCTCTTCCGTTCCCTGTCTTCCTCCTCCACCTCACCTTCTTCGTGCTCCTTCTCTCCTCCTCCTCCTGCTCTTCCTCTCCTTTCCCCTCTTCCTCTTTTTCTTTATCTTCTTCATTCTTCTCTATTTTCTCCTCTATCTATTTCTCCGCCTCCTCTCTCTTCCTCCTCCTCCTGCTGTTCCTCCTTTCCTTTCCCCTCTTCCTCTCTCTCTTTCTCTTTTCGTTTTTTGCTGTTTCCTTCCCCACCTCCTTATCTTCCTCCTCCTCTTCCTCCTCCTCCTCCTCCTCCTTTTCAGCCATGTCATCAAACTCCATCTTTATCTTACTCTTCTTCTCCATACCCTCCTCCTTCCTCCTCCTCCTCCTCTCTCTACCACTCCTCTCTTTCCACCTCCACCTCGCCCGCTCTCCCTCCCTCCCTTCTTCTCTTCGTCCACATCCCGACCCTTGCCTCCTCTTCCACCGTAGTCCATCTCTCCACCTCCACTTCCACCTCCACCTCCAGTTCTCAACTCCACACCGCTCCACAACACTCCCGTCTTCCTCCCTCCTTCCCTCACTCCATCACTTTCCTCCACCTACCGCCTCTCTCCCTCCCTCCCTCCCTCCCTCCCTCCACCCGTCCACGTCTCCGTTTCTCCTCCACCATCTATCCTCTGCCCTCCCCTCCACCTCCATCTCCATCGTTCCCTCCATTCCACCTTCAACTCGTCTCCCTTACACAAGTCCTTCACTCCATCTCTACCTCCACCCCTTCTCAGTTCCACTGTCCCTCCACTCCTGCCCTCCATCTTTCTATTTTGCACTCCGCTCTTCTTCCTTCCCCTCCTCCTTCATCCTCTTCTCCCTCCTTCTTCTCCTATCTACGTCCTTTCCTCCCTATCTCTCCCTTTCCTATTACATCTCCTCCCTTCTGCCGATACTCCCTCCTTTCCTACACATCTCACTCCACCACGCACTCCTTCTCTCCCTTCCCTCCCTCCACTTCTCCATCCACCTCTCCCTCCCTCAGTCCACCATCCCACGTTCCCTCCATTAATCCTACCCATTTCATCTTCCTTCTTCCCTTCCTCCATCCCTCTCTCCCCCCCTTCCCTCCCTTCCTCCCTCACTCCCTACCTCCCCCATCCCTGCCTTCCTCCCTCACTCCCTCCCTCCCCCTTCCCTCCCTTCCTCCCTCACTCCCTTCCTCCCACCTTCCCTGCCTTCCTCCCTCACTCCCTCCCTTCCCCTTCCCTCCCTTCCTCTCTCCCTCCCTCCCCCTTCTCTCTCTTCCTCCCTCACTCTCTCTCTCCCCTTCACTCCTTTTCTCCCTCACTCCCTCACTTCCC
>NC_134780.1:80553219-80560719 GCF_046742065.1 Oratosquilla oratoria
TCCCCTTTCTTCACCTCCTCTCCTTCCTCCCCTCTGTGTCAGGGTCACAGTCTAGGGTTGTTGTCTGCCTCCTTTATCATGGGCGTTGTTATTATGGATTGCTGTTTACCAGCGCTTTTATACCACAGCGTGGATAAGACTATGGATGTTTTCATCTTTCATGTGTATGTATATCCATACAAAAATGCATGTGCATGCCTTATACATACAGTATGCTTGTGTATGCACTTATACATATATATTACATATACATATCCATTTGTATGCTTTTATACATATACATATATATGCACAAACATATACAGTACATATGCATATACTGTAATCTTGTTACCCAATAAGTCAAGTGTCCTATCGATCTAATGACGTAGCATCCAGAGCGTTCGTGATTGGTTACGAAGAACTACGGGAACCAATCACAAAGACTTTTAGAACTGACGTCAGCGGCGGGCGGATTCTGAACTGACAGTGAAATTTGATTCTACTAAAAAAGCAGTTTCACAAATATCTAGGAGTATATGAGGCCTTGCCTTATTCTAGAAGTGCGCTGCTATATGTTATGGTATTCCCTGAACTGATTTAAATTGATTGGCGGCATCTAGAATTGAAAAAATCTTAGATTGGATAAACAAAAGGATATTGAATCAGCTTAAGTTAGATTAAGTTCGGTGTATTTTGGTTATCTATCACGTCCCCATAGAGCAAAACGTTTGCAGTCAATTTGTTGCACTATAGATGGATCTCAGTCGTCACAAAATAGACTGAAACAGATGTGGAAAAAATAGAGCATATAAGTATACTTGAGTATGGGTATGCTTTCATTACAGGCAGGGTGTGTATGCGTGTTTGTGCATGCGCGTGTGCGCGCGTGTGCGGGCAGGTTAGTGTATTTTACATATGAGCCCACATTTCGTCCATTTTCCTTTGTCCCCTTCCCTTTCATTCCACTGCAAGAAAATGAGAGACGATCAAAACACACCAAGTCTGTGTCCAGTAGGGTTGCGGTCTGCTTCGCTGAAGAAAATGACCCGTTTTGAAAACTACGGACAAAAGTCCGTTATTTCCGTTATTCTGTCCGAAGTACCGGTCTCCCTTCCCCCTTCCCGGAAGAGGAGGTGCTGGTCTTTGAAGTTTCTTGAAAAAAAAGTCTTCAACGACGTAAAATGTCTTAAAGTTTTTGGTCTAGATTGATAAGTCCCTACTGGTTTATTTTTCCAATATTCTCCCTCTGTTCTCGTGATCTTCCATTTCTTCAACTTCCTTTTGTACTCAGGGTAATTTGCATCTTTGACTTCCTTCCTCAGAACTTCAGACGAATCTAGAAAGTAAAATTCTTTACTTAGAAAGAAATCCCAAGACTAAATATATTTTTTCCTAGAAAGAGAACCGCCGGTTAATTTCATCGTATACCCAAACAAACCTAGAAACCAACTAGATTTCCTCACCTGCGTTAAGGGGCATTTAGACGGTCAAACGGTTTGACAAACCCGGTTTGTCAAACAAGTATTTGAAGTGATGTTTGACCATATGAATAGGGTATTTGGTTGTCAAACACGTTCGAGAAACGTGTTTGACGACCAAATACCCTATTCACACGGTCAAACATCACTTCAAACACTTGTCTGACAAACCGGGTTTGTCAAACTGTTTAGCCGTGTAAATGGCCCTTAAGTCCTTGTTTCTAGAGGCTCTTGCATTTATTATCGCCTGTGCAATTGCTAGGAAGTTTCATCATTCTAGTAAATTCTAGCTACGGCATCGATATTCATTACACATCCGTGTTTCCATTTTAGCTGGAATGGTTCCAGTCTAGGACAGCGTTCCTCAACCATGGTTCCCCGGAACCCTAAGGTTCCGCAAAAGGTCCCTAAGGGTTCCGCGAGAACAAGTGAGATAAGCTAATGCACTTTTGATTTTTTATTTAATTTCATATACGTAATACAATTAAACACGCACAACATATTCTTAGTTATTGTAATAATGTAATGCACACACCATCCTGTCTAACCTATTATTACGATGAAAATAAAATAGGAAAGATATGGTATATGTGCTTTTATTTTTGCGCAGGGGTTTCTTAAGACATGCAATTTATTTTAAAGGTTACGCAAGGGTAAAAAGGTCATTTCCTTGTTCCATACCGGGTGACGCTCCATTTAATGTCGCCAGGTGATTTTATTCATACCCGTGGCATCCCCACCATTACCCCTTAGTAAAAGAGACGAAGACAAGATGAACTGGCACCGATTTGCAGCCGGAGAGAGAAAGAGAGCTGGAGCCTACCTCATTTGTGAAAGTTAACAACAATGATTATAATAAAAGTATTCATGAGCTAGTGTTTCCTTATATGCTGAGATTACATTAAAAACTGTTTCAAACTTTTTCCGCTTCTTTTCGTTGTCTCCACTTGACGCACTCTAAGTCTCAAAATTTCATGAAGAATTCATTTGCATCGAAGATTCTTCAGAACGCAGACACTTCGGGGTTTTAAATCGTACAAAAATGACATTAATTGTGTTTGTTAGTGTGTATTTATTTCCTTGGTGGAAGATGTTTTAGTGAACATTGACACAAAAGTAAAAATTTTAGAGAAAATAAATTTCGAAAAGATTTTTTTTTTTCGAGAAGAACGATCCCCGAAAAATGACGTCATAAAGTACAGTCTAGTCGAAGACGTCTCGTCACGCTGCCCTACATACCTTGTGGTCCTTTTATTTCTATCTTTGCTGCCGCCACGCGAATCTATTCGTCTTAGTGACACCCCACTCCACCCCCAACCCCCCTCAATCGGTGACCCAAACCATCTGACAACTCGTTCTCTTAAAAAAGAAAAATCCATCAAAATACAGCCTATCCAATCATATTCAGAAGCAAGAGAGAGGATAGGAGGAAAAGAGAGCAGAGAAGAGAGGAAGAGGAAGAGGAAACGGGTAAAGAGAGGGGGACACGAATATGGAGAGAGAAACAGAGAAGGGAGAAAGTACAACAAAATGAAGAAATGGGAGAGAGGGAAAGATGGGAAGAGAGAGGAATCCAAGAGGAGAGGAGAGGGGAGCTTACAAAGAGAGAGCGGTAAATTGGAGATGGGGCATAGCAAACAGGGGAGTAGAAAGAGCGGGGTGGGGGGAAGGGGAGGGGGGAGGGGGGACGATAAAAGGGGAGCGGGGAAGTGAGAGGGGAGAAGATGGGGGAGACTGAGTGATGATAGACAAGGGAGTGGGGTGGGGGAGGTCGGGAGGGGGGAATTGAGAGGGGGGAGGAGGAGGAGGAGAACTGCAGACGGAGGAAGAGGAAGAAGAGGACGAGGAGGAGGAGGAGGAGGAGGAGGAGGAGGAGGAGGAGGAGGAGGAGGAGGAGGAGGAGGAGGAGGAGGAGGAGGAGGAGGAGGAGGAGGAGGAAGAGGGGCAGTAACAAGAGTAGCAGTATTAGCAACAGCAGTAAGAGGAGAAGTAGGAGGAGGAAGAGGAGGAGAAAAAGGAGGAGGAGGAGGACGATGAATAGGAGGAAGAGGAATAGGGGGAGGAGGAGGAGGAGAGCTGGTCAAAGCCTTGTGTGGGTCACGGGTAAAGAAGAATGGAAGGGGAGCTCTGCCACAGTGCAAAAAAAAAAAAAAAAAAAAAAAAACGAAAAAAAAACGATAGCGAGCGTTCTATATAACATGTCCGTGTTCAACGTCTATACCCGTGTCTGCCTGTACGTGTATCTGTGTATGTGTGTGTGTGTGTGTGTGTGTGTGTGTGTGTGTGTGTGTGTGTGTGTGTGTGTGTGTGTGTGTGTGTGTGTGTGTGTGTGTGTGTGTGAGTGTGTGTGCTTGTAAGTGTGCTTGTGTATGTGTTTTGTGTGTGTGTGTGTGTGTGTGTGTGTGTGTGTGTGTGTGTGTGTGTGTGTGTATGTGTGTGTATGTGTGCTTGTAAGTGTGCTTGTGTATGTGCTTTGAGTGTGTGTGTGTGTGTGTGTGTGTGTGTGTGTGTGTGTGTGTGTGTGTGTGTGTGTGTGTGTGTGTGTGTGTGTGTGTGTATTCACCTTGGTCTTTCACCTTGGTCTTTTGGATCACGTGTTGGACTCGTGATCGACAGCTATTTCCCTCCCGAAAGAGAGCTCAGAGCTCGTATGACCGATCTATAGGTAATGCTGAGAGCACTTTTTTTTTCTTTCAAAGAAAGTTAACTTAAAATGTATCCGTGCTTCACAGTAAGATAACTTAATATACCACCATGGTACCTTACTCACTATGAAGTACGGTGGTATTACTCAAATTTATTCGGAAAGAACTAAATCACTCCTCCCAGGCAAAGAGAAAAAACAGACAAGAAACTCCGCAGCAATAAACTCGCCATAACATTAAGTCAAATATGCGGGGAAGTCTCCTTCCCAATACATATAAACGGGACAAACCTCGCATAGCGAGCTGTCCCCTATTAGCGCTCTCTTCCACTAAACTGAGACACATTCATCGCCCGCACTTGACACTGAGTTGACACGTGCAAGCGCAGGTAGCTGGTGACCCGACACATTTCGACACTCTGGGGGATCCCTCCGGGGTTGTAATTAAACACACCGGTATGCCGGTAACTACACCTGTTCTCGTCCGGTACTTGGGTTCATATGCGTGTACGTGTGTGCGTGTGTGTGTGTGTTTGTATGTGTGTGTGCGTGTGTGTTAGTGTGTGTGTGTGTGTGTGTGTGTGTGTGTGTGTGTGTGTGTGTGTTGAACATATACACGTACACAAACGCCCACACACACACGCACACACACCTACATACATACACTTCATAAATATACGCTCATATTTACACATGTTCACAAACATAAACATAAAACATGTACACAGCGACTACTATAATGATTTTATTCTGGCTATCCACCACAGAGGTTCCTCTCCCCACCCTCTCCCCTCCTCTCAACCTTCTCCAACATCTCCAACACTCCCTCCATCACCGTCCCCCAACACCCGCTGAGAGGCCGATCTCAGCTTCAGCACCCGTGATGACGTCAGCAGCTCTGCAAACATCAATACCTGACATCACTGACAATAGCGCGGGTTCGTTTCCAACACCACCTTTCTTCCACCAATCTTCCACCCATTCCATCCCCTACATACTCCACTCCCCTCCACCCCCTTCCTTCCCTCTTTTCTTGGTACCTCATGGATGACGGGTCATCCCTGCATCTCGCCCACTGCCCTGGGTCAGAAGCAGTGTCATAAGACAAAGCGCATCCACAGCAAGGCCGCTTCATTAAATCGGCGACCCCCCTCTCCAAAATATAGGTGACACGGTTATTCTAGATTTGTCTTCTTTTCTAGTATAAGGATGTGAGCTTACACAAGGAGGAGACTAGTGGCCAACTGTGCCGTCACCTTTGCCCCTTGTGCTAGGGCAAGACTTTAAACAATGGTACTATGGAACGTTTCCTCATTCTCCAACAACAACAACAACAACAACAACAACAACAACAACAACAACAACAACAACAACAACAACAACAACAACAACAACAACAACGTTTCTCCAACATAATTACATTTTGATAACTTTTTCTACAACACTTACTCCAACAATGACATCAATATCTCCTACATTTCCTCTCGCACTTCTCACTCCTCCAAAACCTCCAATAACATTTATATCATCTCCCTCAGCATCTACTGCAAAAACTCCCTCCAATTTCTTTTGCAACACATTTCCTCCAAAACATTTTCTCCAAAACTTCCTCCAGTTTTTTCTGTAAAACCTTTCTTCCAAAAACCTACTCCAAAACTTCCTCCAATTTCTTCTGTAAAGACCTTTCCTTCAAAAAACCTACTCCAAACTTCCTCCAATTTCTTCTGTAAAGCCTTTCCTCCAAAACCCACTCCAAAACTTCCTCCAATTTCTACTGCCATACCTTTCCTCCAAAACATAACATTGCCTCTACCTCCAAACGCCTCCTGCACCTTTAGCAGGTGGTGATTGAATTCCTTTATTTCTAACACCTGCAAACTTAAACACTTGTTATACCTAAACCTCAAAAATCTTTAGCAGCACTTACATCCTGCAACTTCTCACCAACAATACCTCCAAGAACGCCTTCAACCCACATCTTCTGCACCTCCAACACCTGCAACCTACACGTTTTCTAACAGCACCTTCAATACCTGTTACCTTAACCACCTCCCTCAATAACACCTTTATCGCCTGCAAAACACCTACAACTGCGACCCACAACACCTTCAATCCACAACACCTACAGCCCACAATACCTGCTACCCACAACACCTGCGACCCACAACACCTGCGGCCCACAACACCTGCAGCCAACAACACCTGCGACCTACAACACTTGCGACCCTCAACACCTGCGACCCACAACACCTGTGACCCACAACACCTGTGACCTATATCACAGCCACTAGCACCGTTAACTTCTCCAAATTCAACCTCATTACTTCAAAGAGCACCTACATCACCTCCAACTACACCTGCAACCTTATCTTCAGCAGGAGCGTCACCTATTTTCTCACCTCAATCTAAACTTTTAGAAAATCTCAGTCGCCACTTCAGTGTGTCGATTTGAAGGTGGTTCAGGCAAGCCTCTAAGACTCATTCAAATCTTAGATACTTTCACCAACATTCCTTCTCCAACACTTCCACCACCGCCGTCATCATCCTTATCACAACCATAACTACAAGCGCCACTGACACCAATACTCATCATTCTGAGAATTTATTTTCCAATATTTACACCACCATACCTATTTGGACTAGCACCCTTTGCTAACACCATCACATTTGCTACCATCCATATCTGTACTATTACCATTATTAATATCATCACAATATCACCATCACTATTATCACCACCACCAACAACGATTACTCCAGTGCCCTCATCAGCGTTACCATTACCATCACATTTATTATTTTCATCATTGCCATCATCCTACCAACACCGACAACACAATTAAAAAAAATCTTATTTTTTCATTATCATTTCTCATTTATTTCATCTAAGTTGATTCTGGTTGGCACCAAACGATTCTAGTCAGGTGAAGGGGAAGTCCCTTGGGATCTCTAATCCCCTTAAGGGATTCGTCCCTTCTTGAGCCACTTACTCGTGTCCTCCTCCTGTCGTCTCTCGTGGTGTCCTTATACTACTGATGGGCACACCCCTATCAACGGTTGTGGCATTACTTCTCCTTCAGACAATTCAAACATCTCCAACACGTTCCTCCCCATGCATCTCCCCCACCAACAACAATTTACCTCCCTCAAGCCTTCCTGCATTTCGGTGTTACTTCCTCCAACACCTCCAACACAACACCTTCAACAAAAACCTCTTCTCCAACACACTTCCCCGTACTTATCCCTATCACCCCTTCCCCCCCCCCAGAAATTCTTCCCCAACACTTACTCCTTTCCCCCTCCCCACTTTTAACTCTTCCTCCCCAACTACAAATATCCATTACCCCTTCCCCCCTCGGGGGAGAAAAAATCCCTCCTCTCCCATCCTCCACTCCC
>NC_134780.1:80563219-80565719 GCF_046742065.1 Oratosquilla oratoria
CTCTTGGTCGCTCTCTTGCTCACTCTCTTGGTCGCTCTCTTGGTCGCTCTCTTGCTCGCTCTCTCGCTCTCTTGCTCTCTTGCTCTCTCTCTCTCTCTCCATACAGTGTGTATGTGAAAATGGATCATTCTTTATGGCTTTTAGATTTATTCTTTATACATTGTTCATATTATGATTGTTTAGTTTGTGTTTGAGATCCACTATTTAAGAGAAAAAAGTAAAATGTGGATGTTGCCAGAACGCCATGCATTATAGTCATTAAGGACCGTACAGGTCATCTTTTATCTCGAAATATTTTCACTTTTCTCAATTCTAACGTATACACTTTCATAATTACACACATTACTAACTACTTACATTGCGAAGTGAATAACCATTGTATATAAATGGAAGAAATATGTGATTTGATTTGACTCACTCTCTCTCTCTCTCTCTCTCTCTCTCTCTCTCTCTCTCTCTCTCTCTCTCTCTCTCTCTCTCTCTCTCTCTCTCTCTCCCGTGTATTTTTGTCACCGTTCTCTGTTGAGGAATAGAGCCTGAATGCCCTTCTTGTTTGCATCCCCCTTCCCCCTCTCCCCTCCCCCCTCCCTCCTCTCCCCCTCCCTCCCCTCTCCCCTCCCCCTCCCTCCCCTCTCCCCCTCTCCCCCTCCCTCCCCTACACTCGATTCGCCGCCTCCGCTATAGAGAGAAAGGACGCACGCTTGCGTCAATAGCGTACGAGATCAACATACGCACGCCTGTAGGTATACGGGCTATCGTAGCACGTCGGGGAAAGGTGCAGCTTCCCTAGCAGCCAGTAGTTTCAAAATGAAGCACTACTCAGTGGAACTTTTTTTTTTTTTTTTTTTTTTAATCGTCTGTTGAGGTAAAAATGAAATTAAATAAATTTAACAAAACAAAACGAACGAAATTAAACAAATCAAAATTAGGTTGAATTAAATCAAATAAAATGAAATAAAATAGAATAAGATCAAGTAAAATATGTAAAAAGAAAGAAAGGCATATAGAGAGAGACATATGGGTTTACCATTTCGTAAGGGAGGTCATTAGGTACAGCCAGAAAAAAATATATGAAGTCCGATTGGTTCTTGAAAACAAAGAAAAAAGAGAAATAAAAAGGAGAAAACAGAATGATATAAAGAAAATAAGAAGAATAAAAGAATAGAAGAGAATAAAACAAATAGAAGAGAAATAAGATAGTAATGAATAACAATGGAAAAGGTCAGAGAAAATAAGGCGAAAGAAATAAAACGACAACAAAATGAGATTAACAAAACGAATAAAGAAACCAAATGAATGAAAGAAGACGAGAACAAATAGAACAAAACGAAGAAAAAAAATAAAACAAAAGTGTTGGGCTCCTTTGCCATCGATTGCGATACATACACACACACGCACACGCACACACACACACACATACACACACACACACACACACACACACACACACACACACACACACACACACACACATACACACACACACACACACACACACACACACACACACACACACACACACACACACACACACACACACACACACACACACACACACACACACACACACACACAGAGAGAGAGAGAGAGAGAGAGAGAGAGAGAGAAATCCAAAATAAAAAGAAATAAAATAGAAATTGAATAAAACACGTCTCCCCCCAAAACACAGCCGGCAAATCCACCATTACAGGACTATTTCGGCAAAAGCAACGACAGCTCCAGAACGGCGGCGATGTGGCTCCTCTTGTTGTTGTTGTTGCTGTGGAAGATTGGAGAGCGTGATTGGTGGAGCAGTGGGAGTGAAAAGAAAGGAGAGGGGGAGAAAAAACTGAGGGGGAGGGGAGGGAAGGGAAGGGGAGGATAGGCGATGAGAAGGGATGAGGAGGCGATGGGAAGGGAAAGTGATGGGAAAGGCTAGGAGAACAGAGGAGGGAAGGGGAGAGGAGGGCAGGGAGGAGGGAAAAGGAGGGAGGGGTGAGGGTAGGCGATGGAAAGGAGGGAAAGGAGAGGGAGGGAAGGAGGGGAAGGAGAGGGAGGGAGGGGGAGGGGGAGGGAGGGGTGGGAGAGGGAGAGGAAGGAGGGAGGAAGGGAGGGAGGAGGGAGGGAAGAGGAGAAGGAAGGGGGAAGGGGAGGGAAGGAGGGGGAGGGAGGGAGGGAGGGAGGGAGGGGGAAGGAAGGGGAGAGGGAGGAGGGAGGGAGGGAGGAGAGAAGGAGGGAGGAAGGAGGGAGGGAGGAGAGAGGGCGGGAGGATGAGGGAGAGAGGAAGGTGAGAGGAGGAGGGGAGGGAGGAGGGAGGAGAGGGAGGGGAGGGAGAGGGAGAAGGGAGGAGAGGAAGGAGGGGAGGGAGGAAGGGAGGAAGGAGAGGGAGGATGAGAGGAAGGGATGAGAGGAAGGGAGGGAGGAAGAGAAGGGAAGGAGGAAGGGAGGGAGGACGGGAGAAAGGGATGAGAGGAATTTGGGAGGAAGGGGAAGGGAGGGGGAGGGAGGAAGGGAGGGAGGG
>NC_134780.1:80578219-80593219 GCF_046742065.1 Oratosquilla oratoria
ACGTGTTGGAATTGTGATCGACAGCTATTTCCCTCCCAGAAGAGAGCTCAGAGCTCACATATGACTAATCTATGGGTAAGGCTGTGACGTTAAATGCACACGCACCCCCATTCCCCGTCCACAAGAGTTGGAGTAACGACTCGCAGCGTAGCAATAATAACATTATTTCAGCCCTGGGTGGGATTCGAGCCCGGACCGCCGTAGTGACGGCCGGGAACCCTAATCACTGCGCCATCGGGTCGTGTATGTGTGTGTGTGTGTGTGTGTGTGTGTGTGTGTGTGTGTGTATACCTTTGTATATGTTTACGTGTGTATATTTGCACGACGTCACAAGTTACAATGCAGCACTTCAAAGATCACAAGTCTGAGCTTCAAGTCACAATACAACAAATGACGACATCGCAAATTACGAGGTCGCAAGTTTCAATCTCCTTTCGTGTACCGACCTGACCGAAGTCCAGCCTCTAGGGAGCCTCGAACACACGTACCTGAAAGAACAAAGAAAAAAAACCTGGTGAATATTAGCAAATGACATTATTCTGTTTTCAGACATCCTTAGCAAGCCGTCGGTTGATTTTGAATACAACCAAAGAATCTTACGGTGGTATTCTTAAAAAAATAAACAAACAAACAAACAAGCAAATAAATAAATAAATAAATTAATTAATTAATTAAATTAATTAATTAATTAATTAATTAATTAATTAATTAATATAATTAATAAATCAATTAAATTAATCAAATAGATAGATAGATAATAAATAAATAATAAATAGATAAACAAACAAACAACAATAATGATAATAATAATAATGATAGTAATAGTAATAATAGTAATGATAATAATTATGATAATAATGATAATCATAATAATAATAATAATAATAATAATAATAATAATAATGATAATAATAATAATAGTAATAATAATAATTCTTATACAAATCTTTCCTTATATAAATCTTATAATAATCCTTTGAAGGGAAAGGATCTTTTTTAAGAATACCACCGCAAGACCCTTCAAAACGTTGATGTACATAATCTTTATCATATTTACTATTAGAAGAATCTATTCTACTTGCCTGTTGATTTGTTCAATAAATTTATTCTTAATTTCCTGATCTAATTTTTATTTTATATATAATTTTTTATTCTTTTTTATTAATTTATTTTTGTTTTGTTTGTTCTTTTCAATCTTCGTATTTTCGTCCACATCTCGTCGTGTCAGTAGGACATTGTGTAAGTCCCTGCTTTTAATAGCATCGTTGCTCTTAAGAACTCTAATCAGCTGGTGACAGGTGAGGCACATTAACATCCTAATACTCTTCTTTGCCTCAGCTGTTCCATCATCTAAATAAAATCGTCTGACGGCAGATAGAGTAAAGAATAGGTACTTCCATCCTCCCCATTCGTCCTCCGATAATTTTTCTTGAAAAAAGAGGGACAGGTCATTCAGACCTGGAATCAGTGCTTTGAACTCTATATTGAGGGTAATAAGGCTTCTAGCTCCATCAAGCATAAGAATAGAGTTTCAGATCTTCACCACATGAAACTAAATCCATTGCAAAACTGAAAAATCCCTATTGAGCTCCCTGATGCCTGGGAACGTCCGTTTCCATATGCATAGCAGACATTTCCCGACATCGGAAATTCGTCTTCAGTAAATTCTGGAAGCCTCCAAACTCACGTTGCAGATTCCCTCTCTTCCCCTCAACCGTCTCTAAAGTTTTGGAATTTCTTAAAGAATTTTTGCATTTGGAAGAGAATGAAGGTTATGTCCTTCGAGACGCGGTCCTGAAGACCTCTTGATTTGCTTTGCAGACTCACACATGAAGCTCTACAGTTTTGGAATTTCTTCAAGAAATTTTGCATCTCGAAGAGGAGGAACCCCTTAGCCATCGAGATGGGGCGTTGTGTTGTCACAACGTTGACGCTTATGAAATTCTGTTTACTCTTCTCATGTACAGCGGATTACAAAAGTTGTAGCCCTCCTTGATTCTAATTATGCAAATGTACGTTTAACTCTGAAAACTTGGGTATATTCTATATATAAGTTAGCCCTAATATATACATATACATACGTGAACGCGTGTTTACGTGTGAGGGAATGGGTGGATGGGGTGCATGGGGTGGATGGTATGAGTGTGGGTTGGTGAGTGGGTGGTTGTGGGTGTGGGTGTGGATGCGAGATGTGGGTGTGGGTGTTGGTGTAAGTGCAGGGTGTGTACGTGGGTGGATAGGTGTGTATGTGTGTGTGTGCGTGTGTGCGTGTGTGTGTGTGTGCGTGTGTGTGCGTGTGTGTGTCTTTCTTCTTCTTGTCTTTCTCTTCCACCTACAATCTTCCTTACCTTCGATCGACCCTTCACTGTCCTTCCCCCTCCTCCTCCTCCCTCCCAGCCCCCGATCCCACTTACATCTCTCAAAATGCTCTTCACTTCGGGAATGAGCAGCGGCCGACACACGTCTCCCGTTCTCGCGGCCGCATTCGATTGGAAGGTCGCGGATACATTCCGGAAAAAGGGACCCTCCCGGAGCGAGGCCGGACAAGAGGCGGCGGCAGCGCAAGAGCAAAAGACCGGAGATGAGAAGCGAAAGAGATGAAATCTGGGACCAGAACCCCAGATCTCCCGATTGTTCCGGTAGCTGGGAAGACGAAGAAGACGACGACGACGACGACGACGACGACGACGACGACGACGACGACGACGACGACGACGACAATGACAATGACGACGACAGTGACAATGCAAATGACAATGACGACGACAATAATGACAATGACGATAATGGATAATGACGACGACGATGACGATGATGAAGACGATGATGACGACCATGACGATGACTATGGCGATAAAGATAACGAATACGAGGACGATGACGATGAGAGGAATGAAAAGAATAAGATAAAAAAGTAGGAGAAAAGGATAAGAAGTAGGAGGAAGGAGAGAAGAACAAGCAATAGAAGGAGGAGAAATAGAAGAAGAAAAAGGAGCAATAGAAGAAAAGGAAGAAGAAGAAGAAGAATAGGAGAGGAAGAAGAATAGGAGAGGAAGAAGAAGACGAAGAAGAAGAAGAAGAAAAGAAGAAGAAGAAAAGAAGAAGAAGAAAAGAAGAAAAAGAAGAAAAGAAGAAGAAGAAAAGAAGAAGAAGAAAAGAAGAAGAAGAAGAAAAGAAGAAGAAGAAAAGAAGAAGAAAAGAAGAAGAAGAAAAGAAGAAGAAGAAAAGAAGAAGAAAAGAAGAAGAAGAAGAAAAGAAGAAGAAGAAGAAGAAGAAGAAGAAGAAGAAGAAGAAGAAGAAGAAGAAGAAGAAGAAGAAGAAGAAGAAGAAGAAGAAGAAGAAGAAGAAGATTAATAATGATAATAAAAAGAAGAATAGTAGAGAAAGAAGAAAAAGAAGAATAGAAAAAGAAGAATAGAAGAAGAAAAATAATAGAATAAGAATAAGAAGAAGAGGAAGAAGAGGAAGAAGAAGAAGAAGAAGAAAAAGAAAAGGAGATAGTAGAAGAAGAAATAGAAGAAAGAGAAGAAATGGAGGAAGAAGAAGAAGAAATAGAAGATGAAGAAGGAAGAGAAGGATGAGGAATACCAAGGCTGTCATTCCTGAACATATATATTTCACATTTTTCTCCTCCACCAGGCATACCAACCTCACAGTAAAAGCACAACGACGGTAAGCCTGACTTCTACGTTCCTCCACACGCGTGGACAACAAAAAAGTTGTTCTACCTTATTGTAGTTCTTGGAACTACCATATGGGCGAAAGGTTGTCATGCCTGGAAGAGAGGCGCCTCTATATTTCGTAACAAGTTTCTCGCCTTTATTGCAGTCCTGGAATTGCAATAAAGAAGGAAAGGTCTGCTGGAAGGTGGTTTGCTAGAAAGCTCTGCCTGGAAGGTTTCCTTGATATATTGAGAAATAATATATGTTAAGCTTGCATCCTGTAAATGCACGCACACACACACACACACACACACACACACACACACACACACACACACACACACACACACACACACACACACACACACACACACACACACATGTATACACGCACACACACACGCACACATGGCCATATATTAGGTATGACCTTTCATTCGGAAGGGTAGCAGTTGTCGATCACGAGACCAGCACGTGGTCCAGGACCATGCTGACACAAGGTGGCAGGATCCAAATTAGAGATGAATAAAATAATCCGGCAATATCTTGGAGGGCGTTATCCAACACCAGCGTCATTATTATTGATGACTTGAAAATTTTCTGCAGCTCCCGTCAGGCGATTTTATTGAAAGGAAGATGGAAGCGTCAAAGCGTCCAAAGTGTCATATTGGACACAAAAAGGGCTATGAAGGGGGAGATAAGGGGAGGGGGAAGGGGAAAGGTGCGATGGGGAGGGGCGGGGGTTAGGGCTATGGGGTCCCCTTGCCCTGAGGGCCTCTACAGGCTTTTCGCCCTTAACGAGTGTCCCGCCGAAGGCGCTGCTGGACTCGTGATAAAGTGGGTCCTCGTTTAGGGGATTTTTTTGAAGGGGTTCTCAAGGGCTCCAATAATTCATACTTATTCTTTTTCTTTTTTGTTTATTAATTCGTTTATCTATTTACATGAGTACATACATATAACCAATAGATTTTTTCCCCTTACAAGGGAGGTAGCCAAAGTCAAATGCAGAAATCCACTCCCACCCATTTCATCCCCACATACTCCACTCCTATTCACCATTCCACTCTCCCTCTTTTCTTGGCTCCTCCTGAATGACGGGTCATCCCTGTATCTCGCCTACTGCCCTGGGTCAGAAGCAATGTAGCAAGACACAGCACATCCACAGCAAGGCCGCTTCATTTAACCCATTCAACTCCGATGACAAGATGTCTTGTCATTTGGTCAAATAAAACAAAAAATCATAAAACACCAAAATGTTTGATCAAACACCAGAAAAATATGACTCAAAACCTCGCTTCGCTGCGAGCCAAGCGAGGATTGACGTCATATTTTTCTGGTGTTTGATCAAACATTTTGGTGTTTTATGATTTTTTGTTTATTTGACCAAATGACAAGACATCTTGTCATCGGAGTTGAATGGGTTAATTGGCGACCCCACCCCCCTCCGTCCCTTCATGCAGAAAAAGAGAAGACGGGGATATATCCCTTCGGGCAGCGTCAAAATATCATTCATATATACTTCCTCAACCCCCAATCGCCCACCCACTCCCTTCCACGCATCACAGCATCATCCATACACAACCATTCTCCATTCACCCCTATCTTCTGTCCTCTCCCTTCCTTCCTCAACAGACAACCCCCTCTATCCCAACGCCCAATTTACCACATCCATCTATCTTATCCTATATAATTATCTATTTATCTATTTATTTATCTATTCATTTAATCATTTGTTTAATCATGTTTATATATTTGTTTACTTATTTATTCATTTATTCATTTATTTACATATCTATTTATTTACCCATTTCCCTATTTGTGTTCTCATTTGATTAATTCGTTAGTCTTATTTCGTCTTTAATAATTATGTATTTACTTATTTCTCTATTGTTCCTATCTATTCTCACTAATTTTTACTTATCAACTTGTTACTCTATTCAGCTAATCATCTTATCAATTCATTCATTTATCAAGTTGTTTACCTAATTTATTTTTATTAACATTTTCTCTATTTCTTTACCTGTTTATTTGTACATTTTTGTTGCGACGTCCTGAGACTTCTAGATAAGACATTTTCACTTAGTGGGCTCGAATCCTGCACTTCACTCCGATTCCCAGCAGTGACTGTTGAAGTCGATCCTTGGTGGATTAATCAAACTTATAGACTCTTTTCTTTGTCTGTTGGTGTTTGATTGCGTCAGCACTCCTTCCTCGGTCAGCTTCCGCCTACCGACTCCCAGCCCTCTCGTTCGCTTCTGCTTTGTACTAGTTGAATTGCTGACAAAGCATTATTTGGTGGGGGTTGGCGGCCTCACAATTATTCATAATTTAATCTAGTTAAACATTCATATATGATATCATATTTTCATTATAAAGATGTGTAGTTGTTTCTTGTAATTTAATTATCATCCGTATTAATCTAACTACGGATTATAGCATATATGTAGGAAAAGATGTTTGGAATTAGAGTATTTCACCGTTTGGTCACGTGAACAAGGAGCTTAGGGGCGTGTATGTTCGTATGTGTGTTGCGATGTAGTTTTCCATGGACGATGTTGCAATATGTGAGGTTATACCACACGTAATGGTTACACTGTTGTTACCTGCCCCAACAACCCCTATAGCGCATACGTAGGGCAAAGGTGACGGCTTCGACCGCAGCTACTCAGAGCCTCCTGGCGTAGGCTCCTCTCCTTCACCTTCTTTCTACATTCTGGAAAGCTCAAGGACCAATGAGAGGCTCCCGAAATCTGTATGACGTCATTAAATGGGTATGGGCGCGCGTTTTATGCCTTGAAGGAAGGTAAACTGACCTTTATGTATTGCTATCATAAGGATCTGAATGACTTTAGGGCACCTGCAGACGGGACTATAACATGTTCATCTAAAGCTGGCGGAGACGTAAAAACAAAAACAAAAAAAAACACTAATTAAATGAAAAAATTAATGATAATAAGTATTTGAAATACGAGAACGGGAGCCCAATCATTTGGAAAAAAAAAACAGGAAAAAGAAAAACCCTCAAAGTTTAGATAAACATGATACAAAAGAATATGGAACGCAGGGGTTTAGGCGCATCCTATTTCCTTTGAACCGCTCACTAACACAATTACGTCACATAGCCCTAATTGCATTATTCATTGTATTGGGGCGGGTGTGTCTAACTGCTAGGAATTAGTTAACTAGAAGTTGTAGTTGGTTGGTTTAAGTGATTAGAGATTAATCTGTGTATCTGGAAATGTGTATATAGCATACAATGTTGATATGTATGCAAATAGATACATACATACGCATATATGGATACAGTACGTTCAAACGCTCATGTACATCCATGTACATTAACGCGTGCACAAGTACATGCAAGTGTACATACACACACGCGCGCACATACACACACACACACACACACACACACACACACACACACACACACACACACACACACACACACACACACACACACACACACACACACACACACACACACACACACACACACACACACACTTACACACACACACACACACACACACTTACACACACACACACACACACACACACACACACACACACACACACACACACACACTTACACACACACACACACACACACACACACACACACACACACACACACACACACACACACACACACACACACACACACACACACACACTCGCGCGCGCAACTCGATAGCGCGGTTGATAGAGTTCCCGGCTGCCACTACGGAGGTCCGAGTTCGAATCCTGACCAAGGCTGAAATAATTTCAGTATCGATGCGCTGCGAGTCGTTAATCCAACTCTCGTGGGCGGGGAGTTCGGGGTGTGTGCGTGTAAGGTCATAGCATTACCCATAGATTGGTCATATAGGAGCTCTGAGCTCTCTTCCGGGATGGAAATAGCTGTCGATCACGAGTCCAACACGTGATCCAAGACCATGGTGAATCACACACACACACACACACACACACACACACACACACACACACACACACACACACACACACACACACACGACCGTACGTAAACATACATCAACACAAACACACATCCGTATATATTTACATACAAGAAATATGATCATCTGTATACGTAAAAGAGCAGCTACATATATAAGGTACTTCACATGATACATGGAAACGTACATAAAGCCATTAAAATATTCCCAGCTAGAGCGCTAGAGCATGTGCTTGGGTACATAAATTATCGGTAACATAAAGCGTCTGATAATCTAGAATTTATTTTCGCTTAGATAATAAATTCAGCCAACAGCGAGCCATAAATATGATGCTTAAGATATAAACTCAGTGTTCTTTGGTAATCCAGTTATGTTTCTTGTATATTTATGTACCCGGGTTCGAGTCTTGACTGTCACGAGAAATTGTCACTTGCCCATGCTAGGATGGTATTGGTTGTGACTCGTAACTTTACCCCCTTTTGTGAGCTTAGAAGCGTAAACGCAAACTCAAAATAAAAAATCAAAATCAGATTTTCAAACGAACGAATAAGTAAATAAACAAAATAAAATAAAATAGATAAATAAATGAATAAATAAATAAATAAATAAATAGATAAATAAATAAATAAATACATAAATAAATAAATACAATTTAATTGTCGGTAACTGTTGCCCTGATATTGATTTTGATATCACAGAAAAAATGAACTTATTAGTTTGGAGTTTATGTAAATAATGAAGGGAAGGAGGAAGAAAGAGACGAGAGGGAGATAAGGAAGGAAAGGAAAGGAGGAAAAGAAGGAAGGAAGGAAGGGAGAGAGGGAAGGGAGGTGGGGAGGAAAAGAAAGGAAAGGAAGTGAGAAAGGGAGGAAAGGGATTGAGAGAGGGAAGAGAGGCAGGGAGTGAGGGAGGAAGGCAGGGAGTGAGGGAGGAAGGTAGGGAGAAAGGGAGGGAGAGAGGGAGGGAGAGAGGGAGGGACAGAGGAAGGGAGAGATGGAGGGAGAGAGGATGACAAAGATAAAAAAATCGCATATATCCTGAGCTATTGTTTAGATTAGAATGTACGTTTATGTACATGTAACTATATACTATGTACATGCTCGTACATACATATAAATCACTCTCAAACTCTCTCACTCATGCCCTCATTAACTCATTCACAATCACTCTCTCCCTCTCTCTTTCTCCCTCTCCCTCCCTGTCTTTCTCTCTTCCCCTCTCTTTCTCTCCCTCTCTACCTCCCTCTCTCTTTCTCTCTCTCTCCTTCTCTCTACATTTCCCTCTCTCTCTCCCTCTCCCTTTCTCTCTCTCTCCTTCTCTCTCCCTCTCTCCATCTCTCTCCCTTTCCCTCTCTCTCTCTCCCTCCCTCTCTCCCTTCCTCCCTCTCTCTCTCTCTGTCTCTCTCTCTCTGTCTCTCTGTCTCTGACCAAAACAAAAACAAACCCATTGGGTGAGGAGGCAAAGACAATTTGGAACGGGAACAAGATCCCTCGTGTCCCGGGGACGCTTTCAATGTTAACTGATACGACGCAAACGAAGCATGGAGGCGATTTGATCTCGCAGAGTGTCCCGCGGGCAGACACACTCAACTCATTTTTCCGTCCTCGTGTCACGACAAATAAATCACACAGTCGTGAACGAACCTTACGGTAGGTTGTTTCACCGTAGGTTCTGTAGTTTGGTGTGGCCTAACAACTGTTGTCAGAGTTGGGAGTTGTCTAAAAGGGGATGGTTTCAGTAGCCTTCGAAATTGGGTCTTGTTGGCATTCCTAAGTTGGCACTTAGAAAGGAATGATTACACTGTTGTCACTGATCACGAATTCATGGCACTGTAGATGGCAGTGACACCATCGAGTTGCCAACGAGCTTATTTTTGTCATAATCAGCGGACTGCTAACACGATCTAAAGTCACGTGATCTGTGACGTCATCAGCTGGTTGTATGTAAATAATACTCAAGTATCAGAACTACAGGACCAATTCTACTCCTGCACGGCCATCTACCGGACCAATTCATCTACTGGACAATCAACTACGGAGCCAATTCATCCCTTTCCCAGCAAATTACCGGACCAATTCGCCCCTTGCACAGCCAATCATAGGACCAATTTATCCCTTACGAAATCAGCTACTGAACCAATTCATCCCCTGTATAACCAATCACCGGACCAATTCATTCCTTGTACAACCAATTACCGGACCAATTCATCCCCTGTATAACCAATTACCGGACCAATTCATCCCCTATACATTCAACTAATGGACCAATTCATCCCCTGCACAGCCAACTTTCGGACCAATACTTCTCCTGTCCAATCAATTACCGGACCAATTCATCAATGTAAAGTCAACTTGCGGACCAATTCATCAATGTACAGTCAATTTGCGGACCAATTCTTCCCCTGTGCAATCAACTAACGGACCAATTCATCTAACTACCGAAACACGTGACCCACCACCCGGTAACTGCCACCCCCACCAACCCACTCGTGACAACTTTACCGGTTGACTGGCTGTTTACCCCTCTCTTGTCCGTCCCTCTCTCTTTCTCTCTAAAGAGCTTCCCTGCCGGCCGATTGCTTCCGGTGCTGACGTCACGCGTCGATCTTCGGTTGTCCGCGGATCCAGTCGAGCGAAAGAATAAATAAATAACTGAACGCATCAATTGATTATTAATGTGTGACGACCGAATGGATAGACACGTGAACAAAAATAGATATATAAATGAATTAGATAGATTGATAAATAGATAAGTATATATAGTGATCGATCAATCAATTAATCTATAAATAAATAAATAAACGAATAAAAAATAAATAAATAGATAAATGGATAAATAAATAAATAGATAAATAAATAAATAAATAAATAAATAAACAAATAAACGAATAAATAAATAAATAGGCAAATGAATATATAAATGTATAAGTAAATGATTAAATGAATAAATAAATTTAGATAAATATCTAAGAAATAAATACGCTATAAAAATAAATGAATAAATAAGCAAACAAATAAATGAATAAGTAACTAGATAAATAGAAGAAATTCTGAACCTTAATTAGATTTGAATTCTTATCTCTCTTGCGGTTAATTATCACCCATGCATGTATGTAATTAATGTGGGAATAAGGTTAAAGTGCGCTTGTAAGGGCCGAGAGGGGTGGCAGAGGTGGAGGAGGCAGGAGGGAGGAGGTACAGAGGAGGAGAGGGAGATGGGAGAGAGATGGGAGGGAGAGGGGAGGGGTAGGGGGAGGGGTAGGGGAAGGGGAGGGTTTAGAGGAGGGGGAGGGAAGGGGAAGGGGAGGGTTAAGGGGAGGGGAGGGTTTAGAGGAGGGGGAAGGGAAGGGAAAGGGGAGGGGTAGGGGGAAGGGGAGGGGTAGGGGGAAGGGAAGGGGGAGGGGGAAGGGAAGGGGAGGGGTAGGGGGAAGGGGAGGGGAGGGGGAGAGGAAGGGGAGGGGAGGGGGAGAGGAAGGGGAGGGGGAAGGGGAGGGGGAGGGGGAGGGGGAGGGGGAAGGGAAGGGGAGGGGGAGGGGGAGGGGGAAGGGAAGGGGAAGGGGAAGGGAAGGGGAGGGGGAGGGTGAAGGGGAGGGGGAGGGTGAAGGGAGGGGGAGGGGGAGGGGGAAGGGAAGGGGAGGGGGAGGGGGAAGGGAAGGGAAGGGGAGGGGGAGGGGGAGGGGGTGGTGAGAACGAGATAGATGGATAAAATAAACCAGTAAATAGATTATCAAACAAATAAATAGATAGATAAATAAAAAAAACATCTAGATGAACATAAGGATAAATACATGAATAGATAGATATATAAATGTATAAACATACCGGTGAATAAATAAATTTATTTATTATTTATTTATTGATTTATTTATTAGATAATGAATACATAGGTAGATCCATAAATAATCAAATTAACACATTAATGAATAGATAAATATATAAATGAATAAATAAATGAATAGATACATATATATAGATAGATAGATGAATATATAAATATATATATATATACATATATATATATATACATATCCATATATATATATATATATACATATACATATATATATATATATATATATATATATATATATATATATACATATATATACATATACACATATATATATATATATATATACATATACATATATATATACATATATATATACACATATATATACATATACACATATATATATATATACATATACATATATATATATATATAATATATATATATATACATATAAATCAATCAATTGATAATTAAATGAAAAAATACATAGACGAGTAAATAGACAAATAAATAAATAGATGATTGAATATATAAGTAGGTAAATAAACAAAAAAAACAAGCAATTGGATTAATAAATCAATCATCAACAAACAATTAGAAAGATAAATCAATCAACAAATGAATAAAGAAGTAAAATAACATTAAGACAATAAAATCAGTGTAGAAACGCAGACTGTACATCAAAGACAGGACCAAGAGTATAGACGAAACAATAAAGTTATGGACAAAAACAAATTCAACCAACTGAAAACAAAAGCTACTGCAGACAAAGGAACAAAAGTAATGATATACAATGTGAACAGAATTTCTATAACAGACGTTAAGAACTTTACGTTCAGACGAACAAGTACTAAAAGGAGCTAATGTACAAATTATTAAACGCAAAAATAGTTCAAATGTACAAAAGATCAAAGACGAAGCTGGGGCCAGCCGGAGGAAACCGGACACAATGTTTGGATTTCAATTCGCTTATATTCTTTCCCCCTTCGTTTTACTCTCCGTATATAATGGTTTCTGACTTTTCTTTTTGCCCTCTCATGGATTTCATCATTTCTCTTATTAATTTCGCTCACTCGCACTAATTTGTCTATTTATATGCGACTTTGTAGAAATGCAAATGAGAGGAAATTTGTATTCACAAAAAAAAAGATACACGTTCGTACACACGCACATCCGCACCTACGCGCAAATACAAACGCGCACACATTATATATATATATATATATATATATATATATATATATATATATATATATATATATATATATATATATATATATATATATTGCTGCATATTCCAGTCTGGGGCGAGTCAGACTGTTACTATTATAATTTTATTTTTACCATCATATCCTCATTAATGGAATGCAATGCTACGCCTATGATCGTTAGCAGTTTATACCACTCCTTTTATTTTCTTAATGTAGTTTATTGGCGATAGAGCACCTCTTGTTAAATTTCCTAACTTCTTTTCCCCCTTTGCCTTTGAGATAAATCCATCTCACTTTTCATAATGTCTTGGTGGTCTCTTTCTGCAGGGTTTTCTCGTATTGTGTCTGTGTGTGTATGTATGTGTGTGTGTGTGTGTGTGTGTGTGTGTGTGTGTGTGTGTGTGTGTGTGTGTGTGTGTGTGTGTGTGTGTGTGTGTGTGTGTGTACGTGCTTGCCTGTGTACACACGAAAGTAATTAGCTATCCAAGATAATCTCTTTCAGCTCCATAACTAAAGCGGCGCTAATTTCACAAAATACACACAGGTTTAATTACTTCATGAAATCATTAAACCTTTTCTGTTTGTTAACCCCCATTTCTGAGACTTGGGGCTTTGAACTGAGTTACTAAACGAGTTAAAGGAATCCTGACCAATGGACATTCGTTCACAATAGTTCGATTTCTTTTAACAGTTAAAGAAAAAAAAATGCTGTCTCTAAGTAATGCCAATGGAAGGCCGTTTCAAGCCATTTGGAAAATCCAATAAAACTGCCCGGAAGCTTTCAAGAAGAATGTTCCATCCTTGAAGTCAATGGCGTCGCTTCCAGACCTCATGGAACTTCAACTCTTTATTCAATTATGGAACACTTTTTCCAGTTCATCTCTGGAAGAAATAAACTATATATTTCTATATGTTTATTGAATCATATAGCTGACCCATGTATTGATCCTTGGGAAGCCTTGGCTATATTTACAATTTTTTGTTCTGATTGACGGTATAAAAAAATCTTAGATTTTTTAAAACAAAATATAGATCCCAAACTCTCACGCGAAACCAGTTGCATTCTCTTCCCTCGGGGTTTCTCACGCCTTGTCATGTTCATCTCACGCATTCTCACGAAATTTCTAAACCAGGGTGAAACATGTGGTGGCTCATCAGTGGAACACCTTCACCTGAATAGAATCACTTAGTTTTGATAAAACTAAAGTCTGTCACGGCCTGTAATAAACTAGGGAGTCCTAGGATTGCTGGTGAATCTAGACCTGATTCAGTCTAGGATTTGTCTCTCATCCTCTTTGGACAAGTGCCTCCCTATGAGAACATATGCCCCCCACGGGGACATCTGCCCCCCTCATTCGGACACATGCCCCACCCTCTTGGGGCACATGACCCCCTCTTGGGGCACATGCCCCCCCTATGGGATCACATACCCCACTATGGGGATACATGCCCCACTATGGGGACACATGTCCCCTATGGGAACACATGTCCCACTATGGGGATACATACCCTACTATGGGAACACATGTCCCCCTATGGGAACACATGTCCCACTATGGGAACACATGTCCCCCTATGGGAACACATGCCCCCCTATGGGAACACATGTCCCCCTATGGGAACACATGCCCCCCTATGGGAACACATGCACCCCTATGGGAACACATGTCCCACTATGGGGATACATGCCCCACTATGGGAATACATGCCCCCCTATGGGAACACATGCCCCCCTATGGGAACACATGTCCCACTATGGGGACACATGTCCCCTATGGGAACACATGCCTCCCTATGGGGACACATGCCTCCCTATGGGACACATGAACCCCCTTGGGGACAAACGCTCCCATGTGAGGACCTTTTCTACTCTATGAAGACATTCACTCCCACCCCTACCCTGGCGTCTAACTTACTTCTGTATAGAGATGTTCTTTATATATTTTCCTCTGGTTAGATTCAAAATTATTTCATTCATCAAGAGACCGAACCTAGATTGATCAATTGAATTAATTAAATTACATTAAATCAATTAAAGTCTTTTGTTTATATTACATGATGATGTTTGGGAAGTCTCACGCCCTCTCACGTGCAAAAGGCACATTTTCATGTCTCCAGCCCCTTTTCACGTGATTCTCACGTGGCTGTCCAGGTCTCACGCCAAATTTGATGGGCGATTGTCTGCAAGTTATATGAACCGTGGTGCGAGACTCCCACATGACTCTCACGGGTCTCACGTGGCTCTCACGAACGTCTCAGTTGCATCTCACGGATTTTACACGTGAATCTCACGAGATGTGTCACGTGCACCTTATGTGCTTCGTACAAGAATTTTGCGTAAACATCACACGACACTCACGCGCATCTCAAAAA
>NC_134780.1:80605719-80620719 GCF_046742065.1 Oratosquilla oratoria
CCTACCAACTCCGCGTCGTGGAATGCAACGATTCGTCTAGTTGATTGTCAGTTCACACTTTGACTTTATCTGTACCACTTTTCAGGAATGTACGCGACTGTACACGGGTGTACATGAATGTATGGCACTGTACATGACTGTACAGAACTGTACATAAATGCACATGGCTGTACTAGACGTTACAAGGATGTACATAAGTACACATTACTTAACATAAGTGTACTAGACTGTACATGGGCGTACGTAATTGTATATGACTGTACAGAACTGTACATAAATGCACACGGCTGTACAAGATGTTGTAATGATGTACACGCCTATACATATACTGTACGCAAGTGTACACGGTAGTACACATTACAAAGTTGTACATGGCTATAAACATATCGTACGCAAATGTACAAGCGTACAAAACTGTACACAGCATGTAAGACATGTACATGTAAGTACGCATGTACACTCAGATTCCAGATGTCGTTGTGGAGCATTAGTTTCGTTCTCGAATCCAGTTCAACAATCCTTTTACTATTCACAAACTCTAGACTTGTTTATTCAGTAATCCAATGCTCGTGGGGAAGAGGAGGGGAGAGGGGAGAGGAAAGAGGGGAGAGGGAGGAAGGAAGAGGGTAGAGGAAAGTTCGAAGAAGGGAAAGGGAAGAGGGGTGTGGGGAGGGGGAGAGGGGAGGGGGAGAGGGGAGAAGGGGAACGGGAAAGGTGAGAGGTGAGAGAGGGAGAGGTGAGAGGGGGAGAGGTGGGAGGGGGAGGTGAGAGGGGGGAGAGGTGAGATGGGGAGGGGAGAAGGGACAGGGGAGAGGGGAAGGCAAGAGCTGAAAGGGGAAGAGGGGTCAAGGGAGAGGGGAGAGGGGAGAGAGGATAAGGTAGAGGGGACAGGGGGAGGGGGGAAGGGGGAGGTGGGATTTGGGAGAAGGAAGAAGGAAAAAGTGAGAGAGGAGGAGAAGGAGGGAGAAATGAGAAAGAAGAAGGAAGAGGAGAGAAGGGAGAGGCGAGAGGTGACTAGGGGAGAAGGGAGGGGAGACAAGGGAGGGACAAGAGAGAGGAGAGAAGAGAGAGGAGAAAAGGGAGAAGGGAGTGGAGGGAGTGGAGGGAATGGAGGGAATGGAGGGAATGGAGAAGGGAGAGGTGGGTACGGAGAAAGAGAAGGAGGGAGAGAGATGGTAGAAGGGAGAGAGGGAAGGGGGAGAGAAGAGGAAGAGAGGAGAGAAGGGAGAGGGGAGAGAGAAGAGAGGAGAGAAGGGAGAGGAAGGACAAGAGAGGAGAGAAGGGAGAGGGGAGAGAGAAGAGAGGAGAGAAGGGAGAGGAGAGAGAAGAGAGGAGAGAAGGGAGAGGGGAGAGAGAAGAGAGGAGAGAAGGGAGAGGGGAGAGAGAAGAGAGGAGAGAAGGGAGAGGAAGGAGAGGGAAGTAAGCTGGTAGAAGGGAAGGAAGTTGATGGCGTGATGGGTCCATCAACAGGTGTATACATCATCAACTCCCTCGTTTCCTTGATTCCCTTTCCACTCTACTCTATTTCGTCGGCAGCTGATTTGAATCGACTAAAGGTGAACCATGTGTAGGAGCGTTAAAGCTGTCTAGATTGATCCGGCTGCCCCCCCCCCCCCTTCTCCCTCCGTGTTACGATATTTAGAATTGTTAGTTAATCTAAGAATAGATTCTTCGGGTCTTCCCCCGGCTTGCGAGACCCAGGAAGCGAAAAAATGGGGATCGTCAATTTATAAATAAAGTTAAAGAAAGTTAGATAGATAGGTAGATATATAGATAATGGGTAGATAAATAGGTAGATAAGTAGATTGATAGTGACAGAAAAATAGATATATAGATAGATAGATAAAGAAAGAGATAAACAGGTAATAGATGAATAAACAAGAGCAACAACAAAATAATAATAACAATAATAATAACAAATAAAAATCAAACAAACATGTAGGTGACAAAGTAATTGAGTGGATAAATGTTTAAAGAATATAAAACTAAATTAATTCTTTTCTCTGCAAAAGACCTTAAACCAGAAGAAATCCTGTAAAGTACTCCACCAATTTCCAACAGATCATAAATAGTTCTACCTGTCCTTCGGCCTCTGTGTTGATCAAATCCTTCTCGTGTTACGAAGAACAAGAAGAACAGTGCCCTGCTCTTCAGTGGCGCCTTTGTAGATTTAGTTTTGGTTAAAAACGAAATATTTATTTCAAGGCTGGGAGGACCGTGACTCTAAGAGGTTATGGCACTGATGTAGATGATCTCCTTTAGGTAGATTAAAAATAGTGTTTATGCTTTTAGAAGAGCATTGGATGCGAGGCAAAAGCGCATAGTACATTTATCTACATCTACCACACTCACGCTGGTAACCTGGTTATGAGACAAGGTTACAAGGTAACAACTTAGTTATTTCTGTACCTTAAAGCTAATTAAGAGTTACATAAAGGCGTATAATGAGTACCTTGTACATTCCCCTTACTTCAAAGTAAAAGTAGACACTAACAACTGACAAGACTGATGTTGCAATAAATAAATAAATAAACAAATAAATAGATAAATAAATAGATAAATAAATGAATAAATATAATAAAAATAAATAAATAAATGAATAAATAAATAAATAAATAAATAAATAAATAAATAAATAAATAAATAAATAAATAGATAAATAAATAAATAAATAAAATAAATAAATAGATAAAAATAAATAAATAAAATAAATAGATAAATAAATAAATAAATAAATAAATAGATAAATAAATAAATGAATAAATAGATAGATAAATAAAATAAATAGATAAATAAATAAAAATATAATGGATTGTCTGCTTTCAGTTCGTTCGTTCGTTCCCATAAGGTTTCGTCTTTATATATAGAATATTCGTATTTTCGGTACAAAATATTTAGAAACATTTATTTTCGTTCCCTTCCGCTGTGAGTGAAAGCCTCGATTTGGTTTATCAAATGTGTAATTCCGTTCATCCATTTTCCACTTGTTTAAGTGAATAATTGTTATAACAAAAATTTGAATTCTGTTGTGCATAGGTAGCTTTTTATGCCTCTCATAGACTAAGTTTTACTCATTCACTTATCTATTTATTCATTCATTTATCTATTTGTATATCGATTAGTTTATTCATTCAATCATTTGTTTGTTTAGTTATCTATCTATTTGACTATCTATTCATTTGTTTATCTATTTCATATTTACATTTATGATTCTTTTGGCTCTATTCATACATGTATAGAATACATACATATACATATAAAATATATATATGTATATATATATTATATATGTACATATTTATATACACACACACACACACACACACACACACACACACACACACACACACACACACACACACACACACACACACACACACACACACACACACACACACAAATAAATATATATATATATATATATATATACTTTTTTTTTTTTTTTTTTTTTTTTTTTTTTTTTTTTTTTTTTTTTTTTTTTTTAGGTTTTCGGATGTCGAGTCTCTGGGAGTCTCTGGATATTTCATTTGTCCTTTGACACTGATGTCTACTACCTTGAAGCTCTCAGACTCTTCCGGGTTCTTTCCCCTTCGATCCTCTGGGACTTCGAGTCTTCAGCTGTCCACAATTGCGAAGTTTCCCCTTCAGGGAATAAAATCACTTGACGTCAGCCAGAACCAATTTAATAAAGAGTGTCTTCGTGGAAAGAAAATACTCCCTTCCGTGCCAGACGGTCCTTACCATTATCTTCTGGCTGCCGACAGGTGATTTTATTAATATCCCTGGCATCTCGATAAGGGATGATTTACTGTTATTGTCTAGGAGCCTCAGCTGCCAATGCTGTCGTCACTAGAGTTTTTTTTATGCTGTCAGCATTGGGGTTCATGCTGATAGTGCAGCGTCCAGTGCCGCAGTTCTTCCCCTTCCTGCGGCTGCGGGAAATATTGCCGCAGTTGCGGTAGTCATGGATGTAGGAGGCGTTTTGTCATCGCACTAACAAAAGAACAAATTGCTTCGTCGGATTGCCTCCGTCTTCCCTCCCCCTTCTCTCCCCCTTCCCTCCCCCTTTCCCCCTTTTTTCCCTTTTCCATTGCCCCCCTCTTTAATTCCCCCGTCGTTGTTTTTGCTCTTTTCTCTTTTCTTCTCTATAACGCTTCCTTTCTCTTTATGGTTGTTCTCTTTTTGTTCCTCTCTACTTCCCTCTCTTCGTCCCGTCCCGTTTTTTTTCCTGCAATTTTGTTTTGTTTTTTGTTTTTAATTTTCCTTGCCTCCTTCTCGCATCCAACTCTAAATCTTCTCTTTTCAAGCGTATATATGTACTGTATGTATGTTTGTGCACACACTGACACACACACATGCACACACACACACACACACACACACACACACACACACACACACACACACACACACACACACACACACACACACACACACACACACACACACACACACACACACACACACGAGCGTTGTCGTCTGAGCAATAATGTCTTATATAATTGTTCTTATGTATCTATTTATTGATTTAACCACTGGTTTATCTATTTACTTATTCATTTACTTGTTTATCTATTTATTAATTTATTTATTCATATATTCATTCATTCATTCATTTACTTATTCGTTTATTTTCTATCCTCAGAACTTCCTTTGGTTCTTTTACCTTTTGGTTCTCTTCCTCCTTTTCTTTGTTTTATTTCTGTTTGCGCAATGGCCAATACAATCGCCGTTTTCTTTGGGAATAAGAATGTTACCACTACCACAGCCATCACCACATCACCACCATCACTATCCCCAACTATTCAGGCCTACAATTCACTATGCCTCACCAGACTTATAGGTCACGTGTCTCATATAGTGTCCCATAATGCACTAACCCTTCCCAGATCCGAACTGATTTGGGGAGTGTTCGGATAAGCGAGGTAAATGAGGAATGGTAGTTCGGATACGGGAGGGACTAGTGTGCTCTGCCTCACTATCCCGATCCCTTTCGTTACTATCCATCCACCATTCTATCTGCCACTCGTTCCATGGATTCCCGACTCTGCAGTGTTTGTCTGGGCCTTCGAACAAGTCTGTACACAGACGAAATGAAAAAGAGAATGTCAAGGACCAGATCTTCGAGTTGGACCTCCACTTCGACCTCGAATTGAGGCCCGAGGTTGACTCCCTCCTCCTCCATCTCCTCCTTCTCGTTCCTCTCTTCTCCATTACTTACTCCTCCTACTCTCCCTCCTATTCCCACTTTATCACTCTTTCCTTCATTCCCCAACCTCCTCCTTCCCCTCACCCTACTCCTCCAAACTCTTCTTCATATCTCTCTTCCTCCTCCTCTATCTCCACACTCCCTTCTCTCCTTCACCTCCTCCTCCCTCCTCCCTCCTCCCTCCCTCTTCCCCTTCCACATCCCTTAGACTCCTTCCCCCTCCTCTCATCCATATCCTCCTCCTATACCTCTCCCTTCTCCCCCTTCAATATCCCCCAACCCCTTCCTACGCATCACCCGAACCACTTCCTCTCTCTTCTTTTTACTCTTCGCCTCTCCTCTTCCTCAGTTCCTCTTACCTCTCTCTCTCTCTCTCTCTCTCTCTCTCTCTCTCTCTCTCTCTCTCTCTCTCTCTCTCTCTCTCTCTCTCTCTCTCTCTCTCTCTCTCTTTTTCTCCCGTCTGGCCCTGCTCACTCCCTCCTCCCACAAACCACGCACCCCCTCCCCCTCCCCTCCCCTCCCCTCCCCCTCCCCTCCCCCTTCCCCTCCTCCTCCCCCCACCCCGTCTTCCCTTCATCCCCCAAAGTCATTAATCATCCAAAGATAAAAGACGAATCAGATCATAACAAAACCTTTCCAATATTCGCTCTCCTCATTCCTCCTCTTCCTCGTACCTCTTCCCTCCTCCTCCTCCTCCTCCTCTTTTTTCTTCCTCTTCCTCGACCCACGTCTCCTCCCTTAGATTACCCTTTCCCTCCTCTACTCTCTTTTGGTCTTTCTCTTTTCTCTTCTCTCTTTTTTGTGTGACCTGACTTGACCTAGACTGATTTATTCTCTCTCTCTCTCTCTCTCTCTCTCTCTCTCTCTCTCTCTCTCTCTCTCTCTCTCTCTCTCTCTCTCTCTCTCTCTCTCTCTCTCTCTCCCTCCTTTCTTCAACAACTTCCAACCCATCCATCTTCAAGTTTCTATTAATCGTCCTTCTTTGAATATCAGTTGCATCTCCCTCTCTCCCTCCCTCTTCCCCTCCCTCTCCCCCTCTCCCCCTCTTCCTTCCTCTAGCTTCCCCCTCCTTTCCCCTCCCCCCCCTCCATCCATGTAGAGGGTCCAAACCCTCTTTGGTGAGTCATACTGTACTCATTCCCCCCCCCATCCTCCTTCCTCTCCTCCATCCTCTTTCTCCTCCTCCTCCTCCCCCTCCTTCTCGCCTTTTTTTCTCTTCTCCTCCGCCTTCTTCTCGTCCCCCTTATTCCCTTCCTTCTCCTTCTTCTTCTCGTCCTCCTCTTCCTTCTCCTCCTCCTCCCCCTCTTCCTCTCTTTCTCATCTTGTATCTCCTGCTTCTCTCCTACTCTTCTTTTACATTATCCTCCTCCTCCTCCTCCTCCTCCTCCTCCTCCGCCTTCTTTTTCTCTTTCTCCATTTCCTCCTCCTCCCCGTTCTTCTCCTTCTCAATCTCCTCCTCTTCATTTTCCTCCTCCTCCCCATCTTCATCCCCTTATCTTCTACCTCCTCCTCCTCCTTGCCTACTCTTCCTCTACATTATCCTCCTCTTCTTCCTCCACCTCCTCCCCGTTCTTCTCCTTCTTCTCGTCCTCCTCCTCTTCCTTCTTCCACTCATCCCCCATCTTATTGGTAAAGTAACAACCACCAAAGAGAAAAAAGCTCTGCAATCCAATCTAGACAGATTATCAAGTTGGGCTAGCAAGTTGCAAATGAAATTTAACGTTAACAAATGTAAAGTCATGCACATTGGAAGTAACAATAATCACATCCAATATCAAATGAATGGCAAAATACTGGGTTCAGTAAATAAGGAAAAATATCTTGAGTTTTAATATCGAATGATTTGAAGCCAAGTCAACATTGTTCAGAAGTTGTTGAAACCATAAATAAACTCGTTGCCTTTATCGGGCGAGTCTTCGAAAATAAATCAGGAAAGATATTGCTAAAACTTTATAATTCCTTGAATAATGTGTACAATTTTGGTCCCCATACTACCAGAAGGATATTAGCAAACTAGAAAGAATCTAACGAAGAGTAACTAAAATGATACCAAGTCCAAGAAATCTGCCGTATGAAGAAATACTTAAAAATCTGAATTTACTCACACTTTCAAAAAGGAGAATGCGAGGAGATTTAATAAAAAATTTCAAAATGTTCAAAGGCTTTGACAACATCAATGTCGAAGATTATTTTTCATTAGACCAATCAAATACAAGAAGACGTCACGATTTTAAAGTAATTAGTAAAAGATTTTCTTCGAGTGAAAGTAAGCACTTTTTCTTTATCCGGGTTGTTAATGTACGGAATTAGTTACTTACCACCGTCGTTGAGAGTAACACAATGTCAACATTAAAAAATCGTTTAGATCAATATCTGCCCTCTAATCCGCAAATGAAATATCCTTTGCAATAGAAAATCTGACAGCCCGGCATCTAATTGGATAGGACAGTGGTAGTAGTAATATTTAGTTGTTCTTCTTTTGTCTTGCTGTCCTGTTTCTTCACTGCAGTTTAGTAGAGTTAACACAAACAGTCTCATAAGAGCCAGAAGGCCTGCTGTTGTTTGTTCTTCCTCTCTTCATCTTCTACCTATTCTTCCTCCTCTCATATTCTTCCTCTATATGATCCTCCTCCTTTCTCCTACTCTTCCTCCACCTCCTCTTTCTTTCTATCGTATTCCTCTTCATCCTCTTCGTTACCATATCTATCACCTTGTCCTTATCCTCCTCCACCTCCTCCTCTTCCTCCTCCTTCTCTTCTTCCTCCTCCATCTCCATCGCTCTCCGCTCTTTTTGCTCCCTATATGGGGTGCACTATGATTCATTTCCCCCCCCTTAAGGCCCCTTTCTCTCCCCCTTCCCCCCCTTTCCCCCCCTATGTAGGGTCAGACTGATAACAATGACTCATCCCTCTCCCAGACCTGCCCCTCTCCCCCTCTCCCCCTCTCCCCCTCTCTCCCTCTCTACCCTTTCCCCTTACCCACTTCCTCCTCCCCTGATTCCCAGTTCTGGGTTCAGATCAACCCCAATAAGCCATCCCCCCTCCCCCTCTACCGCTCCCCCCTCCCCCTCCACCGCTCCCCCCTCCCCCTTCCCCTATGCCCCACCCTCCATAGGGCGTACTAACCCCTCAACAACCACTTTAGTCATTTTATTCTGACTAATGTTGGACGATTTTATTTTGATTTGAAGGATCTCAAGACTCTTTGATTAAAAAAAAATTATAACTTTATTCTGGCTACCGCCAAGCAAATCTAATCCAGCTGGAGGGCCCTGTTCACACAAGCGGTTTGAACCGCGCGGAAACCGCGGTTGTGTGTGACCGCCTCCATTGACTTCTGTTGTAATTGAATCGCTGCGGTACAAACCGCTAATGTGAACAGGACCTTACTCTTGAGGTCAGCCTCCAAATGTTTTTCGTTCTTAAGTGTTCTTTTGTTCTTCTTTCTCCTTTTCTTCCTTTTCTTCCTGTTTCTCTTCCTTCTCTTCTTCTTCCTCCTCCTCTTTCTGTATGTAATATTAGTCCTCTTTTTCACTTATCCCTTTTTACCCCCATCCTCCTCCTTTTCCTCCCCCTCCTCCTCCTCTTCCTCCTCTTAGACCTTCTCCTTCCCTTTCTTCCTGTTTCTCTTCCTTCTCTTCTTCTTTCTCCTCCTCTTTCTGTATATAATGTTAGTCCTCTTTTTCACTTATCCCTTTTTTACCCCCATCTTCCTCTTCTTCCTCCTTCTCCTCCTCCTCCTCTTCCTCCTTCTCCTTCTCCTCCTCCTCCTCTCTCTCCTTCTCCTCCTCCTCCTCTTCCTCCTTCTCTTCCTCCTCCTCCTCTTCCTCCTCCTCCTTCTCCTCCTCCTCCTTCTCCTCCTCCTCCTTCTCTTAATCCTCCTTCTTTCTTTTCTTCCTCTTCCTCCTCCTCCTCCTCTTAGTCCTCCTTCCTTTTCTTCCTCCTCCACTTACTCCTCCATCTACTCCTTTTCTACCTATTCCTTCTCCATCAATTAATTTTCTACCTGTACATTCTGAATCTACTCTGCCATCTACTTCTCCACATACCCATCCACCTATTCCTTTTCTACTTACTCCTTCTCCACCTACTCCTCCATCTATTTCTCCATCTCCTCCACATACTCCATCTCCTCTATCTATTCCTTCATCTACTTCTCCAAGTGCTCCTTCTCCACCTACTTCACCGACCCCTCCTCCACCTACTCTTCTTCCCATACCTCTATTTGTCCCTGTACTCCTCTCCCTTACCCTCCTCCCTCTCCTCACCATGCTACCCTTCCTTCTCCTCCTTCACATCCTCTTCCTCTTCCAACTCCTCATCCTCATCCACCTCCTACTCCTCCTCTTCCACCTCCGCCATCCTTCCTTCCCCTTCCTCCTCCTTCCTTCCCCCTCCTCCTCCTTCCTTCCCCCTCCTCCTCCTTCCTTCCCCCTCCTCCTCCTTCCTTCCCCCTCCTTCTACCTCCTTCCCCCTCCTTCTACCTCCTTCCTACTACTCCTCCTCCTCCTCCACCTCCTCCTCCTCCTCCTCCTCCTCCCCTCCTCCTCCTCCTCCTCCCCTCCTCCTCCTCCCCCTCCTCCTCCTTCCTTCCCCCTCCTCCTACTTCTTTCCTCCTCCTCCTCCTCCTCTTCCTCCTCCTCTTCCTTGTCTACATTCTCCTTCCTTCCCCCTCCTCTAACTTCCTTCCCCTTCCTCTTCCTTCACCTTCTCCATTTTTCTCCTCCTCCTTCTTCACCTCCCCTCTCCTCCTTACCCCTCTTTCCCTCTCCTATTCTTCCCCATTCCTCCTCCTTCTCTCCTCCTTTTTCCTTCACCTTCGTCTTCCTCTTTTCTTCCCCCCTCCTCCTTCTTCCTTCCCCCTCCTTACCTACCTACTTTCCCTCTTCCCCTATCCCTCTTCCCCTTCCTCCTTCCCCTTCTGGCCTCTCCCCTTTCTCTTCCTTTATTCCCCTTCCTCCTCCTCCCTCCTCTTCCCCTCCTCCTCCTCCTCCTCTTCCCCCCTCGCCGGGTGATCCTGCTAATCCAAATCCCCTCCACTTGGTCTCCTCCTCCCTAATTCCCGCCCTGATCTCACCATCCCCCTTGCCCCCCCCTTGCCCCTCTTGCCCCCCCTTGCCCCCCCTTGCCCCCTCTTGCCCCCCCTTGCCCCCTCTTGCCCCCCTTGCCCCCCCTTGCCCCCTCTTGCCCCCCTTGCCCCCCCTTACCTCCTCTTTCCCCCCCTTGCCCCCCTTGCCCCCTCTTGCCCCCCTTGCCCCCTCTTGCCCCCCATCATCAGTCATGAGCCACCACCTGCACAAGGGCTGCGGCTCAGAGCCCTTGTGACGGCGACTGGCTACCAAAAATAACGCTGTTCCTCCTCAATGCTACATTGGATATACGATACATGTGTGTGTGTGTGTGTGTGTGTGTGTGTGTGTGTGTGTGTGTGTGTGTGTGTGTGTGTGTGTGTGTGTGTGTGTGTGTGTGTGTGTGTGTGTGTGTGTGTGTGTGTGTGTGTGTGTGTGTGTGTGTGTGTGTGTGTGGTGGTGTGTGTGTGTTATGTGTGGTGTGTGTTGTGTATATGTGTGTGTGTGTGTGCGTATATGTGTGTGTTGGTATGAATACATGCATATATACATTACAAAATAATGCGATAAAATAAAAATAAACAAATGATAAAGTGAACAAAATGAGAATACTATCTAGGCATCGTTAGGATAAACTAAAAATACGTGATACGATTGAAAACAGTAGCTATTAGTATATCGTTTATCATACACATGATAAACTATCAGTAAACTGATTTTCATTACAACGAGAAATTACATACACCAGTGCAAGAATATACTGATAATACACTAACAACCCCCTTAGAAGGAAATTATGATTAAAATCACAAACGTAAATTACCACTTCACTAAAACCATCCACTAACAACCTATTAAATAAGAATGATTTATATAAATCACGACCCACGTCCATTGCCTCAATAGGGATAGCCAATCAGACTTCTGGTTGCCTTGACAAAGGCAAACAAACAACTCTTCATTCTCCTGATATCTGCTGTGACCAGGGGGAGCTCTTCCCCTTCTCTCTCGTATTTGCTCTCCGCTCTCTTTTTTTCTCTCTTCGTCTTATCTCCTCTTCACACTCCTCCTCCTCACCTCTCCCCTCCTCTTGCGTAAACCCTTAATGTGTCCTACTGTTAGTTTGATAATAAACAAATATATATATAAGTATATACATATGTATATGTATATATATGTATATGTATAAGTATGCATATGTATATATATATGTATATGTATGCATATATATACATATATATATATATGTATACATGTAATATAAATATAATATATAATGTATACATGTATATATATATATATATATATATATATATACATATATATATTATATATATATATACATACATACATATATATGGTATTGTTCTATTTATCTATATTTTCTTCTTACTCATTTACCTTTTTTTTATACATAGTTTTCTACCCCTCAAGGTCAAATGATGTTTTGCTGTTGCCGTCCTTCTGGGAATTTCCGAGATGGTAAAGGGTCCGCTGACGAAGAGTCTGAAAGACAGACACAGACCCACAGACGGCACAGACACTTCCCCTTCCTCCTTAGTTAGGAAGAAGGGACCGGTACTCCTCACCCAGATAATCAATTGAGCGGGCGACCCCTATCAGGGGAAATATTCACCGCTTTAAGAAGAAATAGAAATAATAGAATAATCAATCACTCAATCAATCAATCCATTAATTAATCAATCAATAAAGAAGGAAATAAACAAATGGGTAGATAAATAAATAAATGAAAAAATAGATATATGAATAATCAAATAGCTAAACAAATACATAAATAAAAAATTGATAAATAAATAAATAAATAAATAAATAAGTGAATAAATGAGCAAATAAAGAAACAAATCAATCAATAAATGAACAAATAAGATAATAACTAAATAGATAAATGGATGACAAAATAGATAGTTCATTAGATTGACAAATTCCCCCTCTCGCTACCTCTCCTTTCCTGCGTCTATTCTCCGAATCACTTGATTCGCCTCATTTTCTCCATCATTTTCTCCATCATTTTCTCCCTCATCATCATCATCATCATCATCTTTTCCCTTATTCCGTTTCTCCTCCCATTCCTCCTCATTTTCCTTCTCTCCTTTATCAAGCTCTTTTTCCTCCTCCTCTTCCTCCACCTACTCCTCCTCTTCCTCCACCTCCTCCTCCTCCTTCTCCTCTTCTTCCACCTCCTTTTCTTCCACCTCCTCGTCTTCCTTCTCCTCTCCCTCCTCCTCCTCTTCCACCTCCTCCTCCTCCTCTCCCACCCCTTTCTCTTGTTTCTCCCCCTCCCCCTCCTCCTCCACCCTTCCTCCCCCTCTCCTCCTCCACCCCTCCTCCTTCTCATTCCCCTCCTCCTTTATCACCCTCCTCCTCCTCCTCCTCCTCCTTCTCCTCCTTTACCCCTCCTCCTCTTACCCTCCCCCTCTTCCCCTCCTCCTCCTCCTTTTACCTTCCCCTCTTCTCCTCCTCCTCCTCCTCCTCTTCCTTCATCTTTCCTCCACCAATTCTACTCCTCCTCCTCCTCCTTTACCCCTCCTCCTCTTACCCTCCTCCTCTTCCCCTCTTCCTCCTGCTCTTACCCTCCTCCTCCCTCCCATCCTCATCCAACCTTCCTCCTTCAATTCTACTCCTCCTCCTTCTTCTTGTATGTTGAAGTCGTAACAGCCTCTTTATCACCCCGTGAAGGAAAATGACAACGAATTGTCTTTGGGATATTTGAGAACCTTTAGGCTGTCATTCCTCATTTCTTCGTCTCCTTCAGAAAACTTCAGCACTACTCACGGCTCTTCAGAAGCATTCAAGATCCTTAAGCAGTCTTCAGCAGCTTTCAGGAGGGTCCTTGGCTCTTCAAAAGCCTTCAGGAGTCTTTAAGAAAAAATAAGTAGCCTTTCAGAGGAGCTTCGAGTTTTGAGAAACCTTCAGGGGTCTTTAATAAATTTTCAGAAGCTTTTCGGAAGAGCTTCTGGTTTTGAGAAGCCTTTATCAGTCTTTAAGAAATTTCTAGTAACCTTTCTGAGGGTCCAGTATTGAGAAGTCTTCAGGAATCTTTAAGAAATTTTCAGTAGAAGGGCTTCTGGTTTTGAGAAACCTTTAACAATCTTTAAGAAATTTTTAGTAGGCTTTCGGAGGGTCTTCCAGTATTGAGAAGTCTTCAGGAGCTTTAACGAGCCTGCAGTGAGGTTGTCAGTGTATTCAGCTGTGTATACAGAATGGGGAAACTTGTTGAGGATGAGTTTCTTCGGCATTTTTATAAATATTCGATTTTACTCGTTTATCTGGTTGTCAGAAACATCTGCCTCGTCCTTGGAGATATTCTTCAAGAAGTCAAAAATATATATATGTCTGCTTGTACGACTGGATATTACTACCAATGTACTTGTATATATACTGGTAGGACTTCGATTATCCTTTAGAAAATATTTTCACTTCATTTCAAAAGAGCGTTTTTAAGCGTTACACTAAAGAGAGATGAAATATTAACACCAATTGAAACATGTTGGACACCAAAAGCCTCGTCTCTCTAGAATGAAGAGAGTTTTCATTTGTCAAACAAACCTTCCATCAACATGCAAATAATGTCAGTAATAAAAAAAAAATCTCATCACCACTTTGACTCATGGTCGTCCTTCCTCTCTAAAAGATAGATAAATAGATAAATAAATATATTAATAAATAAATACATTATTAGATAAATAAATGAATAATTAAATACATTTCTTTTGCACAATTTAACATTATTCAACTTGTGCTAAGACAGATAGTTTTATTTATTTTTGTCACTACGACAAACAACATCCTCTCTTAGTGTACAGTGTAGATCCTTCTATACGTACATCTATGTCCTCCTAAATTGTGTATACCTCTGTCTCTAAGGATGGTCAATGATATACATATATATTATATATATATATATATATATATATATATATATATATACATATAGATATATAAATATATTTGTATATATATAGATGAGTGTATGTGTGTGTGGTGTGTGTGTGTGTGTGTGTGTCTGTGTGTGTGTTGTGTGTGTGTCTGTGTGTGTGTGTGTGTGTGTGTGTGTGTGTGTGTGTGTGTGTATACATACACAAAATATTGTACATGCATGTCCTGCGACAGTAGCGCTCGTAAAGTTAGAAATCTTCAGTTCAAACTAAATAACGCCAGGGTTGCTATTGAATTTCCTTGTTCAAATATACATATACATATACAAATACATTTACATATACATAAACATATACATATACATATACATATACATACACACATACATATACATATATAACTGTACATGTACACATATATACACATGTATATGCAGACGTATACATATGCATATACATATATAACTGTACAAGTACACATATATACACATATGTATATGCAGACGTATACATATACATATACATATACATATACATATACACATACACATACATATATACATATACATATACATATACTATATATATATACATATACATATACATATACATATACATATACATATACACATACACATACATGTATATATATACATACACATACACATATATGACAACCATGCAAACGCTGACAGTTCGAGTCAGATTTTTGGAGTCTCCCCTTGTGGGTGGAGTTAAGTGTCTGCCAAACGACTTAGTTAACTTATTCTCTTTCCAGACCAGCAGCTTGCATGTCGGGTCGTGTGCTTGTATCAAGCTTCTCATCT
>NC_134780.1:80638219-80640719 GCF_046742065.1 Oratosquilla oratoria
GAGAGAGAGAGAGAGAGAGAGAGAGAGAGAGAGAGAGAGAGAGAGAGAGAGAGAGAGAGAGAGAAAGAAAGAAAGAGAGAGGGAGAAGAAGAAGGAGAGAGAGAGAGCGAGAGATTGAGAGAGAGAGAGAGAGAGAGAGAGAGAGAGAGAGAGAGAGAGAGAGAGAGAGAGAGAGAGAGAGAGAGAGAGAGAGAGAGAGAGAGAGAGAGAATTTCATCTAATATACAAACGTGAGTTCATATGCACTGTATGTGTGCGTATATATACATGAATTAGTTTATCCCGCGACCTACACAGAAATTTTATGTCAGATCTGTGTTCAGTGTTGATTAAAAAATGCATATAAAGAAGTGAGACTGTAAATAGTATATGTTTACCGTCCTATTTTCTCCCCCCCCTGCCCCTTTGCGAAAAATCCACAGGACTACCGTAAACACACACAAATACACACACACACACACACACACACACACATACACACACACACACACACACACACACACACACACACACACACACACACACACACACACACACACACACACACACACACACACACACACACACACACACACACACACACAGAGCACCCCTAACAAGAAAAAATACAACTCCTCCCGTGGTTGGCGCCTTGCTAGGTTCCTCCGATACTCGAGGAATGGCGAAGTCCTTCGTGATAAAGGGACAAGCTTAAAAAATGGGCTAAATGTTCATTGGTTGGAAAGACCATAAGGGCTTTGGAAAGAAGATTAAGGGCTTTGTATATGGGCTTCTTTACGTACGAGGCAAAGTTGACATGAATAGGTCGATGGATAAGACCTTTTGGGCTCTGCAAAATTGGCAAAATAAGACACTGAAAAGTCTTAAAGTCCACTGAAAAAGGACCTTTGAACTTTACGACTGGGCTTCGTCAATGGCCAGAAGATACGTTGGGTAAGTCCCACAGAAATAAGGTCACGAATAAAGGTACCTTTTCAAAAGAAAAATTAGGAACTTCAAAAATATCTCTGGGCTTTTCGAATGGGCTTCGTGAAGAAGTAGTATCTTTACTTGGGCTAAAAAAAAATGAAGATTTTAGTTGCAGGCCAGTAAGAGCCTTAAGCCAACACAGCGATAGAAATTATTTGGGCTTTATTTGGCTATCCCTCGGCTGAATAAAATCCTTTGAATTTATATATTTGAAAAGTCCCTTGGTGGTTCAGTATGAATTGCGGGACTCGGGTTCGTAGGGGTAACACTATAGTCCCCCCAAAAATTTTTTTACAGAAATTCCTAGCTAGAAGTTTAGATCATATCTATGAATATTTTGCAGTAATTCACAAGGCACACGTGAAAATAATATGCAGAAAACACCACTGGGAAATAAGAAGCTTAGTCCGAACGTTTTCGTCTATTTAAGACATTATCAAGGAATACACAGTTACAGAGACATAGGTGGATATATACCACTTTATGTATATATATATCCACCCATGTCTCTGTAACTAGGTATTCCTTGATAATGTCTTGAATAGACGAAAACGTTTGGACTAAGCTTCTTATTTCCCAGTGTTTTTTCTGCATCTATATATATATATATATAAATATACATATATGTGTGTGTGTGTGTGTGTGTATGTATAAATAAATACAAGCTGAGCACAGTTTTCTTATATCTGTATGCTCGAGTTACATAGATATACACGAATCTATGCTCAACCTATCCCCTTTATGATGGTGCAATTGGTAGTATGTACACATGGGAAAGTATTATACACACACACACTGAATGGTCCCCAGTACACAGATATCAATCTTTTCAACCATATTAATTTTTCATTTTAATTCCATGCCATCATTCCATACTACCAATTGCACTATCATAGTAGGCATGGGTTGAGCATAGATTCGTATATATGTATATATGTATATATATATATATATATATATATATATATATACATATGTACATATGTACATATACATATATACATATATATATATACATATATATATATATATATATATAAATATATATATATGTGTGTGTGTGTGTGTGTGTGTGTGTGTGTGTGTGTGTGTGTGTGTGTGTGTGTGTGTATACAGCCATTATATACTGAGGTGATACTTAGAAACTGACGAAGACAATGGAAACAAAGCTAAGGACTGCAAAGAAAAAAATGGAGAGCTCACTGGTGGTACTAATGCTGAAAGACCGAAAGAGAGCAAGTTGGACGAGAGAGCAGACTAGAGTAAAAGATATTGCAGAGGCGGTAAAAGAGAGGAAGTGGTATTGGGCAGGTAAGTTAGTGTGAACAATTGATGAGCGATGGAGCAAGTGTGTTACTAAATGGACGCCGCGAGATGGGAAGCGTGGAAGAGGGAGTCCAGATAGAAAGTGGAGAGACAAGATAAAGAAGTTTGCAGGAGTGACGTGACAAAGGTTGGCGAAATCGTGCGAATCATGGAATGCTATGAAGGAGGCCTTTGTTCAGTAGTGGACTCAGAATGGCTGATTGAT
>NC_134780.1:80645719-80650080 GCF_046742065.1 Oratosquilla oratoria
ACCACGCGGTTATCGTCAGTATATTTGGCATGTGCACATGGCATATTGACCAAATATACCTGAGGGCCTTTAACATACACACGAAACTTAGATATTTGAGATAACGTGGCGGTCCTTCGTGAGAAAGCGAGAAAAACGTGAGATTTGAGCGGATGGCCGACTCAGATTTGAGACAAGTCCAAGAGGAGGAGGAGGAGGAGGAGGAGGAGGAGGAGGAGGAGGAGGAGGAGGAGGAGGAGGAGGAGGAGGAGGAGGAGGAGGAGGAGGGGGAGGAGGAGGAGGAGGAGGAGGAGGAGGAGGAGAAGGAGGAGGAGAGGTAGGAAAAGGAAGAAAGAGAGCAGGAAGGTGAGGAGCAGAGGCAGGAGAAAGAGAAGGAGGAGGAGGAAGAGAAGCAGGAGGAGGAGCAGGAGGAGGAGGAGAGGGAGAATAAGGAGAAAGAGAGCAGGAAGAGGAGGAGCAGGAGTAGAAGGAAGAGAAGGAGGAGGAAGAGAAGCAGGAGGAGGAGCAGGAGGAGGGGGAATAGGAGGAGGAGGAGGAAGAAGAGGAGTACGAGTACGAGGAGAAGCAGAAGTAGAAGGAGAAAGAAGAGGAGGATAAAGAGGAAGAGCAAGAGAAGGAAGCAGGGGTCGTGGTGAGAATGGAGGAAGTTGGAGTTAGAGGTTGAGGTAGCTCTGGAGGAAGTGGAGGAGGAGAAGGAGGAGGAGGAGGAGGAGGAGGTGGGAGTGATGGTGGATGTGGAAGTGGAGGTGGAGGTGGTGGTGAAGATGAAGACAGAAGAGGAAAAAAGTAGATGGAGGTGGAGGCGGGAGTGGAGATGGAGGAAGAGGAGGAAGAGGGTAAGCAGTAGGAAGGAGGGGAAGAAGGGGAAGAAGGGCAAGAAGGGGAAGATGAGAGGAAGAAAGGGAAAGTGGGTATGGGGCGGGAAGTGAGAAGAAAAGGAGGAGGGAAGGGAAGGGAAGGGAAGGGAATGGAAGGGAAGGGAAGGGAAGGAAGAGGTAAGGGAAGAGAAGGGAAGGGAAGGGAATGGAAGGGAAGGGAAGGGAAGGAAGAGGTAAGGGAAGAGAAGGGAAGGGAAGGGAAGGGAAGGGGAGGAAAGGGAAGGGAGAAGAGAAAGGAGTAAGGAAAAGACAGAGGGAGAGGAAGAGTGAGAGGGACAGGGCAAGGGGAATGACAAAGGAAAGGAGAGGGAGAGGAGAAGTGTGATGACAAAAGAGAGAGGAGGAGGAAGGAGAGAGGAGGAGGAAGGAGAGAGGAGGGAGAGAGAAGAGAGAGAGGAGGGAGGGAGAAGGGAGAGAGGAGGAAGGGAGAGAGGAGGGAAGAAGGAGGGAGAGAGGAGGGAGGGAGGAGGGAGAGAGGAAGAAGAGAGGAGAGAGGGAGGAGGGAGAGAGAAGGGAGGGAGAGAGGAGGGGGAGGGGGTGGAAAAGGGAGGAAGAAGAGATGGAGAGGCAGAATGAGAGGGTGAGGGGTGTGGAAGGCAAGAGAAGGGGAGGGGAGGGGAAGGCAAGAGAGGGGAGGGGAGTGGGGAAGCGGGGGGAAGGGAGGGGGGAAGAGGGGGGCTGAGGTGTGTAGAGTTTCGGAATATTGGGAAATATTTTGTAAGGGGAAAAGAGGGAGGGGGACGGGGGGGGGAGATGGGAGATAGGGTAGAGGGGGAAGGTGAGGGGGGAAGGGGGAAAGGGGAGAGAAGGGGGAGGGGAATACCTGCTGGGCACTGCGGGTGCCAACTTTCTTGTGTTTGTTTACGTTTTTTTCATATTTTTCTCTATTTATTCTTTGCTTTCTCTTTTCTTTTTCCTCTTTTTTTTTATATTCATCTCCATCTTCTTCTTCTTCTCCTTCTTCTTCTTTTCTTTCTACTCCTCCTCCTCCTCATCCTTCTCCTCCCTCCTCCTTCCTCCTCCTCCTCCTCCTCCTCCTCCACCTCCTCCTCCACTTCCTCCTCCCTCCACCTCCACCTCCTCCTCCTCCTCCCTCCACCTCCACCTTCCTTTTGCTGCTGCTGCTCCTCCTCCTCCTCCTCCCCCTCCTCCTCCTCCTCCTCCTGCACCATCCCACCGCCTCCTCCCCCTCCCTCCCCCTCCACCTTCCTTCTGCTCCTCCTAGCCATTCTAGTGAAATATCGTCTATCTAGATCCCTTGTCTAGTAATGTGAGGCCATCTTAGTGAAGGGACTCCATTCGTATTTCATAATCTGTCACTTCAAGGGGGAGAGAGCTGAAGGGTGAAGGATTCAAGGACCAGAGGAGGTCCTACTTGACAATGGAAGCGGCGGGAATATTGGAAACCTTGAGGGACTTTTATGGGAAAATGGAAGATGAGGTGGAGGACAAGGTGGAAGACGATGTGGAGGACGAGGTGGAAGACGAGGTGGAGGACGAGGTGGAAGATGAGGTGGAGGATGATGTGGAGGAAGAGGTGGAAGACGAGGTGGAGGATGAGGTAGAAGACGAGGTGGAGGACGAGGTGGAGGACGAGGTGGAAGACGAGGTGGAAGACGAGGTGGAAGACGATGTGGAGGACGAGGTGGAAGACGAGGTGGAGGACGATGTGGAGGACGAGGTGGAGGACGATGTGGAGGATGAGATAGAAGACAAGGTGGAGGATGAGGTGGAGGACGAGGTGGAGGACAAGGTGGAGGACGAGATGGAAGACCAGGTGGAAGACTAGGTGGAAGACAATGTGGAGGACTAGGTGGAAAATGAGGTGGATGACGAGGTGGAAGACGATATTGAGGACGAGGTGGAAGGCGAGGTGGACACTGAGATAGGACATGAACAGACATAAAGATAAGAAGAAAGAAAATGAGTAATACAAGTAAGAGGAGGAGGAAGAGGAGGAGGAGGAGGAGGAGGAGGAGGAGGAGGAGGACGTGGAGGAGGAGGAAAAGAAAGAGGAGGAAGTGAGGAGGGGGAAGAGAAAGAGGAGGAGGAGGAGGAGGAGGAAGAGAATGTGGAGGAGGAGGAAGAGGAGGGGTTTGAGAAAGAGGAGGAAGTGGGGAGGGGGAAGAGAAAGAGGAATAGTAGGGGAGGGAGAAGACAAAGAGGAGGGATAGAAGTAGGAGGGAAGGAGGTAAGGAAGAAGAGAAAGAGGGGGAGGAGGAGGAGGGGAGGGGAAGACAAAGAGGAGGGATAGGGAGGAGGAGGAAAAGGAGAAGGAGGAGGAAAAGGAGAAGGAAGAGGAGGAAAAGGAGAAGGAGGAGGAGGAGGAGGAAAAGGAGGAAAAGGAGTGGAGGAAGAGGAGGAGGAGGAGGAGGAGGAGGAGGAAGAGGCGTAGGAGGAGGAGGAGGAGGAGGAGGAGGAGGAGGAGGAGGAGATAAGTGGAGGGGAACAGCGATACAGGGACGCAAATACGTGAATAACGGAGGAGAACGGGATTAGATTAGGACGGGGTGGGGGAGGGGGGCGGACTGAGGGGACGCGAAAGGACATCTGGTGGAGGGGAAATGAGGGGAAAGGGGAGGAGGAGGAAGGGGAAGGGGGAGGCGATAGATCTGGAGCGAGTGGGGGGAGTGTCATTCGGAAACATGAAAGGAATACAAAGGAGGAGGAGGAGGAGGAGGAGGAGGAGGAGGAAGAGGAGGAGGAGGAATACAAAGAGGAGGAGTAGGGGACAAAAAGCAAAAGAGGGGGAAGAGGAGGAGGAAGAAGAAGAGGAGGAGGAAGAGGAGGAGGAGGAGGAGGAGGAAGACGAAGAGGAGTAGCAGGAAAAGTGGGTCGAGGAAGAGCAAGAGAGGGATAGGGAGTAGGAGAAAGAAGAGGAGGAGGAAGAAAGCAGGAGAAGGAAAAGGAAGAAGAGGAGGAGAACTAGTACGAGAACAAGGACGAAGAGGAGGACGAAGAGGAGGACGGCACGTGCGTTACCGTTGATTAAACGAGGAAGAGACCTCGATCGAGACCGCCGGCGGCGAGATAAGAGGAGGACGAGGAGGAGGAGGAGGAGGAGGAGGAGGAGGAAGAGGAGGAGGAGGAGGAGGAGGAGAAAGAGGGAAAAAACAAGATAAGAAGTAAAATGAGGAGAAAGAGGAGGAGAAGGAGGAGGAAGAGGAGGAAGAGGAGGAGGAGGTAGAGGAGGAGGAGGAGGAGGAGGAGGACGAGGACGAGGAGGAGAAATCAAGATGAGAAGTAAAATGAGGAGGAAGAGGAGGATAAGGAGGAGGAAGTAGAAGAAAAAGGAGACAAATAGGAAAAGGAAGAATAGGAGAAGCAGCAGTAGGACGAACAGGAAGTGAAAGAAGAGGAGGAAGAAGAGGAATATGAGGAAGAAGAGGAAGAAGAGGAAGAAGAAAGGGAAGACTAAGAGGACGAAGAGCAGGGGAAGGGGGAGAGAGAGAGGTGTGAAGTGAAAAATGAATAATAAAAAGA
>NC_134780.1:80650580-80658080 GCF_046742065.1 Oratosquilla oratoria
CTCGCTCTCTAGCTCTCTTTAGCTCTCTCTCTCTCTCTTTCCCGCCCGCACTCTCCAACTCTCTTTCTCTCTCTCTTTAGCTCTCTCGCTTTGTCGCCCACACTCCCTAGCTCTCTCTCTCTTTCTCTCTCTCTGTAGCTCTCTCGCTCTCTCTATGTATCTATCTTTCTTTTGGTGCGCATTACATAATGATAATAATGGTGTGTGTGTGTGTGTGTGTGTGTGTGTGTGTGTGTGTGTGTGTGTGTGTGTGTGTGTGTGTGTGTGTGTGTGTGTGTGTATGTATGAGTGCGTGTGTGTGTGTGATATATATATCATATATATATATATCATATATATATATGTGTGGGATATATGTGTGTGTGTGTGTGTGTGTGTGTGTGTGTGTGTGTGTGTGTGTGTGTGTGTGTGTGTGTGCATATGTGTGTGCGTGCGTGCGAGCGCGCATGTGTGTACATGTATATATGTACGCATGTATATGTATCTACGTGTTTACCAAATTGTATATACTCCTCATTGCGAGACAGGATCCAGGCTTCCCGTGGCATCATCCTCTTCCTGTCTCCGTCTTGTTCGTCCTCCCAGGCAGGCACCCGAATCGGCAGAAGTCAACAATGCAGAGCTTGTGAATAGATAAAGATATTTCCTGCGCGGGCTTGCCTAAAGGGCCCGAGATCTATTCCACTGAAGCTCATTAGGGAAACAATGACGCAGCCCGTACCGCCTCCACAACGGGAGAAAATAATAGTAACGCAAGACATTAGGTACAATGGCCGACGTAAACAATGGTAACGAGAAGAGGTCCAAGTGGAAGGACATGGGGGTGGGAGGCAGGGGGGGGAAGGGGGGGAAGGGGGGTGATGGAGGGACATAGGGTGGGAGGCAGGGGGGTGGAAGGGGGTTGAAAGGGGAGGAAGGAGGGTGATGGAGGGACATGGGGTGGAAAGGGGTGGAAGGGGGGTGGTGGAGGGACATGGGGTGGGAGGCAGGGGGGGAAGGGGGTGGAAGGAGGGTGATGTAGGGACATGGGGTGGGAGGCAGGGGGGGAAGGGGGTGGAAGGGGGGTGATGGATGGACATGGGGTGGGAGGCAGGGGGGAAGGGGTGAGGGGGGGTAGAAGGGGGGAGATGGGTGGAAGGGGGTTAGAAGGGGGGTGATGGATGGACATGGGGTGGGAGGCAGGGGGGCAAAAGGTGGAAGGGGGTAGAAGGGGGGTGATGGAAGGACATGGGGTGGGAGGCAGGGAGGAGGGGGAAGGGGGGAGAGATGAGAGAGGGTGTGGTACCTGGAGAAGATGGTCTTCGAAATACCCGAAGATGAAAGGGAAGCTGATGGTTAGGTTAGATTGCGGTTCTGGGCAGCAACAAAAACAACAAACATAACAGAAACAACAACAGCAACAACAACAAAAATAGCTGCAACAACAACAACAACAACAAAAATAGCAGCTGCAACAACAACAACAACAACAACAACAACAACAACAACCACGACGACGACGACGACGACGACGACGACGACGACGACGACGACGACGACGACGACGACGACGACGACGACGACGACGACGACGACGACGACGACGACGACGACGACGACGACGACGACGACGACCAACAACAACAACAACAACAACAACAACAACAACAACAACAACAACAACAACAACAACAACAACAACAACAACAACAACAACAACAACAGAAATAAGACACATACTTGGACGAGGGAATGAGAAGACTATTGCTCTGTACATATTTCAAAAAGAATACAAGAAAAGAAAAAGTTTGCCAAGTCTTGGGTAATGAAACTTCGAGGAAACATTAATTGAATGGTAGCTGGCCAGACCTCACGCCCCAGTCAGCGCCCTTGTTCTAGTACAGTACATAGGTCGGTCAAGTGGGCGACCGTATCGGTCTGTCTGTCTGTCTGTGTGTGTGTGTGTGTGTGTGTCTCTGTCTGTCTGTCTGTCTGTCTGTCTGTCTGTCTGTCTGTCTGTCTGTCTGTCAGTCTGTCTGTCTGTCTCTCTGCTGTCAGTCTGTCTGTCTGTCCTGTCCTGGTCCTCTGTCTGTCTCTCAGTCTGGTCTGTCTTGTCTGTCTGTCTGTCTCTCTCCTCTCTCATCTCATCTCTCTCTCTCTCTCCCTCTCTCTCTCCCTCTCTCTCTCTGCGCTTGACCACTTGTCTATTTCGTGTCTGTCTATCTGTCTCTGTCTGTCTGCCTGCCTGTCTGTCTGGATGCCTGCCTGTCTGTCTGTCGATTTCGTGTCTGCCTGTTACAAAGAATTACAAAGGATTACAAAGGCGGAGCATGCCGACAGGAGACCTTTTGGTCCATATATAGATCGGATGCGGAAAAATATAATAATGATAAATGAATAAATAAAAATTATAATAATATGAATAATAGTAAATAAATTAAATAAATGCATAAGTATAGTTAAATAGTAAACAAACAAGTAAATAGTAAATAATGATAAATTGACATAACTGAAAATAAATGTTATCTGATTCTCTGTCTCCCTGTCTGTCTGGCTACCTGCCTGTCTGTCTACCTGCCTGTCTGTCTACCTGCCTGTTTGTCTGTCTGTCCGTATGACTGATTTCCTCACTTTCTCTCATCTGTCTGTCTCCATCCCTGACCCCCCCTTCCTCTGTCTATCTTTGTCTGTCTCTCTTTCTATTTTCTATCTGCCTTTCATTACATATCCTATTTCATTTATCTATTCTCCTTTTTGTGCTTATTCTTTATTTGTCTTTTCCTATGCTTGTTTACAAGAACCTTTCTTTCCTAAATTTGCTTCCTCCACCTTTACTCAAAAAAAAAAAAAAAAAAAAAAAAAAAAAAAAAATATTTTTCACATTTTCAATGAAGATCTAGCCCCTCTCTGTTTTCAAGAAAATTGAAAAAATAACCCAAGATTTACGTGGATTCCGCTCTGCAAAGCTCAGCTTAACTAAACCTTAATTAAAAAGAAAGACCCCAAAAATTCTATTTTCATTAAACCCCCTCACCCCCCCCCCCGAAAAAAAAAAAGAAAAAAATATAATGACTTACATAAGCCTTTGCAGTGTTGGCTGCGAGCCTGCATATGTCAGGATTTATTTTACGTTAAAGCCACAAACACGTCCCCTATTTATACAGTATACTGTATTTCTTATATTGTATTCTATCTGACACCAGACTGTTCTCGTATGCCCTCTTGTCAGCATCAATAATAATTAATGAAATCAATGAATAATTAGATCATTTCATTACCCCTAACACCCCTCTCGGCCTGGTGTCGGACATTTTAGTCTTTATTCTGGTCCTTTAAAAGGTTAGTGATCCTTTGCATACACAGACATTCATCTGATTTTTCTCTGCCTCTGCCTGCCTGTCTGTGTCTGTCTGTCTGCGTATATTCTCTGTTTAACTGTCTATATTCCAGTCTATCTGTCTTTATTCCTGTCTATCAGTCTGCCTATATTCCTACCTGTCTGTATTCCTCTCTGTCTTTCTGTTTGTCTGTTGGTATTCCTGTCTGTCTGCCTGTCTCTGCCTGTCTTTTTAACAGACTTTCTGCCTCCCATTTATCTTTCTAACAGCCTACATACCAAGTGATTTTACATATTCATATCTGTTTGTATATGTGCTCATGGCTAAGTCTACGTTTATAGGCTTATACACGTACCCGTGTGTGTGTGTGTGTGTGTGTGTGTGTGTGTGTGTGTGTGTGTGTGTGTGTGTGTGTGTGTGTGTGTGTGTGTGTGTGTGTGTGTGTGTGTGTGTGTGTGTTGTGCGTTCGTGCAGGTGTTTGTGTAGTGGTGCGTGTGTATGGCTGTATGTGTATGTGTATGTGTGTGTGTGTGTTGTGTGTGTGTGTTTGTGTGTGTGTGGTGTGTGTGTGCTGTGCGCGTGTGTGTGTGTGTGTGTGTGTGTGTAGTGTGTGCGTGCTGTGCGTGTGTGTCGTGTGTGTGTGGTGTGTGTGTGTGTGTGTGTGGGGTGTAGTTTACCTTAGCTTGTATTTACCTAGTTGTATTTTACGGGAAGGGGAGCTATGCTCGTGGGGTACCGTCTTCATATCTCATTTTATCTAAACTATTTTTAAATTCATGTATTGTCTTTGTGTGTGTGTGTGTGTGTGTGTGTGTGCTTGTGTGTGTGTACTTGTGTGTGTGTGTGTGTGTGCGTGTGTGTGTGTGTGCGTGTGTATGTATGCGTGTATCGTCTTAACCATCCCTGACTCAGAAACTATGTCGTTCTGACGAAGAAGTCTGGGTCATTCGCTTGTCAGTGTCGCAATCCTGCGGCAGTCCGCCGCTGCGATTTGCGGCGACTTGCGGCGGAATGACTTGCGGCGACTTGCGGCGGAATGACATCATCCATTTGGCGGCCCGGATGACGCAATCCATCCGGAGGTCACACTGGATGTCTTCCGTGTCATGTCTGTGTCATGTCTGTGTCACGTCTATATGTCATGTCTGTGTCTATGTCTCGTATGTACATGTCAATACTTTGTCTCATTTTAAATTGAATTTGTACTAAATATAACACAACTTCTTTCCGTAAGCTTATGTCTACTCTCACACACTATTATCACACTCCATTTCCATAGCCCACTCTCATATCCAACTCTCACGCTTAACTCTCATAGTTAATTCTCACGCTATATTCTTCCCTCTCACATTCACAAGAGGATATACTCTCACACCAAACTCTCACCAAAACTAGTACTTTCACTAACACACTCTCACACCAAAATCTCGCCAAAACTAGTACTTTCATTAACACACTCTCACGCCAAACTCTCACTAAAACTAGTGCTCTCACTAACACACTCTCACAACTCTCACAACCCACTCTCTCCTACACTCTCACATTATTTCTGTCTCTGAAGCCTGATAGAATGGAGCGGCGTCTATTTGTCTGTCTGTCTGTCGTTTTGTTCTTTTGTTCTCTCATATAACTCATCTTTCTATTCTTGAAACCTGCAACAATGAACGCTGCCTCCTCTCTCCCTCAATTTTTCCTCTATCTTCCTCCACTCCTCCCTCCTCCCTCCTCCCTCCTCCCTCCTCCTCCTCTTTCCTCCCTTCATCTCCTTTGACCTCACTTCTCTGTCTTCTTCCCTCTTCCTTTTCCCTCCTCACTCCTCCCTTTTCTTCCGTCTCCTCCTCCTTCTTCCCTCTTCTCTTCTTTCCTTTCCTCCTCCTTCTGTATTCCTTGGTTTTCTCCCCTCTTCCTCCCTCCTCACTCCTCACTCCTCCCTCTTCTCCCCTCTCCTCCTTCCTCCTTACTCAAACCCTCTTCTCTCCTCTCCTCCTCCCTCCTCCCTCTTCTCCCCTATCCTCCTTCCTCCCCACTCCTCCCTCTTCTCTCCTCTCCTCCTCCCTCCTTGCTCCTCCCTTTTCTTCCCCCTTCTCTCAGACGATTTTATATAAGAAACAAACAAACAAACAAACAATTGTCATAGTTTTTCAAACTAACTTTGGTGTCTGGATATGAAAAGGGAGAAAGGGGTGAGTGGTCTGAATCCCGCAAGAGGATCAACGCGTACCGGCAAAAAGGCTTAAGGCCTCAGATCCACGAACTTGAACCAAGGCTAGCATGCCGAACCACCTCGTAGAGCTGGTGTCAGTCTAAGAAAATCATAAATGATCTTATTAATTAAAGAATATGTTTTTCACGGTATCTTTACCGCAAAACACAAAATTAAAAAACAAATTCCTTGGGATTTTTTTTATGTAAATATTTCATTTGCTCTTCTATACACTTCCCTAATTTCGAAAGTTTTCGTTCTCTTTAGAATCTAGAAAATCTTCATCAAACCTATTCTCCTTGTGGTGTAGGTGGTGGTGAAAGAGGGTGGTGGTGGAAGTGGAAGGTGGTGGTAGTTGGTGTTGGTAGGGGATGGTAGTGGTAGTGGAAGTTGATGGTTGGTGGTGACTGGTGGTTGCTGACGGTGGTGGTGGTGGTAGGGGGTGGTGGTGGTAGTGGTGGTGGTAGAGGTGATGGTGATGGTAATAGTGACGGTGATGGTGACGATGACGATGTCGAAGATGATGACGGTGATGGTGATATTCTCTTTATCGTCGTCCTCTTCTCCTACTCCCATTCTCTCCTCCTCTTCCTCTCTCTCTTCCTCCTCATACTCCTCCACCCCTTTCTCCTCCTCCTCCACATCTTCCTCCACCCCTTCGTTTCTGTAAAACCCTTCTTAATAAATGGCACAATCTACGAGCCGCCCCCTCAGCCCTAATTTACCCTATTTTATCCTAAATAAACCTATTTTAACTTAAAATACCCTAATTTACCTGATTGCCCTAATTTTCTTGAATGCCCTAATTTCCCGTTCTCCCTATATATCAACCCGACCCCCTATATTGCCTTTATACTCTTATGTAGCCAATACTTTAGATCTTAGTGTCCCCCCTACGGCCCAGGGTCACCGCGCGCTTGCCCAGTGGATACCGTGTCCAACTTATAAGTAGGTGGTCGTGAGTTCAATTCACGGGAACCGCTGCTGGCTTTGTCGCGTTGGTTCCTGACAGCCCTGGCAAGGCGGGGAGGTGATCCAAGTTCAGCAAAAAAAAAAAAAAAAAAAAAAAGGCTTGCCTGCAACTGACATGGCTGTACTCTACCAGGGGTTTCTCACTTCCCCCCACGTACGGGAGTAGGATGATGGCGAGTTTTAATACCCACTTTGGCGGAATATCTTTCTCAAAGGATAGAAGCGCTGGCTATCAACAATGAAAATACTTTAGTACGATGTTCCCGAGCGATTAGCTACTGATATCCCAATCTAATCCTATATATTAGGACAATGTTCTGAATTTCTAGTTGAATACCTCATTTTTCTAAGATAGTTTATTCTAAATGTTCCTATTCTACTCGTGTTCATTATGAATATCTAGATTTTTCCATACATTTCTACAAATTTAGAAAAAAAATCTATTCAAATATTCCTTTCCATTTAATAAAAATCCATATATTCATCCTTTTCTTAGGTTTTCCTAGTTTATCTTATTATGAATTGTTTACACTTTATATAAAAACTTTATGCACTTAAACTCACTAATCTAGATTACTCGGATTTTATTTCATATTTTGATTAATCTCATTTATTTCACGTTATTCTCAACATCCCATATTCAGTATTATTATTTTCTAAATCTCATTAGCACTAATTTAATAATAGCCCTAATTTAGGAACAACCCTAAACAAAACTTTGTTTCCTTATTCACAGCCTCTTCTTTTCAAAACAACTCCGTTTTATATGAACTCCCTTTATTTGCTAGATATTCTTTATTTTCTAAGTACGTCTAGTTTATCCCGTGACTCTTGTATTTCAAACTTAAGGATCCCTAGTTTTTTTTTCTAGATGTCTCAAGCTTTCCTAGGCAATCCCACTTTCTGAATTCCCACGTCTAACCATATTCATTTACCAAAAACATTCTAGATTTAGACTGAATAGATTTACATCTCCTAAATACGCTAACTTCAACTTAAAATCTTTTT
>NC_134780.1:80663080-80668080 GCF_046742065.1 Oratosquilla oratoria
CCCCTCCTCACCATAAAAACAAACAAATAAAAAAAAGAAAAAAAAAGGAAAAAATCTTCCTCGACCTAATTCCCTGTTTACATGCTCCCTCCCTCCCTCCCTCCCACCCTCCCTCCCTCCCTCCCTAGCCCTGGAGAGGGATCACATATCAAGTCCAACACGGCTATTAGGGAAATAACCCTTCCCTCCTTCCCTCCCTAACCCTCTTCTCCTTCCTCCTCCTCCCTTATCCCCCTTTCTTCCTCCCCTCCTTCCTTCTCTTCCTCCCTCTTCCTCCATTCCTAAAGACAGGATCCTTTAGTTCAATTTTCTAAGGACAAAACAGAAGTATTTCCTCCCCAAGGACTTCCCCCCCACCTTCTCCCCTCCCCATACCCCTTCAGCCTCCCCCCTCCCCGTCCCCCTCCCCATCCCTCTCTCGCTCTCGCTCTCACTGACATAGTCACATCTCACATACTCACTCATTCAGTCACTTTAAAGGCTATTTCATCACTCACTAGTTCTTCACATACTTGATACACCACCACCTCCTTCACCACCAACTCCACCACTACCTCTATCATCACCAACTCCACCCTGACCTCCACCACCACCACCACCACCATCTCCACCACCACTACCTCCATCACCACAAACTCCACCACCACCTCCACCTCCAACACCACCACCACCACCACCACCACCACCACCACCACCACCACCACCACCACCACCACCACCACCACCACCACCACCACCACCACCACCACCACCTACTCCACCACCACCACCACCACTACCTCCACCTCCACCTCCACCACAACCACTACCTCCACCACCACCACCACCACCACTTCCTCCTCCACCTCCATCACCACCACCTCCACCACTACCACCACCTCCACCACCACGTCACCCAGTTCCCATTCCCATTCCCGTTCCTGTTTCTGCTCACAAACACCTTTTGTATTCCCAGACCTCCTCCTCCTTCTCCTCCCCCTCCTCCTCTCCCCTTCGTCCTACTCCTCTCCTCCCCCTCCTCTTACTCCTCCTTCCCCTGCTCCTCCTCCTCATTCCTTTCCTCTTCCTCCTCCTCCTCCTCTTCACCCCTCCTCCACTTCCTCCTCCTCCTCCCCCTTTTCCTCCTCCTCCTCCTCCTCCTCCCCCTCCTCCTCCTAATCCTCTCCCTTCCGCCTCACTCTCGACCTAATTCTCTATCCTGTGTTGTCCTCCTATTCCACCTCCTTCCTCTCCTCCTATTTCACTACTTCCTCCTCCTCCTCCTCCTCCTCCTCCTCTTCCTCTTCTCTGACCCCACTCCTCTTCCTCCTCTTCTTCCTTTTCCCACGCTCTTCTCATCTTCTTTGTTCCTGTTGCTCTCATTCTTCTCCTCCTCCTCCTCCTCCTCTTCCTCCTCCTCTTCCTCCACGTACTCCTCCTTTATTTAGAATCTTTCATATTCTTACTCCACATTGCCCTTATGTGTTCCTCTTCCTTATCTTCCTCCTCCTATTCTTCCTCCTCCCCCTCCTCCTATTCTTATTCCTACTTCTCATATTCTTCTTTCTCCTTCTTCTCCTCCTCCCCTCCTCCTGCTCCTTCTGCTCCTTCTCCTCCTCCTTTACCACCTCCTCCTCATCCACCTCCTCCTCTTCCACCACTTCCTCCTCTTCCTCCTCCTCCTCTTCCACCTATTCCTCCTCCTCCTCATCATCATCATCCTCATCCTCTTTCACCTCTTCCTCCTCCTCCTTCTTTCGCCTCTTCCTCCTCCTCTTCCTCCTCCTCCTCTTCTATAGACTCAGAGGCGAGCGGGGCAGGGGACTCTGTCCTTTGCCTGAATAAAATAGTTTAATTTTAGTTAAAATAATATATCAAAAGTACACCGCCCTGTTGAAAGGTGTCAATAAGGGTGAATGTTGCATCACCCTTTCCCCTACCCCCTTTCACCCTTCCCACCATTCCTACCTTCTCGTTCTCCCACTCTTCCTTCCTTTCCCCTCCTTAACCCTCCTTAGCCTTCCCCCTTTCCCTAAATACCTTTATTCTTTCCTTTTTCCCTTTTCTCCATTTCTCCCTTTCCCCCTTCTACCTAATCTTTCCCTCCTCCTCCTCCTCCTCCTCCTCCTCCCCTATCTCCCTATCTTCCCTATCTCTCTCCCCCTTCTCCAATTCCTCCCCCCCCAACATCTCCGGTCTTAGTCCCCCATCCCCTTTCCACCTGCTCCTCCCCCCGTCTCCCCCTATCCCCAGTTAACCCCTCCTCCTCCTCCACCACCTCCCCCCTCCCTACCACTCTCACCCATCGTGACCACCTGTGGGGATTTTTCCACCCGAAATCTGCCAAGTCTCAGGTGGTACAAAGTGGCCCCAGTCAGCCCCAGATGGTCCAGAGTGACTTGGTGCCTCCCCCCCCTTTTTTTTATCTCCAACACTCGGTCCTTCTCCAACACTCAATTTCTTCAACTCTCCTCTTCCTCCCTCAAACTTGGCAGCCTTCACTCTTTCTCTTTATCTGTCTACCTGTCTCTCTATCTGTCTCTCTGTCTTTGTCTCTCTCTCTCTCTCTCTCTCTCTCTCTCTCTCTCTCTCTCTCTCTCTCTCTCTCTCTCTCTCTCTCTCTCTCTCTCTCTCTCTCTCTCTCTCTCTCTCTCTCTCTCTCTCTCCTTTTCTTCCCTCTCTCCCTCCTTGCCTCCGTCTTTCCTTCCTTCTCTTCCTCTCTTCCTTCCTCCCTACATCCTCCCGTCTCCTCTTTACATCTTCATCCCTCTCTCTCTCCCTCTCTCCTTCCCTCCCTCTATCCCTCCCTCCCTCTCCCGCAACATCGCTTCCTGATTACTTTCTGCCCCCAAGACGTGGAGGAAGAGGAGGAGAAAGAGGCGGAGAAGGAGGAGGAGGAGGAGGCGGAGGAGGAGGAGGAGGAGGAGGAGGCGGAGGTGGAGGAGGAAGAGGATGAAGAAGGATCATCTCTGAAGAAACAACGGAAAAATAATACACAGGGCCTCAAGGTAGTGGTGGTGGTGGTGGTGGAAGTGGTGGTGGTAGTGGAGGAAGAGGAGGACCTGGTAGGGGTTGTGGTAGTGGTAAAGTTTATTGTTGGTATAGCTATATTGTTGTTATTATTGTTGTTGTTGTTGTTTTGTTGTTGTTGTTTTGATGTTCATTTGTTGTTGTTTTGTTGTTCATTTGTTGTTGTTAGTAATTGTAGTGATAGTGACGGTAGTAATTGTGGTGGTGGTAGTGTTGTGGTAATGTAAATGGTGATGATGGTATATTTACTCTATTTCTTGTGATTTCGAATCTTTAAACTCCAATTAACTTTTTTTTTTTTATGTCACCGCATTCCATGAACATAATTTTGGTTTTCAAACAATTTTATTCAGAGAAGCAAATCACTTCAGAGCTCGAAAGTGTTCATTAACTTAATCCTCTCAGTTATGCACGCTAAACCACATAACTGGTACACGGTTAACCCAGGACGAGTTAAAGGAACTGAGATTAAGGAATTTGAACCTTTTAAGGGGAGTTTTTCCCTTAAACTCTTTTGTCACGGACTAACCTTCCACAGTTATGTCCTAACTACCCCTTAAACCCCTTTAACTCGATTTAAGAGTTCAGAGGGTCCGCCATTGACCTTTTGTGAGGCATTTCAGTGACTATATTCGTGCTTCCACTAAAAGCTTTCATTCCATTGAGAGAAATGCTATGAATATGAAAAGGTTCTAGAAATAATGCACACACACACACACACACACACACACACACACACACACACACACACACACACACACACACACACACACACACACACACACACACACATATATATATATATATATATATATATATATATATAATGTATGTATATACACATATGTATACATACACATATATATCTACATATATAAACCGTATAGTTAATGGTCATACATATATAAGGAGCTATGAGGATAAGTTTTGACGAGAGAGGGGAAAGGACGGTGGATGGGAGTGTGATTGGTGGGAGTGGAATGGGTGGGAGTGGTTGCGTGCCTTTTGACTTGGCTACCCCTCTGATAGGAGGGAAAAAACCCTTAAAGTGTACAGGTAATATGTAAATAGACATATTATAAACCCTGATTTATCAAAAGACTTAATTTTGTAATGATATTCCCCCAGGGTAAAAAAAAAATAATAATAAAAAAATGAATAAATAAATAGAAAAAATAAACAAACAAATCGAGAAATAGTTGAAAAGGCTTTATCCTTGTTTTGGTCTTCGCTCATTAGCACAGCACCAGATAAAAGTTCTTTCTTCGGGTTTTTGTCTAACTGTGAGGCGTTCACGCACACATGTGAGAACCTGATTCTCACGATCTCACGTTGCCCTACCTGACCTCGTCGCGACCTTGTCTGAAAACCTTATAAGAAAAATAAATGTATGGACATCACATAACGGCCCTTATCAAAAAAAGAACAAATACATCACATGAATAAAAAGACCTGGTGTATTTGGCTAAGCCAGTCCACGTTATGTAGTGACTGTAGCTATTGGCTAAAAGTTTGTTAGGGCTGTAGACTTAGCCAATCATGGACAGACTGAGACGAACTGTACGTCCTTAGAGGGAGGTGCTTAATAATTACCGAGGTGTCCTTAAATTGAAAAGACAGAAAGGAAGTCAGTCTTTAGGCAGCTGGTCAAGGCGAGTAGTCTGATTTTCCATTCCCATACACAACACACGCACTCTAGAACTCGTAATACACACAGAAACTTGGATCACTAGTTTGTTCTCTTACCTAGCAATACCCAAGTTCGCTTCCTTCCGGTGATCATAGCCCTTGCTCTTCGGAGGAGCGTAAAACAAACAAACACACACACACACACACGCACACGCACACGCACACGCACACGCACACGCACACACACACACACACACACACACACACACACACACACACACACACGCACGCGCGTGCGCTCTCTCAACGCTCAATGACTACTATCTTAATTGCTCGAATGTGGCGCTTAGGAAGTTACTCTG
>NC_134780.1:80683080-80685580 GCF_046742065.1 Oratosquilla oratoria
GACTAATTGATTGGTTTATCTATTCATTTATCAATCTATATCTCTTCACTTCTCTATTTTAGTGTTGGCCTTCTTATGGACCAAAAGGTAACATTTGTCAAATATGGTGGTGCTGTTGGTGATGGTGGTGTTGGTGTTGGTGATGGTCGTGTTGGTGGTGGTGATGTTGGTGGTGGTGGTGTTGGTGATGGTGGTGATGGTGGTGTTGGTGATGGTGACAGTGATGATGGTGTTGGTGATGGTGGTGTTGGTGATGGTGGTGTTGGTGATGGTGGTGTTGGTGATGGTGGTGTTGGTGATGGTGGTGTTGGTGATGGTTGTGTTGGTGATGGTGCTGGTGATAGTGTTGGTGCTGGTGGTGGTGATGGTGTTGGTGATGGTGATGTTGGTGATAATAGTGATAGTGGTGTTGGTGATAGTGGTGTTGGTGATGGTGGTGTTGGTGATGGTGGCGTTGATGATAGTAGTGATGGTGGTGTTGGTGATGGTGTTGGTGATGGTGATGTTGGTGATGGTGGTGTTGGTGATGGTGTTGGTGATGGTGATGTTGGTGATGGTGGTGTTGGTGATAGTAGTGATGTTGGTGTTGGTGATATTGGTAAATGTGATGGTGTTGGTGATGGTGGTGTTGGTGACGGTGATATTGGTGTTGGTGATATTGGTAATGGGGGTGTTGGTGATGGTGGTGTTGGTGTTTGTGATGGTATTGGTGATGGTGATGTTGGTGATATTGGTAATGGTGGTGTTGGTGATATTGGTAATGGTGGTGTTGGTGATGGTGTTGGTGATGGTGGTGATGGTGATATTGGTAATGGTGGTATTGGTGATGGTGTTGGTGATGGTGGTGATGGTGGTGTTGGTGATATTGGTAATGGTGGTGTTGGTGATATTGGTAATGGTGGTATTGGTGATGGTGTTGGTGATGGTGTTGGTGATGGTGTTGGTGATGGTGGTGATGGTGGTGTTGGTGATATTGGTAATGGTGGTATTGGTGATGGTGTTGGTGATGGTGGTGATGGTGATGGTGGTGTTGGTGATATTGGTGATGGTGGTGTTGGTGATATTGGTAATGGTGGTGTCGGTGATATTGGCAATGGTGTTGGTGATGGTGGTGTTGGTGATGGTGATGTTGGTGTTGGTGATATTGGTGATGGTGTTTGTGTTGGTGATGGTGTTAGTGATGGTGTTGGTTATATTGATAATGGTGGTGTTGGTGATGGTGGTGGTGGTGTTGAAGATGGTGGTGTTGGTGACGGTGATGTTGATGATATTGGTAATGTTGGTGTTGGTGATGGTGGTGTTGGTGACGGTGATGTTGGAGTTGGTGATATTGGTAATGGTGGTGTTGGTGATGGTGATGGTGATGGTGATGGTGATGGTGACGGTGATGGCGATGGTGATGACAACGACGACGACGACGTCGAAGGCAGTAGCATCGAGGACGACAACAACACCAACAACAATATATAATCTACAGCTTCCGCCTCCTCCTCCATATCCTTCTCCTCCTCCTTCTTCTCCTCCCCTCCTCCTCCTTCTCCTCCTCCTCCTCCTCTCCTCTACCGTTTCCGCGTCCTCTTCCTTTTCCTCTTCCACTTAGTCTTCCTGATCTATTTCTACATCCTTCCACCTCCACCTCTCCTTCCTTCTCATCCCGCCTTCCATCCAGTATAAAGAGGAGAAAGAGAAAGAAGAGAAAGGAGGAGAAAGAGAAAGAGGAAAAGGAGGAAGTGGGAGCTTAATAAATACTCATATATATGTATATGCGTGAATAACCACTAGGAAAAGTAAACTAACGAAGCAGAGCGCTTTCGTGTAATTACATCTTCAGTGCAGATACAAAGAAGGAATTCTTTGTATCTGCACTGAAGATGTAATTACACGAAAGCGCTCTGCTTCGTTAGTTTACTTTTCCTAGTGGTTATTTACGCATTTGTGAACACACGCTCCTAGTGTTTTTATTGCATATATGTATATATATGAATATATATATATATATGTATATATATATATATATATATATTTATATATATATATACACAAGTATGTACGTATAATTTTTTACGTAGAAAATTGGTTAAGTTAATAAATTGGAGAAAAAGTTTCTGTAACTGTGACGTATCTAAGCAAACGTATTACGCAATATTTCTTACATCATTAGTTACGCTTGTGACGTAACGCGTTGCACTACCTGATGTGACATCATCAAATGGATATCTTACTGACGTCACAAGACAAGGTTGCCATGTGACATCACTAAAAACACTTATGACGTCATGAGATTTGACATGCAACGTCAGTGAATAATGATTTGATGTCTTTGATGTCAAGTAGACAGACAATAAATAATACAAAAAGTGACAATGTATAACATGACACAATGACAAAAATATGACGTAATATTAAACAATATGACCCAATATAACAATGACAAAATATGACCCGATATGACACAATGTGACACAATATGATACAATATGATCGAATGTGGCATTAAATG
>NC_134780.1:80698080-80700580 GCF_046742065.1 Oratosquilla oratoria
CCTCCCTCGCTCCCCTTCCCATGCCCCAGTGACCCTCCAACTTTTTTCCCTCTCCCCTCCCCCCTCCCCCAACGGGTAACAGCATCCCTTCCGCTTCCCCTAGCTTCACCCTAGCCCTCCCCTCCTCCTCCTCCCTTTCTCTTCCTCCTCCTCCCCTTCCGCTCAACTTCCTTTCTTTCATCTTTACCTCTCCTCTTCGCTTCCCATTCTTTCTTCCCTATTCCGTTTCAGTTTCATCTTCCTTTTTCTCCTTTCTCCCCCCTCTTCCCTTCCTCCCTCCTTCCTCCCACCCCATCCCCGTCACCCTCCACCTCTCCCTCCTCCCCTCCTGGCTCACCTTCCTTTTCACCTTCCCTCTCCTCTTCGACCTCACTGCCTCCTCTCTCTCCTTCCCCTTCCTCTCCTCCTCAAGCTCTTTCCCTCCCACTCCCCTTCCCCTTCCCCTTCCCCTTCCCCTTCCCCTTCCCCTTTACCTTAATCTTCCCGTCCCTGTCTCCCCTCTCCTCCCTCCCTTTCCCCTTCCCCTTCCCATCAACCTCCCCGTCCCTGTCTCCCCCTCTTCCTCCCCCTCTCTGTCCCTTCATCTCTCTCCTCCCTCCCCTTCCCTTTTCCTTTCCCCCTCCACCCCCCTCCCTCCCCCTCCCCCTCCCCGTCCCCCTCTCTTCGCCCCTTGAAGGCTCGTCACGCTGCTCCTCTCGAGGGTCGGCTACCCACATTTCACACCCGGTGTCGAATTAGACCACTCCCCCTTGCCACCCCCCTTCCCCCCCTAACACTTTCGTGGCCGTTTATGGGCCATGGGGAATCAACAACAATATGTACTCGTTTAGGGCCTAGTCAGGCATGTGTAGGCCTATTGATATTACATGGAGTCTTGTATATGCTTGTTTATTTATGTGTATACATACTACATATATGTGTGTGTATATATATCTACATTATGTATGTATATATATATATATATATATATATATATATATACATATATATATATATTCATATATATATATATATACTGATGTTGATGTCATTCACAGGATTGTCTCCAAAAGAGACAAACCTTTGGTGAAGGAGGCAAAGGAGAATACATGGAAGGAGCAAGTAAAACCGATCCTGCCAAAAGTTGTCTGGGATAAGAAGCGTGTCTGCACGGGAGCTTGACCAGAAGAATACGAGGGAACGGGGCCGACGCGTGAGTGAAGCGACGCGCTCGGGAGGCGAATACTCCGCTGATGAATCGACACCATTTCACTCATTTGATCATTTTAAACATTTCTGCAGGACGCACGGACTTTGTTGATATCGGTGTTCACAGATAGAGCTCGTACGATGAGGCGTATTTCCGTATTTGTAGACAGAGTTCATACGATGGGATATAACTAAACGATACCGTTTCACAACCCGGGCGATAGGTCTAAACGACGAGTTAACTGACGTGAGATGGGCTTAAACATTAACCCCCACCAAACGTCAGATATGTTTAACTAAGGCTTAACTCTATTACTGATGAAGGGGCTTTATTTGGACGAATAAAAACGACTGGCGGCAATCGAAATAAGTGTATTTGTGTTTTCGAGTGAAAAGCAGTAATATGGGGATGGAAATGGGTGGGATTGGATTTATGCCGTTAACTTAGGCTACCTCTCTTGAAGGAGGGAAAAGCCCTTGGTATATGTATGTATCTATTTACACATATCTGTCTATAATTTTAGGATAATCGTTTGTGTAAAAAGAATACACTATATGTAATAAATAAATAAATATATATATATATATATATATAGAAATATATATATATATTATACATATATATATATATATACATATATATATACATATATATATATACAAGGGGGAAAAGCCTATATATATATTATACGTGTATATATATATACATACATATATATACACATATCTGTCTATAATTTTAGGATATATCATATGTGTATATATATATAATACACTATATATATATATATATATATATATATATATATATATATATATATATATATATATATATATATATATATATATATATATATATATATATGTATATGAAAGCTCGATGGCTGAGCGGGTTAGGGCGTCGTTACTTGCGGCAAAGGTCGAGGGATGACGTTTCGAGTCCTGCCACCGGCGAGGTTGAACAAAGGGCATGGTTGATAAAATTCCACGCTACAAAAGTCCCCTGTGATGTGCACCGTCCTAGCCTTCCGACAGGGGGGAGTTTGTGACGTTAAACCATACAATCATATATGTATATATGTATATATATATATATATATACATATATATATATATATATATATATATATATATATACATGCATGTATATGTATATATGAGTGGTAAGAATAGATTTACACGATTGGGAAAGAGACATTATTCCTGACCAGTTTCGCTTTACGAGGCTTCTTCAGAGGTAATGATTTACAGAATGTGAATGCGTTGGTATTTATAGGAAAGTTGCCGTGGTTCACGAGGGATACAGGGGTGA
>NC_134780.1:80718080-80743080 GCF_046742065.1 Oratosquilla oratoria
GAGCTTCCTGGCGTGTCACATCACCCTTGACCTTGGTGAAGCGCTTCTTCCTTTTTCCAAGGTCACCGTCATTGACCCCTCGTTCACTTACTAAGATTTATCTTACAAGTTATGGACCAAAAGGTCTCTCTTTCGGTATGCTCTTTCTTTGTAAGTTTGGTGTTCAACCACGCGTGATCACACCTTTTGTTTTAGAACAACTTGTTGCAGCCAAAAATATATGTATATTCATTCACTTCTTACGGAACTCAGATTTGAACTGTAACGATTTTTAACGGTTTTTAACGAACTTTTGGGCCGAAGAGCAAATATGCGCCTTCAGGGTCTCCGAAGTAAATGAAGCGGTTCTTAGACGCTAAGCAGAGAACTGGAATGCCTTTACTGCTTTGAGGGTTGAGGGTGTGGTGGTAGAGGAGGAGGAGGAGGAGGAGGAGGAGGAGGAGGAGATGGAGGTGGAGTTGGAGGAGGAGGAACAGGAGGCGATGAAGGTGGCGACAGTGGTGGAGGTGGTGGGGGTGGTGGTGGTAGTGGTGGTAGTGGTAGTGGTTGGTGGTTTTGAAGAAGACTGGTATAGCGAGGAGTGAGGTTTAAATAGTTTGCTTATGAAAAATGTCTTATTCAATAACTGATCAATAACCAGTATGCAACAGCAGATGCCGTGCCCTTGCGTTAGTTTGAACTATGTTGAAATAACGTAGCTGCCACTAATTGTGTTGTTATTGTTGTTGTGGCAGTGATGGTAGCTGTTATGTTTATTGTCACTGTACACTTCTTTCAATCACTCACCTTTTGCCAAAACTTTGAGCTCTTTTTTCTTTTGTTTACAATTCAAACCTTTGTTTTTAATATTTTCTTCGCGAAATTTTGGAATTTTGCGAGTATATCACTCCTGAGGTACACTTATTTTTTGGTGACAATTTCACAAAACCACTTATTCTTTTTTATTGTTAATTTCGTTGTAAGGGAATTTGGTGTCCTTTTGTCTATTTTCTTCCTGTACTATAACTTCCGTCCCTTCCAGACTGAGTTGAACTGTTTCAGGATTATGGAGTAGTATTAAAAAATCTGTCAGGTGCAAAAAACGGAGCAATTTATAAAATGTGTCCGAACGGAAACGTCCTCAATTTGGAGAGCCTCCCTCTCTCCGTGTCGGAAGAGCCACTGCAGTCACACACTCTCACTTCGGACTCACTGATCCCTTCTGACACTTGCCGTACCCTTCGTGACACTTGTGTCACAGCTGACACCAACAAATGTGTCGACTTGGGGTACTTCTTGTTACTGACGTGCAATTTTTTTTTATCACTTCCGACACGGATGTCTGACACAGGAGGCAAGCCCTACTGATGGAGGAGTGACACAGTTCCTCCTGTCCCTTGGGTGGTCAGGTGACTTCCAGGATGGTCTTGGAGTCACTCCTTCGACAGGCGTTCGAGTGCCACCACTCGCCAAAGCATCTAGCAAATCCTGGCAAGGTCTCCACTTCTCACTTCGACTTCGGGCCAAGATCCTTCTTCGGCTTCGGGCGAAGAACCTGACAGCTCCCAGACCTCTCACAAGCCACCACTTCAACCTCCAGAGGGCGGTTGTCAAGGGCGACACCGGAAGTATTTCCCACTCCAAGAGTCCAGAGTGACACTTGTAGAATCACTCCCGCCACGGTCCCTGCTGGAGTGGCACCCTGGAGGAGGAGGAGGAAGAGGAGGAGGAGGAGGTAGCTGTGTCCTTTCCCGACAGCTGCTTCAATAAAACTGGGTGCAGCAATCGGCCACGCGCAAGTCTGCGCCTTCTCCCCCTCCTCGCCTTCCCTTCCACCTCCTCCTCCTCCTGTTCTCCCTCTGATGCCTCCTCCTCCTACTCCTCCTCCGCCTCCGACTCCTGTTCCTCTTTCACCACCCACTCTTCCTTTCCTAATGCCTCCTCCTCTCACTCCTCTCCTCCTGTTCTTCCTCCACTGCCTCCTCCTCCTCCTTCCCCTCCACCTTAGCCTCCGACTCCTGTTACTCTCTCACCATGCACTCTTCCTTTCCTAATACCTCCTCCTCCTCCTCCTCCTCTCATTCTGATTCTTCCCTTCCTCCTCCTATTCTCCCTCCAATGCTTCCTCCTCCTCCTCCTCCTTCTCCTCCTCCGCATTCGCCTTTGCCTCCTCCAACTCTCACTCCTGTTCCTCTCTCACCACCCACTCTTCCTTTCCTTATATCGCCTCCTCCCGCTCCTCTCCTCGTCGTCCTCCTTCTCCCCCTCCTCTTCCTCCTCCTCCTCCTCCCCTATTCTCTCCTCCTCCTCCTTCTCCTGTTCCTCTATCACCATCCACTCTTTCTTTCCTAATGCCTCCTCCTCCTCCTCCTCCTCCTCCTCCTCCTCCTCCTCCTCCTCCTCCTCCTGTTCTCCACTGCCTCCTTCACCTCCTTCGTTCTTCTTCCTTTTTTCTCATCCACTCACACTTCCTTAATACTTCCTCTTCCCCCTCATCCTCTTCTTCCTCCTTCTTTCCCTCCTTTCTTCTTTTCTCCCTCATCCTCTCCTTCCCCTCCTGTTCTTCGTGAATTGCTACTGCCCTTCTACTGTTGCGCCACTTGTCCCTTCACCTTTTCCTCCACCTCCTCCACCTCCTCCTCCTCCTCCTCCTCCTCCTCCTCTTCTGGTGTTTTCTTCCACATTCTCTCTTCTTCCACAAACACACATAAGCTTACTCCACATCTATTTTCAATATTGTTCTTGCGCTCAGTCTCTCTCTCTCTATCTATTTCGCTCTCTCTCTCTCTCTCGCTCTCTTTATTCCTGCTTCCTCATTCTGCTCTTTTTGGACCTCGTTTTCCCTGGTTCCTCCCCTCTTTCTCTCTATTTACACTCTTCATCTTTCTCTCGTTTCCAGTTCTGCGTCGGTGTTGTTGTCGTCGACATTATCGGTTTTATTTACCTTGTCTTCCAGACCCTCTCTCTCTCTCTCTCTCTCTCTCTCTCTCTCTCTCTCTCTCTCTCTCTCTCTCTCTCTCTCTCTCTCTCTCTCTCTCTCTCTCCCTCTCGCTCTTCCTTTGACTTGATTTACTCTCTTTCTCTCTTTTCCTCTCTTCCAGCATCTTGTATCAAAACATCTTTCACAACACTTTGATCCCCTTCATTATCATTTTCTCTCCTTATCTTCCTCTATCTCTTCCTTGTCCCCATTCTTCTTCATTACCTCTGCCTACTCATTTGCTCTTCAGGCTCTCTAGCACTTCCTCTTCCTCCTCTTCAGCTTCTTACTCTTTTTTTTTTTGTCCACCTTTCCTAAGTTTCCCCCACCTCTCTCTCTCTCTCTCTCTCTCTCTCTCTCTCTCTCTCTCTCTCTCTCTCTCTCTCTCTCTCTCTCTCTCTCTCTCTCTCTTCCGCTCCTTCTACAACAGGGTAGTGAGTGAGTGTGTGTAGTGGCTAGCGTGTATGATCAGCGGCGTAATGATGTTAGTGGGATTGCGTCCTCGGCAAGTGAACGTGGACATGATGCCAACAAGCGGAAGAAGACCACACGCATCGTTCACAAGAACGGTCCTAATGCTATTATCGTTATACGTAGTACAAAATTATCTCTCTCTGTCTCTCTCTGTCTGTCTGTCTGTCTGTCTGTCTCTCTCTCTCTCTCTATATATATATATATATATATATATATAATATATATAAATATATATATATATATATATATATATATATATATATATGTATATTATATATATATATATATATATATATATATATAATATATATACATATATAATTTCTGTCATTTGGAAGTCTCCATAATAAGGAAGGAAACGATCTCGGGCGTTCTCGTTCTGGTATTCGAAAATTTCTAGTCTTTGAAAAAAAAATCACTAAGGATATTAGAAATGTTCTAACCTTAGTTATTTCTAGCAGAGCGGATTTTTCTTTAGTAACTAAAGAGGAGACCTTGAAATCAAGATGAATCTTAAGGGTCCTCTCTTAGCCGAATGAAGTTGATGTTTTTGGGATAAAATTTGGACGAGACCTTTCAGCCCAAAAACAACAAGAGACAAATAATATAATTAATGAATTAAAAGAATAAAGGAATAAACAATGATATGAATAAGTAATTTATATATACATATGAATAAATGAAAGATGAATAAATACATGAATAAATGAAAAAGGGTTCAATTTCCCGGTGATCACCACCCGGATTACAACTCCTAAACTTACAACCATCAGACTTATAGCCACCAAAGCACAGCTTCGCTATAACCACCCCTACTAACCTAATAATTGATTTTTGACTAGCTAATAACTCCAATTACTATAACCACAACATAATGAAAAATAATACAAAATATATAGCTCATCAATGAATAAATTACAAATCATGGCAATAAAATCCATAATTATCAGGAGACCCGGTTGGCTCAGTAGGTACGCGCTCGCCTCTCGCTTTAGAGACCTGAGTTCAAATCTCACCTCGGATTAGTAAATAGACGCTGATAGAAACGTTTCACAAAGATGTATATGCTACGTTTATATATTATATTCAATCTAGCGCTAGGCGACTTTATTCAGGTTAAAGAAACTACACTATACAGGGTTAAACTATAACTTTAGTTAAGCAATCTTGGTTAACTTTGTTTCATGTTTAGCTTCCTTCTGGTTAGCGCCAAATGATTTTATTAAGCTTTGGAAAAAAAGCTTAAACATGTTGAGTTCAACTAGATATGCCACTACTTTTAACACAAACTTGCCTTCCCTCAAAAACAAAACAAAATGCAAAAAAAAAAAAAAAAACGAAACAAAATGAAATAGAAACGAAAGAAAAAGAAAAGAAGAAATGAAAAGGTTGAGCTCTCTGGGGCCTTCCGAAGTTCGAGTTCAGACAACAAGAGTTTTAGTTCACAAATTCATTGACTATCATTCAAACGCAGAACGGAGTTTTCATTATCGGGCATAATTATTGTATATAAAAACTGGGATGCGAAATCATTTTAACACATCTACGTCAGTAATCGAGTTATGTAGATACATCGGTTTGTATGAGATTAACTCTGATTATTATTATTTTTTTTCAAATCTTAATGTATTCATGTATGACACATTGCTAATTCACAAAACTGCGGTCTAAATTAATACGAAAAGTGTACGGTCAGATTACGGAACGAGACCAAACGCAATGTGTCCAGGTTTTTTCTTGCATTGTCAATGACCAGCCTAGATTAAAAAAAAAAAAAAAAAAAAAAAAAAAATCTATTTTTTTTAAACTGAAAACTTACTGAAAACAGACCAAAAGTGTTTTTTCTTGCATTGTCAATGATCAGCCTAGATGAAAATAAATAAATAAATAAATATATAAATAAATAGAAATCTAACGTTCTTTTACCCTGAAAACTTACCAAAAACAAACCAGCTGGTATCTTATCAGTCACATAACCGAAAGTGACAACTGTCCTACAACACATAAGAACTCTAAGTGCGGAAGGCTTTGCCCGACATAGTGCATACTATGGACCTTTGTTGAATACGAAAGCATCGGGCAACACGAAGGCTCTCCTCATCATCGGGCACACGAAGGTTCCCCCATGATAGGGCACACGAAGGTTCCCCCATCATCGGGCACACGAAGGTTCCCCCATCATCGGGCACACGAAAGTTCCCCCATCATCGGGCACACGAAGGTTCCCCCATGATAGGGCACACGATGCCCACAACCAATACATACCCAAAACTCCTCTGCGACTGAAGTGGATCCGCAAAGATAAAGATTTAAAAAAAAAAAAAAAAAAAAAAAAAAAAATGTAGTCAAGTATGTACTCACATGCTCCATTCAATTGACGATAGACATGCTTATATTACCCAAATATTGTTACACTAGATGAGAAACATTATTAGTTGAAAAAACATATTCCACCTCAATACCTAAATATCGTAGATCAAAGGAGCTAGGCCTTCCTACGCCATACCTATAAACAGCCTCCTTTTTTCTCTCCCGTTATTTGAACCGTCTTATAACGTTGTAGATTCCATCGTTCTCAAAAATCATTTTGATCATCTGTTTGAAATCAAAGAAAAGTTTAGTCTTTTTTCTTTCCTTGTTTAGTCTAGTTCCCCCTACGTGTTCGCAGACGCTCAAATGGATTACGATTGCAGAGAGATGATATCATATCTACTATTATCAAAGTACAGACCTCTGCTTATGATAATATATGAATTTGAACAAATAATTCCGACAGTCGTTCCCGGACTCGAACCGAGGGCTTGCGAGAAGCGAAGCCGACACTCTACCAACTGAGCTACCGAGACTCCAAGATTGACATCGCTGTCACTGGCGATTCTATTCAGATATGATTTTGATTTCAGCACAGCAAATCGCTATCAAGTTTTACGAAGAATAATTTCCTCCTCTCGTTCCTTTCCCTATTCTTTTTCGCATTCTTCCTGTTTTCCCCATTCCTCTCTAATTCCTATTATTCTTTTTTTCCAATGCTTCCAAAATCTCTTATCATTACTGAAATTCCTCTTTCTGTTCTTCTCCCTATTCTCTCTATTTGTCTTTCCATTCTTTTTCCTACTCTTATTCTCATCGTTTTTTTCTCTTCCTACGCTTCTGCCTCTTCCTTCTCCTCTTCCTCTTCCTCTTCCTCTTCCTCCTCTTCCTCTTCTTCCTCCTTCTCCTCTTCCTCTTCTTCCTCCTCCTCCTCTTCCTCTTCTTCCTCCTCCTCCTCCTCCTCCATTCCCAACAGGCCAACTTGTACTACTCTATATACAATCAGCGTCCATATTACTCCGCTCACTTCCAACGCACTAAACTCCCTTCAGCACGCTTCCTCTCCCCCTCCCCCTCCCCCCCCTCTCTCTCTCTCTCTCTCTCTCTCTCTTTCTCTATCTCTATATCTATCTACCTATCTATCTACCTATCTATCTCTATCTATCTATCTATCTATCTGTCTATCTATCTATCTACCTATCTATGTTAAAGACAGATTGAACATTTTTAGAAGCTCTGTCAAGGGATTCGAACCCGTGATTATGCACGCACAGGTCAGGGTTCGAATCCCTTGGCAGAGCTTCTAAAAATGTTCTATCTATCTATCTCTATCTCTATCTCTATCTATCTCTCTCTCTCTCTATCTCTATAACTCTACACCTAAATATACCAATCTCTACCTCATCTCCCCATCATCTCTCCCTCTCTCTTTCTCTCTCTCTCCTTCTCTTCATCTCTATCCTAATCTTCCTCCTTCCTCCTTCATTCTATTCGCTGTCTCCTTCATTCGTAGTTTACCTTTTGTTTTACTATTATTTTTTCTCTCTTGGTCTCATTCTCTCTCTCTCTCTCTCTCTCTCTCTCTCTCTCTCTCTCTCTCTCTCCCTATCTTCTTCCCCCTCATTCCTCTTCGCTTCGTTCCTCTGTCTCATATTATTTGCCCAATTATCCCTTTGTTTAGCTTTTGCATGTTCGGTTATTCTTTCCTCTCTCATCCCCCCTCTTCCGTTTTCTCTCATTATCGTTTTCTCTTCCCTCTTCCGTTTTCTCTCATTATCGTTTTCTCTTCCCTCTTCCGTTTTCTCTCATTATCGTTTTCTCTTCCCTCTTCCGTTTTCTCTCATTATCGTTTTCTCTTCCCTCTTCCGTTTTCTCTCATTATCGTTTTCTCTTCCCTCTTCCGTTTTCTCTCATTATCGTTTTCTCTTCCCTCTTCCGTTTTCTCTCATTATCGTTTTCTCTCCCTTCTTCCGTTTTCTCTCATTATCCTTTCCTCTTCCCTCTCCCCATGTTTCCCTCGTTGTCTTCACTTGTCTGTATTTTCCTTGTATCTACTTTGGTTCTTTTTGGCCTGTTTCTTCTTTTTTTTCCTTGTTAGCTTCCTTCCCTCTTCTACTCCTCCCCTCCCCTCCCCTCCCTCCCTCCATCTCTCCTTCCCTCCATTCCTCCCTCACTCACTCCCTCCCTCCCTCTTTCCTTCCTCTCCCTCTCTTCTTTATCCGATCTCTTTACCTCTCATTCCTCTTCTTCCTTACACCCTTACTCTTCCTCCTCTTCCTCTTCCTCTTCCTCATCCTCATTCTCCTCCCTTCCTCCTCCTCCTCCTCCTCTTCGTCCTCTTCCTCCTCCTCCTACTCCTCTTCCTCCTCCTCCTCCTCCTCTTCCTCCTCCTCTTCCTCCTCCTCCTCTTCCTCCTCCTTTTCCTCCTCCCCATCCTCCTTACCCTATTCAAACAACCCCCCCTAAGCTTGCCCCCATCCTCCCCCCCCCATGCCCTCTATGCCTAAAAAGGGGAGTCAGCCACACTACCAAGGGTCACGGGGCCTTTGTACCTCTTTGTACCTCTTTGTAGCCTTTTGTATCTCGACCACCGCCTCCCTCCCCTCGGCCCCAACCACTCCCATCAACTCCCTCCCAATCCACGCAAGAAACTCTTTAAACTGGGACTCCTTCCCTCACTCACTCCCTCCCTCCCTTCCTCTCTTCCTCCCTCTTTCCCTCTCTTCCTCCCTCTTTCCTCCTTCTTTCCCTCTCTCTTTTCCTCTCTTCCTCCCTCTTCCCCTCCTTCTTTCACTCCCTCTTTCTCTCTCTTCCTCCCTCTTTCCCTCCTTCTTTCCCTTCCTCTTTCCCTCTCTTCCTCCCTCTTTTCCTCCTTCTTTCACCCCCTCCTTCACTCACTCATTCTTTCTCTCACACACTCACTCACTCAACCATTCACTCGCCCCCTACCCCCCAAATTCCTACACCCTCCCTACTTCCCAATCACTCCCAAATCCCATTCACTCCCTTTTCTTTACTCTGCTAATCACTTGACCATAGATCCAGCCAATCAGTGCTGTCCTATTCCTACTCCCTATTCCTTAATCGTGTTCCTACTCCCCCTATACCCCCCACTGCCTCCTCCCCTCCCTCCCTACCTCCCTCCCGAGGACCACCTAACTCCCAATTGGCCTTTGATGTCACTCTCGACCTTCGTCTCTTTGCATACGTCCCCCTCGAGGCTCCAGTTCCCCCTTCAGAATAACACCTTCCACCTACTCCTACTCCACCTCCACCTCCCACTCCACCTCCACCTCCCACTCCACCTCCACCTCCACCTCCAACTCCACCTCCCACTCCACCTCCACCTCACCCTCCACCAACTCCTCCTCTACCTCTAATTCCATTTTTATTTTCACCTTCATCTCCACCTTCATCTCCAACTCGTCCTCCTTCTCGTCCTCCTCCTTCTCCTCCACATGTACCTTCACTTCCACCTCCAATCCCTCATCTATCTCTATCTCCTCTTCCACCTTCAACTCAACCTCCACCAGCATCACTATAGTTGCAGCTACTTGTCCTTCCGTCTATAGTCCTAACTTTGCCTCCACGCTTCTCCCCTCTCTACACAGCCACCTCCTCCTCCTCCTCCTCCTCCTCCTCCTCCTCCTCCTCCTCCTCCTCCTCCTCCTCCTCCTCCTCCTCCACCACCACCACCCCACCACCACCACCAGCGCTTCCGCCTTTTCAACGTCCTTTCATACATTTCCTACTCCTCTTTCTTCTCTTCCTCTTCTCTTCCTCTTCCTTTTCACCTTACTCCTCGTCTTCCTCATATAATTCCTGTTCTCCTTTCATCTTCTCCTCCTATTCCTCCTCTTTTTTCCCCACCTCCTCTTCCTCCTCCCCCTTCACTCTAGCTTCCCCTCTTGTCTCCCTCGCCGATCTCCATCCCCTTACCCCCTCCCCTCTTCCCTCCCCCTCCCCTCTTCCCTCCCCCTCCCCTCTTCCCCTCCCCCTTTCCCCTCTGTCATGTGTATCTCGTCCCAAATTACTCCCTTGTACTTTTCCCCTCATAATATTCGCTCGACCTTTCCCCCTCGGCTCGTCTTTCCCTCATCCCCCCTTTGGGGGGGAATGTTCCCCCCACACTTCTCCCCCCTCCCCCACTCCCTGCCTCAGCCTTTTTCTGCCTTCCGACCCCGTGACCTCTATCCTTGCCCTTAGTACACCTTTTTTTCCTCTCCTTTTTTTTCTCCTTTTTTTTTTCTCCTTATCTGAATTTTAATGATCTTATCGTTTGCATGATTGAGAGGACGTCTAGATTGTTTCTGAGATGTCCTAGGTTTCGTTTTCTTGTAGTATACTGTAATTTTTCTAATAACTCATTAATGCATTAAAGTCCCCTGACGGCAGTTAGAATAAAACATCTAAAGTTTGCCACTGGAACGTGAGTCCCTTCCGTCCCGCGTGGTACTTTGATTTCTATTCTCGCTGCCGTCGGGCTATTTTATTCATCAACGTAGCCCACCCACCCCCCGACCTACGAACTCGATCCATGGAACTACCTAGTGTAGGCCTTATGGTCTTTTACAGCCTCCTTCGTTTTTATGTTCTTATCTTTTCGTTATCCTCGTCGCCAAATTATCTTATTTATTTTTTGTGAAATTCCCTGGTCCACGCAATTATAGACCTTAGGCCATCAGAGCATAAGACTGAATACACAATATACCAGCATGGATAGAATCAACGGGAAACTTAAGACATAACAGAGATGACTTTAATCTTTCGTTACAAAAATTTCTATAAGTTAAATTTAGTCGTTTAATAGACAGAATAAGTTAAAAATAGACGCGGATTTGTATGAAAAATTCGCTCGCGTTTATTCATGATTAATCTAAAATTTCGATCACCTATACGAACAGTCGCAATCGAAAGATGTACTCAAAGACTAAAAGTAATAAATAGTTCACTTAAACTATGAAATAAACACGGTGTTAGGGTGACCTGGGTGAACAAAGCATCCCAAAGAATACTTTGAACTTTGAAGGAGGTAAGCAGCAAAGCAACGCACGATTTGATCGATTTCCGACACGTGGCCCGTACCACCTCCCGTCCCTTTGCTTGTCCTCTGTGTATCCGGAAGCAACACCGTAGTGACCCGATAAGACCCCGGAAGACCCAATTAAGACCTGGAGACCCTTTTAAGGGTCTGGGAAACCAAGTTTTTCTTCGAAAGACCTAATAAAGACCTACTTAAGACCATGAGAAAGACTTTTCAAGACCTGGTTATGTCTTAGAGGAAGTGTTTGTAAGACCTAAGATCCTATAAGACCCGAAAGACTGAACAATTTCATCAAGGCTGAAGAGACCTAACTGAGACCATGACAACTGGTCCGTAATACCCAGAAGACCTGTTTCACCCTCTGAAAGACTCATTAGCGACTCTGAAGACCTTATTAAGACTAAGCCATTACACAGTATCCCCGGGAAGCACCTTCATCGAAAAAAGACCCATTTACAACCCAAGAAACCATTGCGAGTCTTCGGAGTCTTGAAGGCTTGATTAAAGACCTAACTAGGCAACCTTTCTGGGGTATCTTGACATCTGGTCACGCATGGCCTGGGGGGGGGGGAGGTAGAGAGGGGGGACAACTGTTAATTCCTCCCCAATCTTCTATTTTTGAACAGGGCCTCATAACGTCAAGTAATGAACAAACACATTAAGTATTTTTTCTTCCTTTGATAGGATGTTCCTGCTTTTTTTTTCGTAAGTTGAAATGGCGGTATGTCCGCCATTTTGTCTTTGTTTCGTAATTTTTTGAGGGCTTGGGTTAGATTAGGTTAGGCTAATTCAGGTTAGGATAGGTTAGGTTAGGTTAGGTTAGGTTAGGTTAGGTTAGGTTAGGTTAGGTTAGGTTAGGTTAGGTTAGGTTAGGTTAGGTTAGGTTAGGTTAGGTTAAGTTAGGTTAAGTTAGGTTAAGTTAGGTTAAGTTAGGTTAAGTTAGGTTAAGTTAGGTTAAGTTAGGTTAAGTTAGGTTAAGTTAGGTTAAGTTAGGTTAGGTTAGGTTAGGTTAGGCTAGGTTACGACCTGTTTCCGACCACCTCCTTCGACGGTGGCACTTTTGTTTCTCTCGTGGTTAGCGCCAAGTGGCTATTTCATATCCATCTTCATGACGGGGAAGGAGATTCATTCCAATTGTATCATTGTCTTGAATTCTTTTTATAATAAACAGAGAAACAGCACAAATCAGCCTGGTCGTCGGTGGTCGGGAACAGGTCGTAAGCTCGGTGTGTCTACTGAGCCCTTAGGTAGTTTAGTTTAGTAGTTTAGCTTAGCTTGGATGAAGTTAGGTTAGCTTAGTTTAGGTTAGATGAGCTTGGGTGAGGTTAGGTTAGTCTATTTTAGGTTAGCATTGGTTAGCTTAGCTAACTTAGGTTAACTTGGCTTAACTTAGGTTAGCTTATGTTAGTTTAGGTTAGCCTAGATAAAGCTACTTTAGGTTATGTTAGCTTTGGTTAGGTTAGACTATTTTAAATTAAGATAGGATGAGTTTTTGTCAAAATGTCAAAATTTTCGAAATGCCTCAATATGGACAACCACGCTGACCAAAGTTGGCGTGTATTGTTTACAAAGAGGAAGGGCGATATCATCGCCAATGGAAATATCGTCTAATTTGGCGATAATGTTGTCAAATTTCGCCACATTTTCTAGCCACGACGCCATCAGTTAGCATCTATCCACTTTCAATGCTTTCTCTTTTTTCTTCTCTTTTCTTATCTTTTTTCTCTCTCTTCCTCCTCCTCCTCCTCCTCCTTCCTGTTTTGCCCTTTCTCTTAAATCTTATTCCTTTATTCTTCCTCCTCCTCCTCCTCCTCCTCCTCCTCTTCCTTTTCCTACTCTTCTTCCCCTTCCTTCTCTTCTTCCTCCCCCTCCTTTTCCTACCCTTCTTCCGTTTCCTTCGTCTCCTCCTCCTCCTCCCTTTCCTCCTCTTCTTCTGCTTCCTTCTCCTCTTCCTCCTCCCTCCTCCTCCCTCACCCTCCAAGCACCCCGTTCTGTAAACAGCCCACCTCCCCTAATCACATGCACTACTACCCTCACTTATCTCCTGACCTTCCCCTCCTCCTCCTCCTCCTCCTCTCCTCCTCCTCCTCCTCTCCTCCTCCTCCTCCTCCTCCTCCTCGTCTCCCCTTCTCCCCCCCCCCTCAGCCACGCCCTCCTCCCCACCTTCTCCCCTTCCTTACCCATCTGTTGCAGCGGCCCTTAGTATGAAGGGCTCAATAATCCAATTCTAAGGTCTCGTTGACCTTGACTAAGGCCCCGTTGACCTTGACTAAGGCCCCGTTGACCTTGATTGGGCTCATCTATGGCTCGGTATGTTTATGACTCATCCTGGGGCTCACGGGTGAATAAAATCGCCTGACGGCAGGGGAGGTGAAGAACAACAAGTGGCTTTTGGTTAACAAAGGGGTTAGAAGATTCGATACTGGGGGTTTCAGGTATTTCGTCTTAGGTCATTTGCCAGCGCTTCTATCCTTCGGGAAAATATTGCGCAATAGAGATGATAAAGAAGAGCAACAGAGAGGAATGACAACAGTAAAAAAAAAAAAAAAAAAAAAAAGTGAAAATTAGCCACCAATCGCGTGTCTCTGGGCCGTAGGGGTGTCTTTGATGTCCCTATATTGTACTGGTCGTATGTATAAATCGTCAATGGTCTCATACAAACATCGCATATAAGAATATTCTTGCTTTCACCCCTCGAAAGGCACTAGCGAATGCCATTTCCTTGAACTATCTGAGCACCTTGGGCAAAGGTGACAACCTCTGACTTTGCTAAACACCTCCTGGTGTCATCTTTACTAAACCTTTACACCTAAGCTGATTCAGTACTGTGTGTGTGTGTGTGTGTGTGTGTGTGTGTGTGTGTGTGTGTGTGTGTGTGTGTGTGTGTGTGTGTGTGTGTGTGTGTGTGTGTGTGTGTGTGTGTATGTATGTATGTATGTATGTATGTATGTATGTATGTATGTATGTATGTATGTGTGTGTGTGTGTGTGTGTATGTGTATGTGCGTGTTGCTACAGGCCCACCTGTATACAGTTGGCGTCACTTCTAAGTACCACATCGTCCAGCATCATCTACAAACCTGTATCACACGTGTTAATTTACATCAGCTATTTACAACATCGCAACGTTACGAGATCGTAAGAGACTCGATCACATCGTAAATTTACGATCCACAGATCCCTTGACGTCATAAGTCAGTGTAGTACTTAGCAGTGGAAGCAGGTACATCAGCTGGCAACCCCCATGGCTGTTGAAACCGACACAGTTGATTAAGATCAGAAATGGAGTTAAACTGTTGTTCAATTCTCCTATCTTCCTGTCTATCCATCTATCCGTCCATCCATTCATTTTATTGTGCATCTGTTAGCTATTCCAGATCTCATTCTCTCTCTCCTCTCTTTCTCTCTCTCTCTCTCTCACTTTCTCTCTCTCTCTTTGTTGCTTCGATTTTTTCCCACTACCTGTTTTGTCTATGTATGTATGTATGTATGTATGTATGTATGTATGTATGTATGTATGTATGTATGTATGTATGTATGCATGCATGTATGTATATATCTCTGATCCATTGCAAGGCATTGACTGCCTAAGTTTTATACTGCCACTATTTCAGGGACTTTAGTGACACCCCTCCGGACCAGAGTCACGCAGGATTCTTTTACGAATGGAAAATAGTCTCCACTGGGAAAATAAAAATAATTTTGAACTTCTACACTGTCCTCCATTTTGCTACTCCTCCTTAAATCCCTCCTAGACCAAAACCTCCTCAACAACTTCATCTCTCCGGTGGGGCTTTTGGCGCCAAGGATAGAGGCGCTGGATACATTTGGCGACGGAATATTAAAGAATATTTGTCTGCCTTTGCTTATGTGACTTTTATGTTTGCCTGCATGTCCATCCTCCCATCTGTCTGTCTGTGTGTTCGTGTGAGGCGGCGGACGATTTCATTCCAACGTGAGGCGGCGGGCGATTTCTTTCGCTCCAGCATGAAGAGACAACAAAGAGACCTCTCAGCCAAGCACGGGACAGTGAGAGCAGACCACTAGGCCCATATATCAGTGCGCCGCAGGACACTTTAAAACAAACTCGGAGCCGACGCGACGCAGCCCTGTCAAAGGTCATCACTGGAGATTGAACCGTTAGACAACGATCTTCACATCAATACTCCCTTTTTGGCAACTCTCAGAGTGCCACCTATACCATATTCTTTTATTGGCTAACCCCCTTGCGGGGAACGCCCCCTTCTGTAACTTAGCTAGGAGGATCTGAAACCTCCAGAGTTTACCTCTGGGCTGCCAGCAGTTGTTGTATGGAGACTAGGATTAGAAATTAAAGAAGCAAAACACAGACGTGTTTCGCTCGCCACTCAGCGCCAACATTCGCCTACCCGTCTATTAGTTCGTTTGTCTGTTTATCTGTTTTTTTTCTGCTTGTCTGTCTTTACCAGTACTCAAACGCACCCCCCCATATATATATATATATATATATATATATATATATATATATATATATATATATATATATAATATATATATATATATATATATACAGACGTACACACATACATATACCCAATAAACCGTATAATATATTATTATTATTATTATTATTATTATTATTATTATCATTATTATTATTATTACTACTATACACGCACATACGTGTGGTGGACAAGTCCCCCACATGTGCTTGGACGCGGTATTTTGGCTTATAGCATCGCCCCCGCAGAAATGGGATGGACCAGGAATGGATATAGTGTGTAGAAATAGCTGGGTTTCGGCCTTATATTACTTGTGTGTAGGTTAAGTCTATAGTACGCCTGTACAACATGCATTTGTATCCTCTTTAAAGCACAACCTAAGCCCTGCCGAGCCATGTTTTGGTCAGGATGGGTCGTGTGCTACTGTAACGTACGCATGAGGCCTATATAAGGATGCCAGGTTCTGGTGTCCCCGGCCAGTTCCTTTCGATACTTCTAACCAGCAGTGCCCGACCCGAGGCTCGTGGTCACTTTTTTGTGGTTTAGGTCAGGGCTTCGAGCCCTGCCCGCGTCGATCCAGCCTAGGTCGACACTCGCGCTAACCAGAATATGGTCCAACAACCCACTCGAGTCTCCTTCACTCCCTCGGCACTTAAACACAAGTAACATTCACGTAATGTTACATACGTACACACACACACACACACACACACACACACACACACACACACACACACACACACACACACACACACACACACACACACACACACACACGCACATATATATATACATATATATATACATATACATATACGTATATATATATATATATATACATATATATATACATATATATATATATATATATATATTTGTGTATTTTGGGAGCAGGTTCTCTTTTAAACATGTTTGATTGAATACGACAGCATTCTGGAAGTTGTTGAATTTCTTTCTTGTATTTTCTATTTTTCTAATTATATTCTTCCCTTTTGAACATGTTTTGATTGAATATCCAAGTGAAGAATATAATTAGAAAAATAGAAAATACAAGAAAGAAATTCAACAACTTCCAGAATGCTGTCGTATTCAATCAAACATATATATATATATATATATATATATATATATATATATATATATATATATATATATATATATATACTTGATTTTATCATTTGACAATTTTTGGAAATAGACTCATCCACTGGGGTTCGAACCCTTGCCTAGGCGTCTTACGTCTTATAATGCAAAGGCCTTACTGACCATGCTATCACGACCCTTCAAAAAAGCAAAGGCCTTACTGACCATGCTATCACGACCCTGATAGCATGGTCAGTAAGGCCACGTGATAGCATGGTCAGTAAGGCCTTTGCATTTTGAAGGGTCGTGATAGCAAGTCAGTAAGGCCTTTGCATTTTGAAGGGTCGTGATAGCATGGTCAGTAAGGCCTTTGCGTTATAAGACGTAAGCCGCCTAGGCAAGGGTTCGAATCCCAGTGGATGAGTCTATTTCCAAATATATACATATATATACACATACATATATATACATATATATATATATATATATATATAAATATATATATATATATATATATATGATATATATATATTAATGTTTGCTGGAGAGAGGGTAGAGTACCGGAGGACTGGAGAAGTGCCTGTGTAGTTACTCTTTACAAGGTAAAAGGGGAAAAGTGAGAATGTAGTAGTTTCAGAGGGATAAGCCTGTTAAGTGTAGTAGTGAAGGCTTATTGGAGGATCTTAATTGAGAGGATTAGGAGAGAAACAGAAGGAGTAACTGGTGAGGAACAGTGTGGATTCAGGACAGGTAGAGGTTGTGTTGATCATATCTTGGTGGTAAGACTGATATGTGAGTAAGCTATAGGAAAGGGTAAGGCTGTTTGTTGGGCTTTTATGGATCTGGAAAAGGCTTATGATAGGGTAGACAGAAATGCACTGTGGGAGGTTATGCAGATTTATGGGATAGGAGGAAAGCTTTTGGGAGCTGTCAAGAGTTTTTATGAGCGTAGTAGAGCTTGTGTCAGGATTAGAAATGGAGAGAGTGAGTGGTTTGAAGTAAAGGTGGGACTTCGTCAAGGATGCGTTATGTCGCCCTGGCTGTTCAACTTATACATGGATGGGGTGGTGCGAGAGGTGAATGCTAGGGTAGTGGGTCAGGGATTGGAGATGGTTAAAGAAAATGGAGAAAAGTGGGAGGTGAGCCAGCTGTTGTTTGCGGACGACACTGCGCTTGTGGCAGGGTCGGAGGAGGGATTGAGGAAGCTGGTGGCAGAGTTTGGGAGAGTATGTGATAGAAGAAAGCTAAAGATAAATGTGGGTAAAAGTAAGGTGATGAGATGTACAAGGGTGAAAGTGGCAGTAGACTGGAAGTGAACATTAAGGGAGAGCGACTGGAGAAAGTGGATAGTTTTAGATACTTGGGTGCAAGTGTAGCAGGAAAAGGTGGAGTGAAGGTGGAGGTAGAATGTAGATTGAGAGAAGCGAGTAAATGCCTTGGTGGATTAAAGAGTGTAATGAGGAATAGACATTTAGGAATGGATGCGAAGAGGAGACTGTATGAAGGAGTGATTTTGCCAACAGCACTGTATGGGGCAGAAACGTGGAACATAAGAGAAGAAGAGAGAAGGAGTTTGAATGTGTTTGAGATGAGGTGTCTGAGAAGTATGGTGGGGGTTACTAGGCTGGATAGAGTGAGAAATGAGGAGGTGAGGAGGAGAACAGGGGTGAAAAAGGAGCTGGGAGATAGGGTTGATGAAAGAATATTAGGATGGTTTGGACACATGGAAAGAATGAGTGAAGAAAGACTAGTAAAAGAGGTATGGAAGGCAGATGTGGAGGGAGTGAACATGAGGGGACGTCCTAGGATGAGGTGGATGGATGGGGTGAAGGGGGCTTTGGGGAAGAGGGGAATGTCTGTTGAGGAAGGAAGGGAGAGGACGGAAGACAGAGGTGAGTGGAGAATGGTTGTATATGGATGATGTGTGATTGCATGAGGAGGAATGGGCGGGGGGGTGGGGGGTGGGGTAGTATGTGTGAGTAAATTTTGACGCAGCCCGAAGGGATTTCTCCCCGTCCTCTCCTTATATGCAAGGGGGACGGAGAGGGGGGGTCGCCGATTAAATGAAGCGGCCTTGCTGTGGATGTGCTGTGTCTTGCGACACTGCTTCTGACCCAGGGCGGTGGGCAGGGTGCAGGGATGACCCGTCATCCAGGAGGTGCTCAGATGAGAGGGAGGGTGGGAGGGGTGTGGAGTGTATTTAGGGATGAAATGGGTGGGAGTGTTTTTATGCCTTTCCCTTTTTGGCTACCTCCCTTGAAAGGGGGAAAAAGCCTTGGTATATGTATGTATGTATATACATACACACACACACACACACACACACACACACACACACACAAACACACACACACACACACACACACAAACACACACACACAAACACACACACACACACACACACACACACACACACACACACACACACACACACACACACACACACACACACACACACATACATACACACACACACACACACACACAAACACACACACACACACACGCACACACACACACACACACAAATACATACACACACACACACACACACACACACACACACACACACACACACACACACACACACACACACACACACACACACACACACACACACACACACACACACACACACACACACACACGTTCACATCTACACTTGGGTAAAAATCAAAAACATGAACGCATGGCTGACTCCAAATGCTATATTTTTTTCGTTGAAGACAATGTCTTCTAATTATCAGACATCTCGTCGTAATCAGCATATTTTTTCTCTCCTGAGAACCCATGACCGCATACAAAGAAGCTCTCATCTTTTATCACTTTATTCTGGCTGATACCAGTCGAATCTATTCAGCTAAGGAGCTAATTTGGATTCTGAATAAAAAAAAAAAAAAAATTGAGTCCACTCGAATAAGATCGTGTCATGTTAATGAAGGAGTTTCAGAAGCTGAGGAGAACACGCCATGAGTCGCTGAACAGCGACCGAGATGGGGGGGGGTCGTCACCTTTGCCCTATGTGCTGTGGACAGACGTGACCAAAATAGACAGAGGCAGTCGGGACACAAGCACTAGACGATTTCTGTCGATAATGTTGAATATATAGACATACTGGTGTACATGTAATCCAATCTCATTTATGTTGAACGTCAACCCTAGCCTCCTCTCTCCCTTTCCCCCCTAATCTTCTTCTCCCCTCCCCCCTTTCCCTTTCCTCCCCCCATTCCCTCTTCCCGTCCTTTGCCTCCCTTCCCTCCCTTACCTCCCAATCCTTCTTCACCCTTCCCTCCTTCCCCCTTCCTTACCTTTCTTTGTCCCATTCCCCCTCTCCTTCCTTTTTCCCTCTTTCCCCTTCCTCCTGTTTCCCTCTGTCTCTCCTTCGCCCATCTTTTCCCTCCTCCCTTCTTCTTCCTTCCCTCCTCTTCCCCCGTCCCTCCCGATGCTCTTTCCCCTCCTTTGCCCCCCTCTCTTTCTCCCCCCTTCCCCCCTGTCTCCCATTCCACCATAGAAACAAACAAAAACCTTTACATATTCTCCAATAGTTCAACATTAGCAAACAATTTCTGATTGTCTAGCCTCACACGGGGGCTCCAAATATCAGGAATGTGATTACTAACGGGCCTTTGAAAAGAAAGGGGGAACCTTAACCCCTCCCCCTCACCAAACAGACAAAAGACTCTTCCCCCTCCCCCCTCTCCCCTTCTCCCCCCACCCCCTGGCTCTAGCTAATAAACTGTAAGGTATAATACATCATGAAGAAGAATTTCTTCTTTTCTTTTTTCTTTTTTTCAAAATTCCCCCTTCCGGTTGGCGTATATTTCCAAAATCAGATTTCTTTTTTTGGGTGGAGGAGGAAGGAAGTATTATTAATTTCAACTTGATGGTGGGCCTTCCCGGCTCTAGATTCAGTGAAATACAGATCTAGGCTTGGTTAGTTTGTACATTCTACGTGTAAGGGTACAAGACCCGTAAATCACCGCTCCGGAGAAGAGGAAGAGGAGAATTTGACTTGATGGCAGAGGGGGAAGGGAATGGGAAGGGATGGGATGGGAGGAGAAGGGAGGGGAGGGAGAGAGGGAAGGGTGGAGAGGAGGAGGAGGAGGGGGAAAAGAGGTTCACTAAGAGAGTAGAAGAGGTGGTGTAGGAGAATTGGAGGAGGAGGAGGAGGAAGAAGAGGTGCACTAAAGAGAAGAAGAGGAGATGGAGGAGACAGGAAAAGGAGGAGAATTGGAGGAGGAGGAGGAGGAGGAGGAGGAGGAGGAGGAGGTGCAAAGGCAGAAGAAGGAGGATGAAGTGCAGCAGAAGGAAAGAATGGAGCAGAAGTGAAGAAGAGGAGGTGGAGGAGGAAGGAGATAGAAGATTAGAACTCAGTAGAAAAAGGAGGAGAATAATAATAATAATGATGATGAGGAGGAGGAGGAGAAGGAGGTGGACGAAAAGGGTGAGGAGGGGGATGAAGGAGGAGGAGGAGGAAGAGGAAGGGACAGAGAGAGGGGGGAGAGGGAGGGAGGGTTAGGGGGAGGGTGGAAATGATAGAATTACTTGACAAACTCGCGGACACACGAGCAGACTGAATGTGACCACGAACAAGCGCCCATTGTTTCATCGCTGCGGACCCTCGACAGTCGCAGCTCCTCCTCATCTTCATCCTCGTCCTCATCCTCCTCATCCTCATCCTCCTCTTCCTCCACTTCCTCCTCATCCTCATCATCCTCATATTCATCATCTTCCTCTTGCTTCTCCTCCTCTTCCGCCAGTTCATCCTCATCCTCACCATCGACATTCTCATCTTCTTACTCCTCATCCTCCTCATCCTCCTCTTTCTTCTCTTCCTCTCCCTCTTCTTCTTCCTGCTCCTCCTCCCCTCCTTTTCCTCCTCCTCCTCCCCCTCCTCGGGTGCCAGCGAGTGCCAACTTCCTTGACCACCGTCTGAATACTCTCTCTCTCTCTCTCTCTCTCTCTCTCTCTCTCTCTCTCTCTCTCTCTCTCTCTCTCTCTCTCAGTGGCAATTAATTGCCAAAAGATGTAAAGGGCCTTAGGATTACAAACACTTCAACTAACACGAAAGTCAGGATGAAATTCATCGAGGAACTGAAAGATTTGGTCCCATTTCTTGCAGACCTTGAGTGGGAGGACTGAAAGTTCGGGCAGACTGCCCACATCGTGGGAGGTGTCCGTCGCGTGAAGTGTGACATTACGTCATCTGTCGTCACTTTGATGTTACAAAGTCGGTCACGCCTCGGACGTGACCTCCTGGTACTCTCTGGCACTCTTTGGCACTTGAGTGACGTCACTGCAATAGGTCAAAGGCCTTCCTGGTATGTTAAAATGATTTGTTGTTGTTGAGGTTGTTGTTGTTGTTGTTGTTGTTGTTGTTGTTGTTGTTGTTGTTGTTGTTGTTGTTGTTGTTGTTGTTGTTGTTGTTGTTGTTGTTGTTGTTGTTGTTGTTGTTGTTGTTGTTGTTGAGGTTGTTGTTGAGGTTGTTGTTGTTGTTGTTGTTGTTGTTGTTGTTGTTGTTGTTTTCCCTAGACTGTCTGGCCGAGCAGTCCTGTCTCCCTGAGGAACGCCACGAATGAAAACGGGTTTTCCCTACAAATCCCTTATAGAGTGTGTATATTGTGTTCTTGGCGTGTGTGATTGTATACAGTGCAATCTTGCATAATACATTGTATAGTATGGGGTGAATTCCTGCATCCTGGACAGTTATTGCTGCGATGTTCTTCTTGTAGCTTCAAGAAAAAAGTGGAACACGATAAAGAAGTAATAAGACGCTTAAACCCAAAAATGATCATTGGGACGAGCATTCACAACAATGAGAAGAAATGCCTGACATATTTCTTAGCTGGCGGATGATGCAGATTACACGCACACACGCACACGAACACACGCTTACGTGTAAAGGTTTAGTTGTTAAACATGACACAGGAGGCGCCTAGCGTACAGCGGAATCTCCCAAGGAACAATACCTGTACTTCTGAACATCTTAAGAAGTGTCCAATCCTGAACATAACACGCTGATGACTTAACAGTCATCACCCAGCACATCAACTGCAAAACAGCTACCAAACTACACAAATGTGTGTCATCTTTCCCTCCCTAAACCTCATGTTGGTGTATTAATGGCCGAGATAGGATCGCGAACAACATTCAAAAGTATACGAGAGTTGCAATTTAGCATACTGGATATATAGGTTCCTTGGTACAGTAAGTCTTTTTCATTTCTGCTCGCATCAGCACCAAAACCCACAGCGTCACCACGCAGCCTCACTCATCGCATCCCACTTCACCGGAGCACCATTATCGTCTATCACCGACGGACTACCACAAGCATGAGTGTAATGAAAGATAACGAATGATCGATGTTTGGATCTTTGTTGATTTGTCGTGCGTAGGAAGAGATTTCTCTCCCCCTCTATCTCCAACCCTTGAGGGTCGCCCACTTAGCTACCTCCCCTGGGAACCCTACTTTAAGCACATTAGTCTAGTGATTGGACTAGGGGCAAAATCCACAAAGGCAATGAACCAATAACTGAAGGCGTTATATAACATGACACGCCAACAGGACACGCTTGTGTTCTCATCAGAGGACACTCGCCCTTTCATGGTATTTTTCCCGTCAGGATCGCTGAGGTCAAGCTACGTATTAACCCGTGTGATATGAAGGCTGGTGAAAGGTGCTTACATAGACATGACCCGGCGACCTCCGGGAGGGGGGGGGCTGGGAATAGTACCATATGTGATACTATCGCCTTTGACTTAATGAGAGTATTATCACCATGAGTATTATCATCATCCTCATTCTCATCCTCTTCCTCTAGCTCCTCCTCCTCTTTCTCCAGTTCATCCTCATCCTTACCATCGACATTCTCATCTTCTTACTCCTCATCCTCCTCTTTCTTCTCTTCCTCTCCCTCTTCTTCTTCCTGCTCCTCCTCCCCTCCTTTTTCTCCTCCTCCTCCCCCTCCTCGGGTGCCAGCGAGTGCCAACTTCCTTGACCACCGTCTGAATACTCTCTCTCTCTCTCTCTCTCTCTCTCTCTCTCTCTCTGTGGCAATTAATTGCCCAAAAAATATAAAGGGCGACCTCCGGGAAGGGGGGCCTGGGAATAGCACCATATGTGATACCATCGCCTTTGACTTAATGAGAGTATTATCACCACGTGTTCTGATACTATCAACTCTGATACCGTGCAAGCACAATAGGCCTATCACCACACTGGGACTGTGGCTGAGATCAAACGGACTGGCAGCTTCACTCAGAAATCGCCAGAGCTAATGCTTAACTCAGACAACCGTGAATAAAGGAATCGTCCAACAGTCACATCGAATGATCAACTTCTACCGCTGGACACACACACACACACAAAAAAAAAAAAAAAAAAATCTCCGCCTTACTTTTGTAACTGACATGTTCTTTACCCCACACCTACAATACTTGATCATGAGAACAAGAAACGTAAGATACTAAGATCAGTAGCAAGCACAGGTTTTGGTAAACAATAAATAATCATTCATTACAGTAAACAACCAAGGTATAAGAATCACAACTGACAACGCCTCTATAGTTCCCAACAATCAAGAAAGCAAAGATATCCTTTAATCAACACAAAAACATTAAAAGTTATACTTTGACGCACTGAAATCACTCCATGCAAGTAGCACATCTACACTCAGAAACTTAAGTTTAGTTTTCAAAATAAAAATGATGTATGAAATCAGTAAACACCCTGTTCCAAGAAAAAATCTCAAGTTAATCCATCTTAACCACCACATTTCATAAGCAGGTCTCCACCCCCCCAAAAAACAAAAAAAAAAAAAAAAAACAAGAACGTAAAACTCAAAAATTTTCAACAACCTGCCACTTGTCTCTATTACAACACGCCCATACAAAAAAAAAAAAAAAAAAATCACAAGACAAACACTCCAAGACTAACCCTTAATTTCAGCACTCCACTTGACTCCCCCAGACAACATCCCAATCAGGAAATCCATCCCATGACAAGCAAAAACCGCCCTTGCAAGGCTGTGTTCAGGTCCCCACCCAGCACTGAAACGGTGCCAACACAGGTCACTCAGCTCCGGACCACCGTAAGGTTGAGGTCTGGAACTCCCCCTCAAAAAAAAAAAAAAAAAAAAAAAAAAAAAAAAAAAAAAAAAAAAAATCCCTCAAAACCCCCCCCCCCCCCAAAAAAAAAATTCCCCCTCATAGGAGAGGTAGCCAAGTCAGAGGCATGTACCTTTTCACACCCATTTCACTTCCTTTCACTAGCCCAAAAGTGCCTCCGACGCAACCAGCACCACACCGAACGCCTCATCCTACGCTGACCTACTCTTGTCCTCACCAGACAACAACGAAAAAATAGCTCTTCCTTGGGTGACTTGTGGGTCAATGCGGTCGCCGTTGCCGGTTACATGGGGGCTGCGTAAGTTGTAATAGAATGAGTAATGTACTTAACCATGATTGGATGGAAATAGGAATTGGGTGGAGGGGTTCCCTCAATTAGTCAATTCATTGGTGGCATAATACGACATTCCACTCCCACAAAAAAAAAAAAAAAAAAAAAATGATGCATTGTTTCACTCACACGCTGATGTCCACGCCCAAAGGTCTCTCCGAGCTTCCCTCAGCTGAATAAAGCTCCCTGGTG
>NC_134780.1:80745580-80758080 GCF_046742065.1 Oratosquilla oratoria
ACCATTCCATGACCCAGAGTGACACCTTTTTTTTTAATTCAATTCTGGCTGCCGTCAGACGATTTTATTCATCAACTGGGTATGGAATAGATTGAGTTTCATTGTAATAGATAAATTGAAACCTTCAGCTAAGCTATAGATGCTGAAGAACATACACCAGGAGACGCTGAGTATCTGCGACCGAAACCCCCATAAGCCTTATAACGCGTTTCGGGGACTATTAAGTGTAGGTCACAGTCACCGGTGGGAGTCGGAGAGGAATGCGGGACTCGAACCCACGGCTGAGAAGGCGCGAGACCGGCACCAAAGGCGTTTTTTTTATTTTTGTTTTTTTCGTTTTTTTTTAGCGGATGCTTCCTAACTTTCCCTCTACTTAAAGTCAGCCCATTTCATCCTGCTGGCCGGCGACCACGGGATTGAAGGGATGTGATGCTGTTTACTAACCAGCGTCAACTAAACTCATTTAACGGCGTCATTAGACACTTTGGACAAGTTAAATTGACGCTATCGAACATTTCGTACAGTCGGGTCAAAAAGTTCGTCCTGCTCATCCGAGAGCTTCTGGCAACACTCGCTTGTTATTGAAAAACAAAATGGCGTCTCACAATATAACAATCACCTTTTTCTGTCTATCTCTTTTTCAGATTAATTTCCTATTATTGATCAATTACGAGAAACACATTGGAATACTTTCAATCTTCTCTTTTTTTTTTAAACAAAATCTTGTTTTCAATAAAGAGAAATACAGTACAATAACTTCCAACGTTTTCTCTTTTTAATTTAATTTTTGATATTTAATTATATATATTTTTCTTAGTTATCTTGCAAAAATAAATTCTGTTCTCAATGAAGAGAAATACAGTGCCATAACTTCCAACGTCTCCTCTTTTTATCTCATTTTACTTTACCATTTATTCATTTATTTTTTCTTAGTTCTTGTTAAAAAATAAATCTTATTCTCAACAAAGGAAAACATAACGCAATAACTTCCTTCATTTCCTCTTTTTTGTTTTATTTTCTATTTTCATTTGTGTTTTTATAGTTTTTCACTTTCAAAATAGGTCCTATTCTCAAAAAAGATAAACACAAGGCAATAACACCGGCCCTCAACATGTATACAAGTGGTGTCATTAAATACCAATATACAAGGAATTACTGAACAATATAAGCGATGGATTTATGATTGCTCTCAAGTGATATTGGATTAAAGTTTGATGTCATCTGACCTGAAGAGAGGGATGAGGGTTCGTGACTTTCCAAATCCCCTACCTCTTTTTTTTGTTTTTTTTTGATTTTAGCAAGCGTCTTTTTTTTGGGGGGGGATTCGTCACGTGATTGAATTCTTCTCTGTGACATCATCCACATTCGCGCAAAGTGTTTTTATTAAGGAGAGTTTGTCTCATCTAGAGGTGAATAGATATACATACATATATAAAAAAGTGTGTGTGTGTGTGTGTGTGTGTGTGTGTGTGTGTGTGTGTGTGTGTGTGTGTGTGTGTGTGTGTGTGTGTGTGTGCACGAGCACATACAGTACGTACATGATTTTTTTTCCCATTACCAGCCTTTGAAAAAAAATATAATGATAATAATAACCGTCGGTAAAGAAGAAAATTGAAGCCAACTTTCTTTATATAAAAAGAAATAATGATGGTGACAGAATAAAAAGAAAAAAGAAATGAATGTCACTGGAAATGATGAGAAAGATCTAAGCCGATCGAGTCATCTAACTGTAAGATGAAGACATTAATATGAAATGATATACGAAGTTTGTATTACATCGACTGAGTGAAATAAAAAAGAAAGTAATAATGAAAAGTCAACATTTTATTTTTAACCAATTAATGGCCCCCCAGTTCTTTACAATCTGAAAGAAATGGTCTGTTTCTCACTGCCGAAGTGAGATACTTTTGCATCAGGATTCCCTTGGCAATACACAAAACTACGTAACCTTTGCCCCCACACACACATACGTACATATTAATACACATACACACACACACACACACACACACACACACACACACACACACACACACACACACACACACACACACACACACACATTAACACAAATGATCGAATCCCGCTCAAGGTTGGTAATACATCAAGTCGTTACTGTTCCCTTTAAGCAATTGGAGGGGTTTGTGGTATATGTAAGATTTGTGTATACATATTAGTACACATATGAACGCGAACGTTGATGCAGATGTTTTAGTCCACTTACATCTATGGACAAGCAAAGCGCCCAATTACATTCTAGTCTCCATTGGTTTGCTGGCAAAGAACACATTCTGAACAATTAACTTTTGTTGGGCGAGTTAACTTTCATCGAGTTAGTTTTGGACTTTGATCGACTCCTCGACTTTGTAGAGGTTTCCGACACCTTCTGGGAGTTGAGGAACTTCAAGAAATTTTGAGTTTCTTGCGAGGTACGTGAGTGGGTGAGACAAACGTGATGGACCGATGATGTGCTTGGGTCAACTTTAATGATGTGGTTCTGGCTAGAGGTAGACGATTATATTCAGCACAAAGAGTTTCGAAAAGGGTCAGTTAAAGATTCATGGCTCCTGTGGTAACCTTAATTATTTTCTTCTGGTTACCATCAGGTAATTGTAATCAAGTGTTGTAGTTGTTGTAGTTGTTGTAGTTGTTGTAGCTGTTGTAGCTGTTGTGGCTGTTGTAGCTGTTGTAGCTGTTGTAGCCGTTGTAGCCGTTGTAGCTGTTGTAGCTGTTGTTGTTGTTGTTGCTGTTGTTGTTGTTGTTGTTGTTGCTGTTGCTGTTGCTGTTGCTGTTGTTGTTGTTGTTGTTGCTGTTGCTGTTGTTGTTGTTGATATTATTACTATTATTATTGGTATTATCGCTATGGTTATTTCTAATATTTTTATGTGTTTATTTGTTTACATACAATAGCTATTTATTTGTTTATCTATTTTTGTGATTTTGGGCCTGTGAAGAACTAGTATATTTTTCTTTCGGTGACTGATCAAATTTGTGATGAGAATCTTAGTTGTCCGTCTTCATATGAATTAGACAGCCTTTCTGTCTGTCTGTCTGTCTATCTGTCTGTCTACCTCTGTCATTCTGTTTATCATTCTGCCTATCTTCTGTCTTTATGTCTGTCTCTGTGTTTGTTCCACTTCCTCTTTCTGTCATTCCCTGTCTCTTTGTCCACCTTTCTCTTTATCCTCCTCTAACCTCTGTCTCTCTCTCTCTCTTTTGTATCTCTGTACCTCTCTCTCTCTCTCTCTCTCTCTCTCTCTCTGCCTCCTTTACTCATCTATTTCTCTCTCTCTCTCTCTGTATCTCTGTATCTCTCTCTCTCTCTCGCTCTCTATCTATCTCCCTCTCTTTCTCTCTCTGTATCTCTCTCTCTTTCTCTCTCTGTATCTCTCTCTCTTTCTCTCTCTGTATCTCCCTCTCTCTCTCTCTCTCTCTATCTCTCCGTATCTCTGTATCTCTATCTCTCTCTCTCTCTCTCTCTCTCTGTATCTCTGTATCTCTATCAGTATCTCTGTATCTCTCTCTGTATCTCTCTCTCTCTCTCTCTCTCTCTCTCTCTCTCTCTCTCTCTCTCTCTCTCTCTCTCTCTCTCTCTCTCTCTCTCTCTCTCTCTCTCTCTCTCTCTCTCTCTCTCTCTCCCTCACACCCTTCCGTTATCCCCTGCCCCCTTCCCCCCCCTTATCCCCCGTCTCCTTCCCCCCAACCCCCACCCCCTTTCTGGGCTTCATCGTCACCCTCGACTTCTGAAGGAGAACTCAAATATTCAAGAACCTTTAATATCCACCCCCACCCCCCACATCCCCCCACCCTCACTTGACTTCCGTTCCGTTACGCTTCGTCCCACTCTCTCTCTCCCCCCTAACTCCTTCCACTCTCCCCACTCTTTCCTCTCTCTCTTTCCCTCTCCTACCTCTCCTCCTCTCTCATATTTTTTTTCCAATTTTCATTTTCCACCATCTCATCCTCTCCTTCCTCCCTTCTCCCCTGTCCCATTTCCTTCTCTCTCCTCTCCTCTATCTCATTCCCCTCTCCCTTCTTTCCTATCCCCTCTCCCTCCCCTCTTCTCCCCCCTCCCTACTCTCTTCTCACCCCTCCCTACTCTCTTCTCACCCCTCCCTACTCTCTTCTCTCCCCCTCCCTACTCTTTTCTCCCCTCTCCTCTCCCCTTCCCATCTCTCTCTCTCTCTCTCTCTCTCTCTCTCTCTCTCTCTCTCTCTCTCTCTCTCTCTCTCTCTCTCTCTCTCTCTCTCTCTCTCTCTCCCAAACTCTTCCGTCTCCCTGCCCTCTCCTGTCCCGTCTCATTATGTCGCCTTCCCCCCTCCCCTCCCCTCTCCCCCCTCCCCCCTCCCCCTTCCCTTCCCTTATGGTCTTGTCTCATTACATATTCTCTCCTGACGCTCTCTATCCACTTCCCCCCTCCCCCTCTTCCTCCACGTCCTCTTCTTCCTCCTCCTCCTCTTCCGCCTCCTCCTCCGTCTACTTCTTACGATTCATTTACACCGTCTTTCTTGTCTTTTATTTATCGTTCTTTCTCTTATCTTCCCTTCCTTTGTCCTCCTTCGCCTCTTTTCTTCTCCTCCTCCTACTTTCCCTCCTCCTCCTCCTCCTCCTCCTCCTCCTCCTCCTCCTCCTCCTCCTCCTTCTCCTCCTCCTTTCCCTCCTTCTCCTCCTCCTTTCCCTCCTCCTCCTCCTCCTATTCCTCCTCCTCGTCCTCTTCCTCCTTCTCCTTTTTCTCTTCCTCCTCCTCCTCCTTTCTCTCCTCCTCCTTGCCCTCTTCCTCCTCCTTTTAACCCCCTCTTCCTCCTCCTCCTCCTCCTCCTCATCTTCCTCCTCCTCCATCACTCTCCCACGTCTCTCCACACCCCCAGCCATCTTTCATTTATCTCCAATGATTTGCCCCCGTCAACCCTTACGTGTGTGTTTGTTTAGTCGGAGTATATGCATACATGCAACATGCATACATATACACTTATATACAAGAGTACATACATGCTAGTAGGCTTACATACCTGCACGTATACATGCACACACAAAAATATAAGTGCGTGTATATATATATATATATATATATATATATATATATATATATATATATATATATATATATATATATATATATATATATATATAAATCCTGTGTGTGTGTGTGTGTGTGTGTGTGTGTGTGTGTGTGTGTGTGTGTGTGTGTGTGTGTGTGTGTGTGTGTGTGTGTGTGTGTGTTTGTGTACGTGCGTACGTATACGTGTGTGTGTACGTGTGTACGTATACGTTTGTGTGTGTGCTTTTTATGTGTGTGCGTGTGTACATGCGTATGTATGTGTTTGTGTGGACGTGTATGTTTTTGTTTATAACCTCTTTCTCCCCTCAATCAAAACCAAAAATTTTTTTGTCTTGAAAATACTTAGGACAAATTTCATGTCTTTGCAACAAAATCTTCATCTGCTTCTTGTGTCACCTTCTCTAAAAAGTTAATTCAGCGTCAGCGTGACCTGAAATCGAGGTTCAGTATCATCAGGGAGCTAATCCACGACTTCAGAGCTCTGAAGCTTCAGGACGAGGGTCTAGGCATGTTTTGTACCCTCGATGGCGGCTCAGGTTAGCAATTAAGCGTCTAAGCCACACAAGAATCACGAGATCAATACTCTAAAAAAGGACAAGATTGATCACGAGATCAACACTCTAAAATAGGACAAGGTCGATCACAAGATCAACACTCTAAGATAAGACAAGGTTGATCACGAGATCAACACTTTAAAACAGGACAAGATTGATCGCGAGATCAATACTCTAAAATAAAACAAGATTGATCACGAGATCAACACTCTAAAACAGAATAAGATTGATCACGAGATCAACACTTTAAAATAGGACAAGATTGATCACGAGATCAACACTCTAAAATAGGCCAAGGTTGATCACGAGATCAACACTCTAAAATAAGACATGATTGATCGCGAGATCAACACTCTATAACAGGACAAGATTGATCACGAGATCAACACTCTAAAATAAGACAAGATTGATCACGAGATCAATACTCTAAAACAGGACAAGATTGATCACGAAATCAACACTCTAAAATAAGACAAGATTGATCGCGTGATCAACACTCTACAACAGGACAAGATTGATCACATGATCAACACTTTAAAACAGGACAAGATTGATCGCGAGACCAATACTCTAAAATAGGACAAGGTTGATCACGAGATCAACACTTTAAAATAAGACAAGATTGATCAAGAGATCAACACTTTAAAACAGGACAAGATTGATCACGAGATCAACACTCTAAAATAAAACAAGATTGATCGCGAGATCAACGCTCTAAAACAGAATAAGGTTGATCACGTGATCAACACTTTAAAACAGGACAAGATTGATCACGAGATCAACACTCTAACATAAAACAAGATTGATCGCGAGATCAACACTCTAAAACAGAATAAGATTGATCACGAGATCAACACTTTAAAACAGGACAAGATTGATCGCGAGATCAATACTCTAAAATAAAACAAGATTGATCGCGAGATCAACACTCTAAAACAGAATAAGATTGATCACGAGATCAACACTCTAAAACAGGACAAGATTGATCACGAGATCAACACACTGAAATAGGACAAGATTGATCACGAGATCAACACTCTGAAATAGGACAAGATTGATCACGAGATCAACACACTGAAATAGGACAAGATTGATCACGAGATCAACACTCTAAAATAGGACACGATGAATCACGAGATCAACACTCTAAAACAGGACAAGATTGATCACGAGATCAACACTCTGAAATAAGACAAGACAGGTCACGAGATCAACACTCTAAAATAAAACAAGATTGATCGCGTGATTAACACTGTACAACAGGACAAGATTGATTACGAGATCAACACTTTAAAACAGGACAAGATTGATTGCGAGATCAACACTCTGATATCAATAACGAGTCTGTGATAATGACTAAAGAGACGACAATAACAAGAACCAAGAAATTGTGAGGGAGACAGAGAGAGAGGGAAAGAGAGAGGAAGAGAGAGAGAGAGAGGGAAAGAGAGAGGAAGAGGGAGAGAGAGAGAGAGAGGGAGAGAGAGAGAGAGAGAGAGAGAGAGAGAGAGAGAGAGAGAGAGAGAGAGAGAGAGAGAGAGAGAGAGAGAGAGAGAGAGAGAGAGAGAGGGAGGGAGAGGGAGGGAGAGAGAGAGAGAGAGAGAGAGAGAGAAAGAGAGAGAGAGAGAGAGAGAGAGAGAGAGAGAGAGAGAGAGAGAGAGAGAGAGAGAGAGAGGGAGAGAGAGAGGGAGAGAGAGAGGGAGAGAGAGAGGGAGAGAGAGAGGGAGAGAGAGAGGGAGAGAGAGAGGGAGAGAGAGAGGGAGAGAGAGAGAGAGAGAGAGAGAGAGAGGGAGAACCTAACGAAAACTGTAACTAAGACAGCCTTAACCTTTTCTTCACCATAATGAAGCCTCTAATGCCCGTCAGTCAATATAACGAAGAGTTTAACCTTATACCTCTTCGTAGAGTTAAACCTTCATCTGTTAAATGGGCTCAACAACATCGTTATAGTTGGCTATAATATTTAGTTCATTCCAAAACTCTTCGCTCACTTAGAGACACATTTCTGTCCGATACTTTTTGAAATGGGTTTGGTTTCAATCAAATCTGCGTCCATTCTGTTGGTAGCCATGACTAGCTTAATCTTCTCGATTGAGGTTAAATTAACTGTCGTTTATATAGAAGTATCAACTGTCGTTTATAGAAAAGTCTCTAATCCTGTTGAGATGTTGTTATGGTGATTTCATTCAGTTAAAAAGGGCAATTCCTTATAGTCTTTATTCTGGCTGCCGCCAGGCTGTTTTATTCAGCTTGAGGGCCATCAATTCAATGAGGCCCACAATTGAAAGATTGACTCCCAACTCTACATTGTGGAGTTGTAAATCGCCGAATCATTGCACTCCACTTTTAAGGAGTACCGAACACCACCTCCACCTCCACCTCCACTCGTCCACCTCCTCGCCCTCCAATCTCCCATTCACCTCTTCCTCCATCTGTTATTTCTCTCCTCCACTTCCCCTTCTTTCTCCCCTCTTCTTCCCCCACCCCCTCTTCCTCTTTCTCCCCTTCGTATTTTCTCATTCACCTCTCCTTCCTCGCCTTCTCCCTCTCCTCCTTCTCCTCCACCTCTCCCTCTCCCACCCCTCCACCTTCCTCCACCTCCCTCCTCCTTCCCCACCTCCCCCCCATTCTCCCCTCTTTCACCTCTTCCTCCTCGTCTTCTTCCTCTCCTCCTTCCCCTCCACCTCTCCCTCTCAACCCCTCCACCTTCCTCCACCTCCCTCCTCCTTCCCCACCTCCCCCCACCATTCTCCCCTCTTTCACCTCTTCCTCCTCGTCTTCTTCCTCTCCACCTCTCCCTCTCCCGCCCCTCCACCTTCCTCCACCTCCCTCCTCCTTCCCCACCTCCCCACCATTCTCCCCTCTTTCACCTCTTCCTCCTCGTCTTCTTCCTCTCCTCCTCCTCCCTTTGGCATCTGATGCCATCGAGTGCCAGCGAGTTGGCACTCTGTGACCTTCACACACAGGATACGAGGGAGAGGAAGAGTACATGAGGGCGTGTATGTGTGTGATGATGCTCACATACGCACACAAACGTACACACGCGCGCACACACACGCATACATACACACATGCAAAACCACACACACGAACACACACACGTACAAGCGCACACACACACATATACAAACACAAGCAAACACTTGTGCATAGATACACACACACACACACACACACTCACACGCATACACATACACGTACACACACATATACAAATACACAAGCACATGCGTGGACACACACACACACAGACACACACACACACACACACACACACACACACACACACACACACACACACACACACACACACACACACACACACACACACACACGCACACACAAACTACTTTTGTCCATGCCAGCAGCAAAGCCAAAGGACTCTATTCATCCATGGTGTGACCTCATGCACGGGTTAACCTTTGAACAGCGAGCCAGCCAGCCAGCCAGCTGTCCCGGACAGATGGTTGGCGCACCACTGCGGCAGTAGCTGCCAGGTGGTCCGCTCGTAACAAGATCTACTTCGGGAGGAGGTTCTTCATTGAGGATTCTGGAGGGCATCAGAGGCTCACGCCCTACGCCCACCTCCACGGGCGGTGGGCGGTGGGGTGGGGTGGGCCGCGGGCTATAGAAGAGAAGGGTGCGTCAGGAAGAGGAGCAGGACAAGGAGGAGGAACAGGAAGAGGAGGAGGAGGAGGAGTAAGAGGAGGGTAGGAGGAGGATTTAGTTAGGAAGAAGAGGAACAGGAATAGGAAGTGGAACGGGAGGAGAAGGAGGGGGAGGAAGAAGAGGAGAAGGATGAGGAGGAAGAGGAGGAAGATGCAGAGGAATATGTGGAGGTGGAGGAGGAGGAAGAAGAAGAGTTAAGAGAAAGAAGAGGTGGAGGAGAAGGTGGAGAAGGTGGAGGTGGAGTACGTGGAGTTGAAGAAAGACGGGGTGGAGGACGAGGAGGTGGAGGAGGAGGTGAAGGAGAAGGAGTGGAAAGGAGAGAAAAGGAGTGGAAAGAAGAAGGAGGAGGAGGAAGAGGAAAAGGAAGAAAAAGACGACGAGGAGGAGGAAGAGTGTAAAAGGGAGAAAGAAAAGGAGAAACAAGAAGTGGAGCAAGAGGAGAAGAAGCGGTGGGCGGAGTAGTAGTAATAGGAGGAGGAGGAGGAGGAAGAAGAGGAGGAGGAGGAGGAGGAGGAGGAGGAAGAGGAGGAGGAGGAGGAGAGAGAAGGAAGGAGGAGAGAGAAGGAGAGAGGAGGAGGAGGGAGGAGAGGAGGGGAAGGGAGGAGGAGAAGAAGGAGAAGAAGGAGAAGAAGGAGGAAGAAGGAGAAGAAGGATTAAGAGGGAGGAGGAAGAAGGAGGAGGAGGGAGTAAGAGAAGGAGGGAAGAGGAGGAGAAGGAGGAAGAGTGAGGGAAGGAGGAGGGGAGGAAGGTGGAGGAGGAGGAGGAGGAAGAGGGAGGTGTAGAAGGTGGAGGAGGAGGAGGAGGAGGAGGAGAGGATGAGGAAGAGGAGGAGAGGATGAGGAAGAGGAGGAGGAGGAAGACGAGGGTGTAGAGGTGGAGGAGGAGGAGGAGGGAGGAAGAGGAAGAGGAGGAGAGGAAGAGGAGGAGGAGGAGGAGGAGGGAGGAGGAGGAGGGAAGGAAGAGAGGAGGAGGAGGAGAGAAGGAGGAGGAGGAGGACGAGAGGAGGAGGAGGAGGGAAAGGAAGTGGAGAAAGAGGAGGAGGAGGGGAGAGGAGAGGGGAGGGAGGAGGAAGAGGAGAGGAGGGAGGAAGAGGAGGAAAAAGGAGGAGTAGGAGGAGAAAGGAGGTGGAGGAGGAGGAGAGGAGTAGGAGGGTAGAAGGTGAGAGGGGAGGAGGAGGAGGAGGACGGAGGAGGAGGAGGAGGAGGAGGAGGAGGAGGAGTAGGAGGAGGAGGAGGAGGAGGAGGAGGAGTAGGAGGAGGAGGAGGTAGGAGGAGGAGGAGGAGGAGGAGGAGGAGGAGGAGGAGGAGGAGGAGGAGGAGGAGGAGGAGGAGGAGGAGGAGGAGGAAGAGGAGGAGGAAGGGTTCGTACCAGCTGCAGGAAGGAAAGTTATGCGATATTGAGGCCTGGGCATACTTTGTCAACCTGATGCATATGTACAGCTCCCTCCAAAAGTCCCTCCCTCCTTCCTTCCCGGTGCTTCGACTATGTCTCGACAAAAAAGACATTCTATATTCCACTGCAATTTTGCAATTGCCTTCGTGGCAATCCCCTTCATTGCAAGGTAGGTCACGTATACAGAATGCAAAGCAATGGATTTTGCATTTTAAATAAATCAGTTCATAAAAGAGTGAGAGAAATTTTGGTTATGACTGTAGAGTCACGCGCGATGGTTTTGAGGCATTTTGATTACATATAAACCCAAAAAGAAAAAGGAAAAAAGAATGTTAAAATTTGGAGTCTTCGTAAACTATATATTTGTCTGTGATGAGATATGGGAATTCCAGAAATGAGTAATGAAAATAAGAATAATATTATATATATATATATTTATATATATATATATACATATATATATATATACATATATATATATATATACATATATATATATATATATCTTATTATATATATATATATATATATATATATATATGATACATATTGTAGTATTTCACAAATGACACGTGAATATAATATGCAGAAAAAAAACACCGGTAAATAAGAAACGTAGTCCGAACGTTTTCATCTTGCTGATGTCTTAAATAGACGAAAACGTTCGGACTACGTTTCTTATTTACCAGTGTTTTTCTGGATATACATGTATATATATATATATATATATATATATATATATATATATATATATATAAATATATATATATATATATATATATATATATATAAATGTATTATATAAAGTAGTATTAAATTCGACAGCAATATCCGTGTTATTATTTTTTTATGAAGACATTCAATTTTTCTTTTCATTTACCTTTCATCCTTATAGAAGGAATGCAAAAGTTCACCTGAAGAAGAAACCTTGAAGGCAAAACGATTGTTGTCGAATAGAAGAATGAATGTAATTACCAGGACGCATGTGCAATTGACACCATCAACTGAATACAGGAGTAAACACTGTCAAATATAACTATGAACAAGCGCTGATGAACGCCTTCTGATTCTTCTTCACTGTTGACACTGACAAAGACGTTATCGATGAACGTAGACATGAGGGTTTCTTTCAGGGAGGAACTTCTCAATAGTTTCTACGAAGAACTTCGGAGCCAAGACCCCAAGAAAGAACGACGCAGAACAACGGCGCGAGATTGTCCACAATGACAGAAGCTCAGGTAAACTATACTCTATTACAACAACCCAAAAGGGGATTCCATTGCCAGTCCGTCTATCTGGACAAATACGTGTCCAGGTGGGCCTCTAAGTGTGACTTTTTCGTTACAAACCTGAGGAAGGGAGTGGGGGGCATTTTTAAAGATATCTAAGGTTTTGAGTAGTTGAGAAAGACTTGATGTCTAAGGTTTTGAGTAGTTGAGAAAGACTTGATGTCTAAGGTTTTGAGTAGTTGAGAAAGACTTGATGTCTAAGGTTTTGAGTAGTTGAGAAAGACTTAATGTCTAAGGTTTTGAGTAGTTGAGAAAGACTTGATGTCTAAGGTTTTGAGTAGTTGAGAAAGACTTGCTGGATGATGAACTCAACGATCCTACTCAAATCCACGTTCATAAATAAGGACTTAACATCTAATGACGCAGTCTTGGTTCTCTGGGGAGGCTGGAGTACTTTAGGAAGTTACTGGAGTGGGTGGGGGGAGAAGCGAGTTTACACACGAGGTACCAAAAGTACTGGAGGATCTTAACCAACAATCACAGAAACAATCCCAAACTTCATTACAAAAAAAAAAAAAAAAAAAAAAAAAAAAATCT
>NC_134780.1:80763080-80765580 GCF_046742065.1 Oratosquilla oratoria
CCCTCACTCCACATCATCTTCATTTTCTCGTTGTCACTCCTCTTCTCCCACATACTCCACATTTCCCCGTCATTACTCCACATATTTACTCCACATAGAATGCACTCCACAAAGCCTTCATCTTCTCGCCGTTGTCTGTGTCTCCTCCTTCTTCTCCATTTTCCCCCTCCATAGTGAACACACGCCGTTCCTCCATTTTCCCTCCATCTTTCCTCCACGTAATTCGATCTTGGGCGTTGATAGAACGTCTTTGGCTTGTGGGCAATTCTTCATCTTTATCATCTCCTCTCTCTCTCTCTCTCTCTCTCTCTCTCTCTCTCTCTCTCTCTCTCTCTCTCTCTCTCCCTCTCCTTCTTTATGCATCTCCTTCTTCCCTTTCCTTCCTTCCTCCTTTTCTTCTTTTCTTTTCTTCCTTCCCTTCCTCCGTTACTGCCTTCCTTACTTCCTTCCTTCCCTCTTTTACTTCCTTTCTTCATCCATCTTCTTCCTTTCCTTCCTCCCTCCTTTCCTCTTTCTTCCTTTTCTTCCTCACTCCTTTTTTCTTATTTTCTTTTCTTCTTCCTTTCCTCCCTTCATTACTGCCCTCCTTTCTTCCTTCCCACTTGATTTCTTCCTTCCTTTCCTTCTTCTCTTCTTTTCTTCTTCCTTCCTTCCCTTCCTTCTTTTCTTCCTTCTTCCCTTCCTTCTTCCTTTCCATTTCCTCGTTCCTTTCTTCCTTCTTTTCTTCATTTCCTTTTTATTTTCTTATTTTCCTTCCTTCGCTCCTCTTTTTCTCTCGATTGTTTAATCCGCCCACTCTTTTCCCTTCTTCTCTTCTTCTCCTCTCTATTACTTGATCTATCTTGCTCTCTTTGTAATAGAGATGGTCAATAAAACACTGAGGATGAATAAATTAGTAATTGCACAGCACTACGAAGACAATACGTGCGCTCGCGTTGGAGACGATACTAACCGACGCCAAGCCAACTTAGCGCGGGAAAACATTCACTACCCGTCTTAGTTCTCATAAAAAAAAGGCGCAAATAAATATACAATGACAATAATAAAATCAATATACAATAATAAATGTACAATACTACAAGTACGTTTTTATAATATACAAGTAATGTTCACTGCTACCATCACATCTTCGTCTTCATCTATTCAATCATTTCTTTATCTATTTACCTATTCTATTTCATATCTATTTATACATTTATTAGTTTCTTTATTCAGTGACTTACTTATTCACTTATGTACTGAATTACATGTTGGCTTGTTTGCTTCTTTGCTTAATTCATTTATTTACTAATTTGATCATTTATTTATCATATATGTACCGGATTCAAGTTCCCCGTCTTTATTGTCGTGGATTACCGTTCACCCACGCTCTTCTCCTCCTCACCTTCCTTCCTCCTCTTCCTTCCTCCCCTTCCTTCCTCCTCCTTCCTTCCTCCTCCTCCTTTCCTCCTCCTTCCTTCCTCCTTCCCAAAATATATTTTATCTTCCTCCTTGTTACCATTCACTTCATTCTTTATTCTCTCTCTCTCTCCACAGTTATCCCTTCTTAGCACATAAGTATGAATTAGCTGTTTCTTCCTGGGTTGTGGTGTGTGTGTGTGTGTGTGTGTGTGTGTGTGTGTGTGTGTGTGTGTGTGTGTGTGTGTGTGTGTGTGTGTGTGTGTGTGTGTGTGTGTGTGTGTGTGTGTGTGTGTGTGTGTGTGTGTGTGTGTGTGTGTGTGTGTGTGTGTGTGTGTGTGTGTGTGTGTGTGTGTGTGTGTGTGTGAGCGTGCGCGTGTGTTTGATTGTTGGACTGAAGGAACAACAAAAATCGTCCTTCCTGTACCTTAAGGGTACATTGTTACCCCTAAGGAAGATACTGGCCCAAAATCTCCTCTTTGTAACGGCTACCTTCCTCTTTGTTGCAGCCACTCTTGAGACAGAATGGGAGAAGAGAACGATTTTCGTTTTTTTTTTTTTTTTTGACTTCCCCAGTAACCTAGTCAATGGTCTGCTGCCAGACACAGGCGTGTCCACACAACTCCTCTCACGCTCTCACGTCCTAATCCACTCTCACACTTTTTCTCTCCTTCTCTTTCTCTCCATCTCTTCCTCTCTCCCTCTCTTCCTCTCACGCTCTCACGTACTAATCCTCTCTCACACTTTCTCTCTCCTTCTCTTTCTCTCCCTCTCTTCCTCTCACGCTCTCACGTCCTAATACACACTAACACTTTTCTCTCCTTCTCTTTCTCTCCCTCTCTTTCTCTCACGCTCTCACGTCCTAATCCACTCTCACACTTTCTCTCCCTCTCTTCCTCTCTCCCTCTCAGCCTCTCACGCTCTCACGTCCTAATCCACTCTCACACTTTCTCTCTCCTTCTCTTTATCTCCCTCTCTTCCTCTCTCCCTCTCAGCCTCTCACGCTCTCACGTCCTAATCCACTCTCACACTTTCTCTCTCCTTCTCTTTATCTCCCTCTCTTCCTCTCTCCCTCTCAGCCTCTCACGCTCTCACGTCCTAA
>NC_134780.1:80770580-80780580 GCF_046742065.1 Oratosquilla oratoria
AAAGAGTAAAAGGAAGAGGAGGTGAAGTAGGAAGAGGAAGAGGAGGAGGAGGAAAAGGAGAGGAAGTAGGAGGAAGAGAAGTAGGTGGAGGAGAAGTAGGTGGAGGAGAAGTAGGAAGAGAAGTAGGAGGAGGAGTAGGAGAGAAGGATGAGAAGTAGGAGGAAAATTAGGAGGAAAAGTAGGAGGAAAATTAGGAGGAAAAGGAGGAGGAGGAAAAGTAGGAGGAGGAGGTATGAAAAAGGAAGAGGAGAAATAGGAGGAGTAGAGAAGGAGGAATGGAAGGAGGAAAAAAGGAGGAGGAGGAAAAAAGGAGGAGGAGGAAAGGAGGAGGAGGAAAAGGAGGAGGAAAAAGGAGGAGGAAAAAGGAGGAGGAAAAAGGAGGAGGAGGAGGAGAAGTAGGAGGAGAAGTAGGAGGAGAGAAGGAGGAGAAGTAGGAGGAGGAGTAGGAGGAGGAGGAAAAGTAGGAGGAGGAGTTAAAGTAGGAGGAGGAGGAGGAAAAGTAGGCGGAGGAGTAGTAGTAGGAGTAGGAGTAGGAGGAGGAGGAGGAGGAGGAGGAGGAGTAGGAGGAGGAGGAGGAGCAGGGAGACGGAGAGGAGGAGGAGTAGGAGGAGTAGGAGTAGGAGGAGGAGTAGGAGTAGGAGGAGGAGGAGGAGGAGGAGGAGGAGGAGGAGGAGGGAGAAGCTTTTGATTTGGGGTACACTGGCTAGTGTTAAACCAGCAAGGACTATGTTGACGTTTTTGCACATATGGAAATGAGCCTTGTCGCCTTCTCCAGCTCTTGGATTGAAGACTTCAGAGCTTCAGTTGTCGAGAGTCCCCCTGACCTCTTCACTTCATGAAGCTGAAGCAGTCAATACCTTAATCTTAATCGACCTCAGTACCATAATTGCTGAAATAACCGATAATCATCTAATTTTCATTTTTGTTCCCTTGTTTGCTATTCTGTTTTGATTTTGTTCTGTTTTATCTCGCTTTTATTCTATTTTGTTTTACTTTGATTTATTTCATTTTTATTTCATTTCGTTCCATTTCATCTTATTTTGTTTTATTTTTTTGTCGGAGGGGTCTTACCAAATCTCACTATTTTTTCCCAATCACTTCATCTCCATCGGAGTTTTTCTAATCGTTTAACTACAAAAGAGAGATGAATAACATAGTCAGGTGACAGCCAGGCTAATGCAAAAAAAAAAGAAAAAAAAAAAAAAAAAAAAGTATATATATATATATATATATATATATATATATATATATATATATATATATATATATATATACATCCTTACCCATATACCAAAAGGTCTCTTCCCCCTTATAAGGGGGTGGCCGAGTCAAAGCACACACCCATCCCCCACTCATACGTTCTCCATCCCATCTTAGTCGTTCATGAATGAAAAAGGGGTCATCGCTGACTCCGCCACACTGCTAGAACCAGAGGCAATACAGCAAGACACAGCACCTCTAGAGCAGGGTCTGACACCAGCGGTTAGTTCATCTCCACAGATACATTATGTGTGTGTGTGTGTATACACATATATATACTGTATATACATATATATATATATACGTATATATATATATATATATATATATATATATATATATATATATATATATATATATATATATATGCAAAGTAGACCACCTGGAAAAGGAAATTAACGAAGCAGAGCGCTTTCGTATATTACATCTTCAGTGCAAAAAGTGCACCGAAGATGTAATATACGAAAGCGCTCTGTTTCGTTAGTTCCTTTTTCCAGGTGGTCTACTTTGCATAAGTGAACACACGTACCCGTGTTACTTATTTAGCGTGTATATATATATATATATATATATATATATATATAATATATATATATATATATATATATATATATATATATATACACGTGTGCATTTGGGGGAGTGCTACCCCTAGCCGCCCCTTGTTTTATTATGGGGCTACGACCGCCCCCCCTCCCCGTATTGTCGCGCCGTAACTTCTTTTAGCGTCTGGGGTCGGGAGGGGTCTCCGACCCCCATTATTCTTGAGCAATATTCCCTCTTAGTGTCGCGCAATAACTCCATTATGCCCTTGCACTCCCCCCCCACTCCCCCCACTCCCCCCACTCCCCCCTCACCCTCACCCGCCACGATTCCATTATAGTCCAAGTCTGACCCCAACGCTTCCTCCTTCTCCTCCTCCTCCTCCTCCTCCTCCTCCTCCTCCTCCTCCTCCTCTTCATCCTCATCTTCTTCTTCCTACTCTTACTCTTTGACCTCCTTTTACTTCTCCTATTCCACCTCATCTTCCACCTCCTCACCCTCATATTCATCCTCTTCTTCCTCCTCTTACTCTTTGATCTTCTCTTACTTCTCCTCCTCTTCTTCCCAGCCCTCCACCTCTTCATCCTTATCTTCTTCCTCTTCCTCCTCCTACTCTTTGACCTCTTCTCGTCTTCCACCTCATCTTCCACCTCGTCATTATCATCCTCTTCTTCCTCCTCTTACTCTTTCATCTCCTCTTACTTCTCCTCCTCCTCTTCTTCCTCCTCCTCCACCTCTTCGTCCTCATCCTCTTCTTCTTCCTCCTCTTACTCGTTGGCCTCGTCTTACTTCTCTTCTTCCACCTCCTCCTCCACTTCTTCCTCCTTTACCTGTTTCCCTCCCTTTTCCACCTCTCTTCTTCTCCTCCTCCTTCTCTTCTTTCTTTACATTCTCCTTCTCCCTCTACTTCTCTTCTCCTCTTCCTTCTACTCTTCGTCTCTCTCCTCCTCCTCCTCTTCTTCCTCCATCACCTGCTCTTATTCCTCTCACATCCCCTTTTCCTTCTTTTCTCTTCCTCTTCCTCCCTCCTTCCTTCTTCTCCTCCTCTTCCTCCTCTTCTTATTCTCTGTCACGTTCTCCTTCTCCCCTCCCCTTCCTCCTCCTCCTCCTCTTTTTTCTCTTCTTTCAGCTCTTCCCCTTTCCTCCTCTTATTTCATGTCACGTTCTCCTCCATTTCCCCCTTTCTTCCTCCTCCTCTTCTTCCTCCTCCTCTTCTTCCTCCTCTTCTTCTTCCTCCTCCTCCTCCTCTTCTTTCTCCTTCTCTTCTTCTTCCTCCTCTTACTGCTCTTCCTTTCTTCTTATTCTGCGTCATATTATCCTCCTTTCCTCCTCCTCTTCCACCTCTTCCTCCACCTCTTCCTCCTCCTCCTCTTCCTCCTCCTCTTCCTCCTCCTCCTCCTCTTCCTCCTCCTCCTCTTCCTTCTCTTCCTCCTCCTCCAATCCTCTTCCTCCTCTTTCCTCCCTCCTCTCTTCCTTCTCTTCCTCCTCCTCCTCCTCTTTAAATCTGTCCTCATTCCTCTCCTTTTTCCTTACTCTTCCTCCTCAATCCATTTTCCTCTATCCTCTATGTTACCCACGTCCTCTCTCCTCTGTCTGTCTTTCTTTCTCCTCTTCCTCCTCCTCCTCCTCTTCCTCCTCCTCCTCTTCCTCCCTTTTCTCCTCTCCGTCTTTCTCCAATTATATCCTGGTTTATATTCTTGTTCATCCTTTGCTTCCATTTCTTTAAATTTGTCCTCATTCATCTTTTTTCTCTCTTTCTTCAATCCATTTATTCTATCGTGTGTGTTACCCACGTCTGTCTGTCTGTCTGTCTTTTCTTTCTCCCTCTCTCCTTCGCTTTCTCTCTCTCTTTCTCTCTTTCCCTCCCTCTCTCTTTTTCTCTCCTTCTCTCTCTCTCTCTCTTCCTCTTTCTCTCTTTCCCTCCCTCTCTTTCCCTTCCTCTCTCTCTTTCTCTCCTTCTTTCTCTTTCTCTCTCTCTCTCTCTCTCTGTGTTCAATGTTCCACCAATTATTCCGTCACTCTTTCTCCTCGCTGCTTTTGTTTTCCTGTGTAATTTCGCAATTTTCGAGATTTTTCTCCTTTTCGTTCTCCTTCATTTTTTTTTCCTCGTTTCCTTATTCGCTATTCTCCTGCTGTTCTTCCTACTTCTTTTATTCGTTCCCCAATTCCTTTATTTCCCTTTTATTCATTAAATTGTATTATTATTATTGTTATTGTTATTATTGTTAGTTATTATTATTGTTATTGTTATTATTATTATTGTTATTATTATTATTGTTATTATCATTATTGTTATTATCATCTTTGTTGTTGTCGTTGTCGATGTCGATGTCGATGTCGATGTCGTTGTTGTTGTTGTTGTTGTTGTTTTATTTAATTTTTTATACAATAGTTTGGGCTTACTAGTCTATTTATCATAGTTTGGCCAGAATTTATATAAAAAATAGTTTTGGGCGAAATGCATCCCACAACACAATGGAACAAAAAATTAAAAGAAAAAATGAAATTAAACAAGATAATGTCAAAGTAAAATGAAATAAAACAGAAAAATAAAACAAAATTAAATAAACAAAACAAAACAAAACAAAATAAAACAAAACGAAATAGAATGAAACAAGATCAAATAAAGATAATGAAGAGATGTGAATCAAGGTAAATGATGAAATGGTGATAGAATATTTCTAAATGATGTTTAATGGAAAAAATCTCTCTAACCACTTCACCCCCCTCGTCAGTAACTAACTAACGCCTTTGGCTAATCAAGGTCTTCTCTAACTTAATTGGCTTTAGCACCTGCAGCTTTATCTAAAGGTATCCTAATACTTTCTTTTCTAATCTCTCTATTTCCAATGCCAAGTTAGAGAGAGAGAGAGAGAGAGAGAGAGAGAGAGAGAGAGAGAGAGAGAGAGAGAGAGAGAGAGAGAGAGAGAGAGAGAGAGAGATAAAGAAGAGAGAGAGAGAGAGAGAGAGAGAGAGAGATGAGAGGAGAGAGAGAGAGAGAGAGAGAGAGAGAGAGAGAGAGAGAGAGAGAGAGGAGAGAGAGAGAGAGGAGAGAGAGAGAGAGAGAGGAGAGAGAGAGAGAGAGAGAGAGAGAGAGAGAGAGAGAGAGAGAGAGAGAGAGAGAGGAGGAGGAGAGAGAGAGAGAGAGGAGAGTGAGAGAGAGAGAGAGAGAGAGAGAGAGAGAGAGAGAGAGAGAGAGAAGAGATAGAGAGAACGAGAGAAAGAGAGACAGAGAGAGTGGTAGAGAGATTATGAGAGAGAGAGAGAGAGAGAGAGAGAGAGAGAGAGAGAGAGAGAGAGAGAGAGAGAGAGAGAGAGAGAGAGAGAGAGAGAGGAGAGAGAGCGAGTAAGAATTATAAAGCATTAAACTAATTAATCTAGTTCTCTTCTCCATCCTCTTCGTCATTGTTCTCCCCCTCCTGATCTTCTTCCTCATCCTTCTTCTCTTCCTCTTCCTCCTGCTTTACTCTTCCCTTTCTTTCTCCTCACCTTTGTATGCCTTACCTCCATCACCACCACCAATCCTCCTCCTCCTCCTCCTCCTCCTCCTCCTCCTCCTCCTCCTCCTCCTCCTCCTCCACACCTCATCTCAGGCTCCATCGTTGCTTCCCTCTCATCTTTCACTTCCCTTGAAGGTCTTTTAATCCTCCTTCTCCTCCTCCTCCTCCTCCTCCTCCTCCTCCTCCTCCTCCTCTACCTCCTCCTTCTCCTCCTCCTCCTCCTCCTTCTCCTACTCCTTCTACTCCTCTCCCTCCTCCTCCTCCTCCTCCTCTCTCTCCTCCTACTCTTAATTCTGCTGCTTCTCATCCCCCCCCTCTGCTTCGTCTTCTTCCTCCTGTTCTTTCTCTTCCTCTTCCGCCTCTTTCACTTTCTCTTCCTCCTTCATCTCTTCTACTTCTTTATTTTTCTCCTCCTCCTCCTTTCATGCCATCGCCCAAGGGGGAAGTATATGACATGACCTCCTTTCGTACCGGGTTTGTGGTGGTGGTTGTGGTGGTGGAGTTGGTGTTGGTGGTGGTGGTGTTGGTGTTGTTAGTGGTGGTGTTAGTGGTGGTGTTAGTGGCGGTGGTGGTGTTAGTCGTGATAGTGGTAGTGGTTGCAGTATTGGTGGTGGTCAAACTCACAACCACGGGGTTCGAACCCGTGTTGCCATAACCACCCTGCTCACATGATCATGTTCCTTGACCTCCCAGCCATAGAAACAACCCGTCAACTACGCCTCGCCTCACTAAGCCACGCCCACAATCCCTATCACCGCCCACGAAGCCCTGAAGGCGCGCCATCTTCTGGAGTCTTCTCGGAGAAGTCTTGGGGGCAGAAGTCTTGTTCTTGCAGAAGTCTTCTTCTTGTTGGTGGTCGAAGGCCCTCAGGCTCTTGGTGGTCTAAGAAGAGGGAGCGCTGTCTCTTCGTCTCCCCTTTATGACTAAAACAGATGATTCGTCCTTTCTTCCTCTTCCTCTTCCTCCTCCTCCTCCTCCTCCTCTTCATCCTCTTCCTCTTCCTCCTCCTCCTCCTCCTCCTCCTCTTCATCCTCTTCCTCTTCTTCCTCCTGTCCACTATTTATTTTTCACCTTCCTCTTCCTCTCCTCCTCCTCCTCTTCCTCCTTCTGTCTACTATTTCATTTTCATTTTCCTCTTCCCTTCCTCCTCCTCCTCTTCATACTTTTCCTCTTCCTCCTCCTGCTCACTACATTTCTTCCTCCCCCTCTTCATCCTTTTCCTCCTCCTCTTCTTGTCCCCTACTACGTTTTCTCTTCCTCTCTTCTTCCTCCTCCTTTTCTTCCTCCTCCTTTTCTTCCTCCTGCTTCTCTTCTTTCTACTCCTCCTCTTCCTCCTCCTTATCTTCTTTCTACTCCTCTTCTTCCTCCTCCTTTTCTTCCTCCTGCTTCTCTTCTTTCTACTCCTCCTCTTCCTCCTTATTTTCTTTCTACTCCTCTTCTTCCTACTCCCCTTCCTCCATTTCAGTTCCTCTTCACGTTTGGTGCTTTCTTTCTGCTTGTCTGCCTCCCCACATCCGCTCCATCTCCCCATATATTTTTTATTGCATAGTCGAGGATGGAAATAAAACCAGCTTTACGCATATTACCTCACCAAAATTTTCCTCCTCCTCCTCCTCCTCCTCCTCCTCCTTCCCAAAATTTGTCCTCCTTTCCCTCTTCCCCTCTTCCTTCACCATGTCCTCCCTTTTCTCCCTATTCCTACCCTTCCTCCCTTCCTCCTCCTACCCTCGGTTCTCCTCTCCTCCCTCTTCCTTCTTCCCTCTATTCACGATTTTGTCTTATTCTTCTTTTCCTCTTCCCAATTTTACTTCATCGCAAACTTTCCTATGCTTTCCTTCATCCATCGATCTCCCTCATTTTCCCTAAATCCTGTTCCCTAAATTCCTACCTCTCTCCCTCCTCAACTTCATCCTATTCATTCCAACCTCCTCCTCTTCCCTAATCTCTTTCCCTATTACTTCCCTTCCTCTATTTTTCCCTATTCTCCCTAACCCATTACTCCTCCCCTATCCCCCCTTCCCCTATCCCCCCTTCCCCTATGCCTCCTCTTCCTATTCCCCCTCCTCCTATTCCCCCTTTTCCCTATCCCATTTTCTCCTATCCCCCTTCCCCTTCCCCCTATTCTCCCTCCTCCTATTCCCCTTTACCACTATTCCCCCTTCCTTATTCCCCCTCCCCGCTATTCCCCCCTCCATTATTCCCCCTTCCCTACTCTCCTTCCCCCTATTACCCTTTTCCACTATTCCCCATTCCTTTGTTCGCTCCCCCCCCGCTATTCCCCACCTATCCCTCCTCTCCCATCCCCCTATTACCCCCTTTCCCCCCTTCCCCCTAAATTCTTCCCTCCTTCTTCGCGATCGTTGTATTCCCCGTGGCCCCTCCTCCCCATCCCCCTCCCCCTCCCCCTCCCCATCCATTCCTGGCACCATTCCCACCCTCAGACTTCCTTCGCCTTCCTCCTTCTGAATTTCCGGAGTCGAACTTTGGCATTCCCTTCGTTATTGACCCTGGCACTCCCTCTCTCTTCCATTGGCACCGCCTCTCGCTTCCATTGCCGCCGCTTCTCTCTTCCGTTGGCACCGCTCTCTCTTTTTCATTGCCACTGCCTTTTTTTTCCTTTGCATCGTTTTTATCATTCCCTGACACCGTCTCTCTCTTCCATTAGCACCGCCTCTCTCTTCCGTTGGTACCGCCTCTCTCTTCCATTGGCACCGCCTCTCTCTTCCATTGGCACCGCCTCTCTCTTCCATTGGCACCGCCCTTCTCCTCCATTGGCACGGCCTCTCTCTTCCATTGGCACCGCCTCTCTCTTCCATTGGCACCACCTCTCTCTTCCATTGGTACCGCTTCTCTTTTCCATTGGCACCGCCTCTCTCTTCCATTAGCACCACCCCTCTCCTCCATTGGCACGGCCTCTCTCTTCCATTGGCACCGTCTCTCGCTTCCATTGGCACCATCTCTCTCCTCCATTGGTACCGCCCCTCTCTTCCATTGGCACCGCCTCTCTCTTCCATTGGGACTTTCTCTTTTTGCTTGGTATCGTCGTTCTCATTCCTTCGCACCGCCTCTCTCTTCCTTTGGCACCGCCTCTCTCTTCCATTAGCACCGCCTCTCTCTTCCATTGGTACCGCTTCTCTCTTCCATTGGCACCGCCTCTCTCTTCCATTGGCACCGCCTCTCTCTTCCATTGGCACCGCCTCTCTCTTCCATTGGCACCGCCTCTCTCTTCCATTGGCACCGCCTCTCTCTTCCATTGGCACCGCCTCTCTCTTCCATTGGCACCGCCTCTCTCTTCCATTGGCACCGCCTCTCTCTTCCATTGGCACCGCCTCTCTCTTCCATTGGCACCGCCCCTCTCTTCCATTGGCACCGCCTCTCTCTTCCATTGGCACTTTCTCTTTTTGCTTGGTATCGTCGTTCTCATTCCTTCGCACCGCCTCTCTCTTCCTTTGGCACCGCCTCTCTCTTCCATTAGCACCGCCTCTCTCTTCCATTGGCACCGCCTCTCTCTTCCATTGGCACCGCCTCTCTCTTCCATTGGCACGTCCTCTCTCTTCCATATGCACCACCTCTCTCTTCCATTGGCACCGCCTCTCTCCTCCATTGGCACGGCCTCTCTCTTCCATTGGCACCGCCTCTCTCTTCCATTGGCACCGCCTCTCTCTTCCATTGGCACCGCCTCTCTCTTCCATTGGCACCGCCCCTCTCTTCCATTGGCACAGCCTCTCTCTTCCATTGCCACTTTCTCTTTTTACTTGGTATCGTCGTTCTCATTCCCTTGTACCGCCTCTTTCTTCTACTGGCACCGCCTCTCTCTTCCATTGGCACCGCCTCTCTCTTCCATTGCCACTTCCTCTTTTTGCTTGGCATTGTCTCTCTCATTCCCTGGCACCGTCTCTCTTTCCCTGGCACTGCCTCTCTTTCCCTGGCACTGTCTCTCTTAACCTGGCACTACCACTCTTTTCCACTGGCTTCGTCTCTCTTTCCCTTGGCACTGCCTCTCTCTTCCGTTGGCACTGCCTCTCTTCCATCGGTGCCGTCTCTCTTTCCCTGGCACTGTCTCTTTCTTTCACCGCCTCTTTTCCGTCATTATCTCTCTTCCCTTTAATATTCTTCTCCTTTGCTTCCTTTGTACAAGTACTCTTCTTCCCTCCTTTCCTCCTTCTCTTCCATCGTTCTCTTCCTCTACCCTGACTTCTTCTTTTCTTCCATACCATTCCACCAGTTCTCTCTTCTTCCTCTTCTGCATCCTCCACTTCATCTTCCACATCTTCCACATCTTCCTCCGGGTCTTCCTTCAACTTATATCGCACGTCCATTCCCACAAAAATTTCCTCTTCTTCTCTTTTCACGTTTATTTTTCTTCCTCCTCTTTCCCAATCCCCTCCTTCATACTCCTCTCTCGTCTCTCTCTTCCTTCCATCCCTTCCTCATTCCCCCCACTCCCCATTCCCCCCACTCCCCATTCCCCCACTCCCCATTCCCCCACTCCCTATTCCCCACTCCCCATTCCCCCACTCCCCATTCCCCCACTCCCACTCCCCATTCCCCCACTCCCCATTCCCCCACTCCCCATTCCCCCACTCCCACTCCCCATTCCCCCACTCCCCATTCCCCCACTCCCCATTCCCCCACTCCCCATTCCCCCCACTCCCATCCCCCACTCCCCATCCCCCCCATGTCCCAAACTACCTCAC
>NC_134780.1:80783080-80785580 GCF_046742065.1 Oratosquilla oratoria
GTGTGTGTGTGTGTGTGTGTGTGTGTGTGTGTGTGTGCGTGTGTGTGTATGTGTGTGCGAATGTGTGTATATACATTGTACGTTCATGTATATTTACAATATATAAGATTTTTAACCTAACACGTTGTTTAATGCACCCTTTGTATATAGAGTAAATGCATAAATACTATCAAACCCAAATACACGTCCCTTTCCCCCATTTAACTCTTCCCTCCTCTCTCCCCTTTCCTCTCCCCTCCCTTCCCCTTCCCCTCCCCTCCCCCTTCCCCTTGCCTCTCCCCTTCCCTCCCGTCTCCCCTTCCCTCTCCCCTCTCATCCCGTCTCCCCTTCCCTCTCCCCTCTCTTCCCGTCTCCCCTTCCCTCTCCTCTCCTCTCCCGTCTCCCCTTCCCTCTCCCCTTCCCTCTCCCCTCCTCTCCCCTCCCGTCTCCCCTTCCCTCTCCCCTCACTTCCCGTCTCCCCTTCCCTTCCCTCTCCCCTCCTCTCCCTTCTCCCCTCCTCTCCCTTCTCCCCTCCCGTCTCCCCTTCCCCCTCCCCTCCACTCCTGTCTCCCCTTCCCTCTCCCCTCCCCCCGCCCCTCCCCTTCCCTCCTCTCTCCCCCTCCCCTCCCGTCTCCCCTTGGTGCATTTATTTACTTTCCTGATGAATAATTTGTTCACATTCATGCAACTCGGCTTTCACTCGAGCGGCTTTTGTCAAACTTTGTACTTCCTCCGACATTCCTTCCTTCCTTCCTTCCTCCCTCCCTCCCCCCCAACTCAACACATCATTCTCCTTCAATCTGACGTCGTGATTTTTTTTTTTAATTGTTTTTTTTCAATGTTATTTTGTTTTTATTTTGGTTTGTTTGATTTTATTTTATGTTTATGATTAATATTTTTACTTGTATTTAATTTCTATGTTGTCTAATTATTCATTTATTCATTTATCTATTATCTATGGATGTAGTTGTGTATGTATATATGTGTGTATCCATCTATCTATCTATATATATATATATATATATATGTGTATATACATATATATATGTGTGTGTGTGTGTGTGTGTGTGTGTGTGTGTGTGTGTGTGTGTGTGTGTGTGTGTGTGTGTGTATTCATTTATTTATCTACTTATTTATCAGTTATTTGCAGAATTGGTAATCTTACATAGCCGAGGAGGCTGGCGGGGACACAGTCCTACAAGCCTTGCCTTCAGGTCGGTGTCCACCGCCTCTCGAGGCACGTGAAGTGTCCTGAATAAAAAATAAATAAATAAATAAATACAGAAAAGTACGCCATTTCCTCCTCCTCCTCCTCTTCCTCCTCCTCCTCCTCCTCCTCCTTCTCCCTCTTCTCCTCCTCCTTCTCCTCCTCCTCCTCCTCCTCCTCCTCCTCCTTCTCCTTCCCTTCCTTCTCCTTCTCCTCTTCCTCCTCCTCCCCTCCTCCTCTTTATTTCCCTCCTTTTCCTCTTCGCCCTTCTCCTTATCCGCCTCCTTCACCTTTTCCTCCTTCTTCTCTTCTTCCCCTCCTCCTCAGCCTCTTTCTCTTCCTCTTCCGCCTCCTCTTCCTGCTCCGCTTCCACCCTGCGACTCCACCCTCCACATGAGCTTCAGGCAGCCTCCACTCCATATATCTCTCCGCCTCCACACCTCCATATTCCCGTAAGACTCCACATATATCACCATTAACGTCTCTCGCGCGTTCCTCCACACTCCACACTCCACAAATTTACTCATCTTTAGTGAGTCCACATATAACTCTTCATCCTCTACCTCTTCCTCTTCCTTTTCTTCCTCCTCTTCTTCCTCTTCTTTTTCCTCTTCTTCCTCTTACTCTTCCTCTACTTCCTCTTGCTCCTCTTCTTCCTCCTCTTCATCCTCTTTGTGCTCTTCCTTCTCTTACTGATCTTCCTTTTCCTCCTCTACTACAGTACCTCTTCCTCCTCTTCCTCTTCTTCCTTTTCCTTCTCTTCTTCGACTTCCTATTGCTTCAGATCCTTTTATACACTGTCCTATTCTTCCTCCTCCTCCTCTCTTCCTTACTATTTCTCCCCTACTCTTCTTCCTCAGCTTCCCTTTCCTCTTCATCCTTTTCATTTTCCTCCTCCTCCTCTTCCTCCTCCTCCTCTTCCTCCTCCTCCTCCTCCTCCTCCTCCTCTTCCTCCTCCTCCTCTTCCTCCTCCTCCTTTCTTCCTCCTCCTCCCCTTCCCCTTCCTCCTCTTCCTCCTCCTCCTCCCCTTCCTCCTCTTCCTCTTCCTCTTGATTGACTTCTCCGCCCGTCTCCATCAACTGGGTCTATCCCTTTCCATTCGCGTCAACTCTATCTACTCTTTCTGGACTCGTGTTCACCTCGTTGTGGGTTCGAATCCCGCACTTCTTTCCGGCACTCAGCAGTACCTGTTGTTACCGGCCCCAAACGTCCCCAAAGCGCATCATAAGGCAAAGGCGGCTTCGGCCGCAGGTACGCGACTCCCTCTTGGCGTAGTAAAAAAAACAAAAAACAAAAAAAAAACACATATATATA
>NC_134780.1:80790580-80803080 GCF_046742065.1 Oratosquilla oratoria
GTTCGTCCACATTTGGAATATGCTGTTTCCGTATGGTCACCGAATCTCATTAAAGACATTGACAGATTGGAAAAAGTACAACGGCGAGCCACAAAACTGATTCCAAATATCAAAAAATAAATCATACGAAAATCGACTAAAACACATGAATCTGTTTTCCCTAAAAAAGCGTAGACTCAGAGGTGACTTGATACAGGTCTTTAAGATTTTAAAGGGAATTGACAACATCAAAAGTGACCAAATTTTCACATTGAATGAGAATCAGACAAGAAACAATGGTCTCAAACTGTCCGGAAATAGATTCAATTTGGAAGTAGGTAGAAACAACTTTGTAGTTAATGAATGGAATAAACTTCCTGCACAGGTAGTGCAATGTAGTTCAGTTCGAAGCTTTAAGAATCATTTAGATAAATACCTAAGTAAGATGCTGTAATGATTATAATTTATGTTATATTATTTGTTTTTGTTTTGTTATAATTTGTCTGTCTGATTTTCATTTAATATTAGTTATATGTCAATTTATTATAATTTACTATTTACCTGTTTGTTTGTTATTCAACTATACATATGCATTTATTTATGTATTTTATTTGTTATTTACATTATTATAGTTTTTATTTATTATTAATATGTTTTTTTTTTTTTTTTTTTTTTTTTTTTTGCATCCGACCTAGATATGGATCAAAAGGTCTCCTGTCGGCATGCTCCGCCTTTGTAATCCTTTGTAAGAGGAGACGGAGGGAGAGTATGGGGGTGGTAAGAGGAGAGCGAGGGTGAAGGGGGTGGGTGGGGAGGAGGGGGTATTTTACAAATTGCAGCGGAGAAGGACATTATTCATGGGCCCGTAATCCGTGCATACGTCCAATCGGGGGGGAAAACTCATAACATTTACATATTTCAGCAATTTCGAAAACAATCAGATGGACGGGAGAACCCCGTCTGTCTGTCTGTCTGTCTCTCTCTCTCTCTCTCTCTCTCTCTCTCTCTCTCTCTCTCCTCCCTCTCCTAAACCTACCCTGTCCACCTGTCTTCTCTTCCTGTTTATGTATGTACCTGTCTAAATACCTTTCATTATGTCTATCGTAAGGGCTACCTCCCTTGTAAGGGGGAAAAAGCCTTGGTATATGTATGTATGTATGTATGTATGTCTATCATTCTATCTGTTCATTTCTTGTATACATGGATGCTTGCAAGAGAGATTGCTTGAGGACTAGGTTGATCTGAAGAAGGCGTCTGGCTCGGTGCATCATCGTGGGGTGCTCTGGGATCTTCTGAAAATCCGTGAGACTCCCGTGAGACTCCCGTGAAGATTATTGACCTAAGCTGTGGTTAATAGTGTGAGCTGTGAGGGAGACGTGCCTGACATCAACCGGTAACACTAAAGTGATCTTGTTTTTGCTGATGATGTTGTGGTCCATAGAGGTCCCAGTTGCTATCCTGGAGTCACTGAACGTGTAGAGGAGTCGACTGGAACTCCAGAGAGGAGTGTACTGGAACTCCAGGTCTCCTGGACCAAAACCAAACTCCAGGCGTTTGCGGAGGTACTGGAAAATACATTCCAGACTGCCCATAAATGTGGCAAGGACATTAAGGTCTTGGAAAGCTTATCTTATGGTGTTATTGTAGTACACAACATTAGTGGGTCATTAAAGGAATTCCTTCGCAAGGTCACCTTTGCCCATGGTGTTATGCATTCGTTCATCCAAAGTACATGGCGCTGTCGATATGTATCCTGGCGGTGTAATCGGAAGCATTCGCTTAGTTGAGGGTTCGAATCCCGCACTTCTCTCCGATTCCCAGCAGTGACTGTTACCTACTCCAACAGTCCAAATGCATAGGGCAAGGTTGACGGCTTCGGCCGTAGCTACACGTCTCCTGCCGTAGATACCTCACCACCTTAATACTAAGATCCGGCTGCAAGACAGACATGGACTGCTGACTTGAACAATCATTGGAACCATGAGACTCTGGAGAAACGTGGAAGAATCCCTTTTATGACTCTATATCAAACCAGCGATTGCTCCCGTGAGATTCAGACAAGGTCTGTTACTACCATCATCCACGCATGTCAACTGCGGCTGTATGGTCATGCGGCACATGTGGCACGATTCTTTGATCCTTCTTGTAAGTTTATCTCCCAAAAGAGACTCATCTTTGTGAAAGTGACGAGGGAAAATCTTATGAAGAGAGTAACTGGGAGAGACATATAGATTGGTAGTATGTATGAAATTGGCGGTTGACGAGAAGTCTTTCAACATAAGCACCATTTGATGGACTTGATCAAGTTGTTAAAAGCGAAACGTCCTACAAATACTGTAAAGGCTCCGTCCTCAAATGGTTTGTATTTTGATAAACTACTAATGAGCATGAGAGTGGTATTTCATTACGTGGATGAGATAACGACGAAGAAAAAAATAATTGAAAATCTGATCCGACCCACACTTGAGTATGCAGCAGTGGTATGATCACCGTACCAAAAGATACAAAACGTCTGCAGCCAAGTTGATCCCAGGACTGGCTGATCAAACAAAACAGAAGATTAGAAAAATAGGAACTATTAATATAAGAGGAACGAAGAGAAAGAGGTGAAACGATAGACCTCTTTAGAACAGAAAGAGAAAAAAGAAGAGGGAGTATCTGTTAGCATCGGATGAAAGAATACCAAGAGTTTCATATCAAAATATTAAAGAGGACAGGTTGTCTAAAAGATGTTAGAAAGCATAGATTTCCACACAGATGCATCACTTTCAGGAACATGCATAGCAGAGGTTCTCATACCTTATATTTATGTACCTCTGTTCTTTAGCCTCCTGGAGATCAATTCAACACTGAATAGAATCAATAAAAATTCACTAAATACCACTAGATTTTAGATTGTGGGCACGATTATAAAAACTCTGTAGTTCTAACGGAGTCCGTGAATCCCAGATTAAGAACCATCGATGTACATAAAGAAGAAGACAGTCCAAGCCAATAACATAAATGAATTTAAGGAAATAGTTTGACATCAAGGATGTAATACCCATGATCACGGTCCCAACCCTACATACTACAATTAAGTAAATCTAATTAGGTAAATACATACAGGAAATCCCTTTCATGTCATCCTCCTCTCCCTCTCCATTCCCCATTTCCTCATATCTTTTCCAAACTCTCTCTCATTTCTCTCTTTCTCTTCTTTCTTCCTCTCTTTCCCTCATCCAAAAACATAGGCAATCAGAATATACATAAGGAATGAGGAGAGATACTAGGAATATTACAAGGTGGAACAAGTCCACTAGGGTGGAGTAGCGACGAGTTCATAAGACCAGACTATCTCCATTTCCCTCCACCCTCTTCCACCTTCCTCCACCTTCCTCCACCTCACTGCCACCCTCCAGTACCTGTCTTTCCCATATGTTCGCTCAACACGGAGTGGCACTCACTGATATTCTTACTTTCTCTCTCTCTCTCTCTCTCTCTCTCTCTCTCTCTCTCTCTCTCTCTCTCTCTCTCTCTCTCTCTCTCTCTCTCTCTCTCCTCTCTCTCTCTTTATCTACAGTATTATCTATCTATCTACCAATCTAGGAAATCTGCTTTTATTTCTCTACCTCCCTCTTTCCTCTCATTCTCTCTTTCTCTCTCTCTTTCTCTCTCTCTCCTACTCTCTCTCTCTCTCTCTCTCTCTCTCTCTCTCTCTGTGTGTGTGTCTGTCTATCTTTCTATCTTACTCTCTCACTCTTACTCTCTCCCCTTTCTTTTTTGCTGTTTCCCTCTCTCTTACTCTCTCCCACTCTTTCTTACTCCCTCTCTTCTCTATCTCTCTCTCCCTCCCTCTTTTTTTTATTTTCTTTCTCCCTCAATATTTCCCTGCTACCTACCAATCTGATTAACTAACTTACCAACCGAACAGTTAACCCACTGACAACACAACTAACGACGTAACCATCGACCCACCTGTCCACCTGCCTGCCAACTCCTCCTCTTCCTCCTCCTCCTCCTCCTCCTCCTCCTCCTCCTCCTCCTCCTCCTCCTCCTCCTCGCATGCCTGGCTGTCAGCCTTTCTGACAGCGGACTGCCTATCAGCCTGTCAGCTTGCTTGGCTGACTTCTTGCTTGGTCTCCACCTTCACTCCCTTCATTCCAGACCTCCTCTATCCCTCCTTTCGTCCCCTCCACACTCCCTCCACTCCCTCCTCTTTCCCTCCCTACCTCCATTCTAATTTCCCTCCTTCCTATTTTCTCTCCCTCCCTCCTCTTTCTTTCCCTCCCTCATCCTCTTCCTCCTCTGTTATCTCTCCTCTGACATTATCTCCTCACTCTCGTTATCTCTCCTCTATTATCTCTGTTTTCTTAATTCCATTTGTGAGACTTTCTGATTCGAAGACTATTCCTAACCACTAAGCTTTGTGTAGATTTGTCAAGATTTGTTTTTCTGTGGTTATCTATTTCTCAAATTCACTCTCCCCTTCCCCCCCAACCCCAGCCTTGCTCCCCACTTGTCTCCCCTCCCCTTCGGGTCACCCCTCACCCTCCTCCCTCCCTCTTCCCCCTTCCCCTCCCCCCCGTCTCATAATTTCTTTTTTCTTCCTCTTCCTCCTTAAGCTGCTTGATCTCTTCTCCCAAAACACAACTTTCTTGGTGGCGTCGTCGGAAGCGTGCGGGTCTCGCCTTCGCTTAGTCCTGGGTTCGAATCCCACGCCTCTCTCTGATTCTCAGCAATGACGGTTACACGCCCCCAACTGTCTCTAAAGTGCATACATAGGGCAAAGGTGACGGCTTCGGCCGCAGCTACTCAGCGCCTCCTGGTGTTGGCTTATCACCTTTTTCACTAAGTCGGTTCTGCCCCCCTCCCCTCCCCCCTCTTCCCCCCTCCCCTCACCACCTCTTCACCCCTCCCCTCACCCCTCTTCCCCCCTCCCCTCATCCCTCTTCCCCCTCCCCTCACCGCTCTTCCCCCCTCCCCTCATCCCTCTTCCCCCCTCCCCTCACCCCTCTTCCCCCCTCCCCTCACCCTCTTCCCCCTCCCCTCACCCTCTTCCCCCTCCCCTCACCCTCTTCCCCCTCCCCTCACCCTCTTCCCCCTCCCCTCACCCTCTTCCCCCTCCCCTCACCCTCTTCCCCCTCCCCTCACCCCTCTTCCCTTCCAAAGTTGGTTTACCTCCTCTCTCTACCCCTGCCACCTCCCCCTCCAACCCTCCACCCTCCAACCCTCCACCTTCCAGTGTTCATCTTTCCTCCCCTCCACTCCCCCTCCTCCCACTCCCTTCTCAAAGGATTACAAAGGATTATAAAGGTGGAGCATGACGACAGGAGACCTTTTGGTCCATAACTAGGTCAGATGCCAAAAAAATGATATCAATAATATATATAATAAATAAATAGGCAAAGTTAAATAATAAACAAACAGGTGTTAGTAAATAATACTAAATGGACAAATAATAATGAATAATAATCAATAATAAACAAATAATAACAAACAAATAATATAAAATAAATGGCGGGCATTACAGCATCTTGCTTAGGAGTTTATTTAAACGAATCTTAAAGCTTCGAAATGAACTACATTGCACTGTCTCTGCAGGAAGTTTATTCCATTCATTAACTACACGGTTAGCGAAGCTGTTTCTACCCACTTCCAAATTAAATGTATTTCCTGACAATTTGAGTTCATTATTTCTTCTCTGATTCTCAGTGTGAATATTTTGTCACTTCTGACGTTGACAATTCTCTTTAGAATCTTAAAAACCTCTGAGTCTACGTTTTTTTTTTTATCGAAAATAGATTCATATATTTTATTAAATTTTCGCATTCTCTCTTCTTAACCACCCACTTTCCCTCATTTCCCTTCCCTTCTCCTTTCCCTCTTTCCTTCCCATCCCCTTCTCTATCCTCTCTCTTCTCTCTCTCCTTTCCCCTCTTTCCCTCTCGTTCCCTTCTCTTCCCTCCGCTTCTCTCTCTTTATTTATATATTTTCAGTTCCCTTCATTTACCTCCTTTCCTTTCCTTTCCAACGCCTCACCCTCAGTCTCTTGCCTTCCAGCCTCTTGCCCTTCCTCCTCCTCCTCCTCCTCCTCCTCCTCTCCCTTTCCTCTCACTGAAGTATCGCCATCCTCACCATCCTCATTTTTTTTTTTTTTTTTTTTTTTTTTAGTCCTTCAACTTTTGGACCACGTAGTTCGAGTCTGTCTTCCTCTAGTCATCATAATCCCCTCTTCTTCCTTGTCACCTCTTAAGAAATAAAAATAGTTTTTTACTAAAAGTTACATGTGCTTGGAAAACCAAAAGAGGCAAAGACGAAAAAAAAACACGGGTTCATAAGCAACACAGGTCTACCTTAGGAAAAGTACTCAACAAACACCAACAAAGTCCAACCAAACACAAGCATTCAACCACATAAAACACAAAACACACAAGTAAATTTCAAAGGGAAACAAAATTCTAAAAAAAAAAAACTCACGTGTGAACAAAAAAAAAAAAAAAAAAAAAAAAAATCTTTTGCGGCTTCCGAGACGACACCGACGACGAAGTTTTTTTTTTTTTTCATTTTCTTTTATTATTATGTGAATCTTCTCCCACACTGTATCAGACCCGGATTGCGGCAAAGTGCGGCACGTGAGTGTGGTAAAAAGTGTGGTAGAGTTGAGAGTGGTAGACTACGACAGGCGAGAATGGTAGAAATGTTGACTGGAGTAGAAAAGCGGCGATGGAATGTGTGTGTGTGTGTGTGTGTGTGTGTGTGTGTGTGTGTGTGTGTGTGTGTGTGTGTGTGTGTGTGTGTGTGTGTGTGTGTGTGTGTGTGTGAGTGTGTGTGAGTGTGTGTGAGTGTGTGTGTGTGAGTGTGTGTACGTATGTGTGCACATATGTTCGTTTGTGTATGTATGTGTGTGTAAATGAACGTATGATCATGTGAATGTGCGCATGTGTATGTGAGGATGTGCATGATGCGCGTATGTGTGTGCGCGTATGTGTAAAAGTGTAAATATATGAACGTGTATGTAAATCCGTGTATGAACATGTGTATGTGCGCATGTGTACGTGCGTATGTGTGTATGCATATGCGTTTCTGCCTAACCGTGCATGCGTGTATACATGAGTGTAAGCATTCATCTACAAACCCCAAATGGGGAAGAGGGTTAAAATGTAGATTAACCTACCAATGCCCCTTTTAGTACACAACAGTCACACAGTCAATTTTTATTATTTGTTTTATTTATTTCTTATTCTATTTATTTATTTATTTATTTATTCATTTATTTGTTAATTTTTTACTCATACAACAACACTCAAATGCTTCCTACAGTGAGAATCAGGTGAGCAATGTCAACATAGAATGTGCTTTCGAGCGAGATTTTCCCTCAGGATAGAAGCGCTGGTAAGTTAATCCATTAATGTACATGAGAAGGAGAGTTGGATATGTTGACTATATATGTGTGTGCGTATATATATATATATATATATACATATATATGTTTATATATATATATGTATATATATATATATATATATATAATATATATATATATATATATATACTATATACATATGTATATATGTATTGGTAAAATTCGATAAACATTAATGTGAATAATAACCACGAATATATAAGAAAGTAAACAAACAAGAAATGTGTAAAGAAACAGATAAGGAAATTATAAGTGAACAGATCAATAAACAAATAGATAAATAATAAGCACAAATTAAAAAACACATGCGATTAAATAATGAATAAATAAATAAATAAATAAATAAATAAAATAAGCAAATAGGTAAATAAGAAAATAAAACAAAATAAACAAATAAATAAATAAGTAAACAGATAAATAGGTACACAAAAATAGGTAAATGGACATAGATAAATGGGTAAATACAACAACCAAACAAATAAACAGAGAAACAAACAAACGGGGGTAAAGCCACGGCAAGTTGGCGGTGATCGAGTACATTCCGAACGTGTCAGTTGCGGGGAATCGGTGTTGGCGCTCGTTCCCCGCGCGCGCCCGAACGGCCCCCGGACGGTACCTCCTCCCAAATCGGCGCTGATCGATGGGCCCCTGTCATGTCCCAGGCGGTCACGGAGGCAGGGAGGCAGGGAGGAAGGGAGGCAGGGAGGCAGGGAGGCAGAGAGGCAGAGAGGCAGGGAGGCAGGGAAGGAGGGAGGAAGGGAGGGAGCGAGGCAGGGAGGCAGGGAGGCAGGGAGGCAGGGAGGCAGGGAGGAAGGGAGGCAGGGAGGCAGGGAGGCAGGGAGGGAGGGAGGAAGGGAGGGAGGGAGGCAGGGAGGCAGGGAGGAGGGGAGGAAGGGAGGGAGGGAGGGAGGGAGGGAGGAAGGGAGGAAGGGAGGGAGGGAGGGAGGAAGGCAATATTGCTGAGTGGGAAAGGTAGCGCTTCGTGGTAAAGGGGGTGCTGGGAGTGAAGGTGGGATGATGGAGGTGACGGGGGGTGGTGGGAGCAGTAAAGGTGATGGCGGTGGTGATGGTGGTGGTGGTGGTGGTGGTACTGGTGGTGGTAGTGGTGGTAGGAGTGCTGGTGGTGGTGTAACATTATGTGAAAGTTACTTGGACTATGGTGCCGAGGGAGTGATTGAAGCTCAAGTGAGTTTGTTGGCTTTATTTTGGTTGGTGCGAGTGTCGACCTAGGCTGGGTCGGGCGGTCAGGATCCGAGGCGACCCGACCGCAAAGCTTACCGCGTGGGCCTTGGGTCGCGCTCTGCTGAGTTACAAGTGCTTTAGAGAACTGCTTTTGGAGAACAAAACCTGGCTCCTTATATACACAGCCGACGTACTGAAAAGTAGCTAAGGACACATCTTCGCCGAAACATGGCTCGCCAGGGCCAAGGTTGTGCTTTCGTGAGGATACAAATGCCTGTGGTACAGGCGTGATATGGACTTAATCTACACAATAGTAACATAAGGCCAAAGGCCAGCTGTTTGTACACAACATATAAATTCCTTGTCCATCCCATTTCTGCAGTGACAATAATATAAGTTAAAATGTCGCGTAGACGCACATGTGGGGGGACTCTGTTCACCACAGTGGTACTGGTGTGGGGGTGGTAATGATGTGATGGTAGAGATGATAATGGTGGTAGTAAAAACTGTAGTGATGGTAAACATCGTGGTGGGAGAGGGGGAGGGGGATAGTGGGAGGGGGAGAGTGAATGACACGTGACGTGACAGTTGTAATAAATCACCAGACGGCGGCAGTTACCCGGTTTAGGGAAAATGGCACCTTTTGTCCCGAGGCGTGATTTCTCGCCATCAACGTCATAGGACCATTACGTCACCCCCCCACCCCCTCCCACCCCCCACCGGCCTTATGGGACGTGACGCCTAATTGGGTGTGTGATGTATCGCCGTGGTTGCCCAATGACCACGCTCCTATTACTGTTATTGGCTCTTGTTATTCAAATTAGTGTTAATGGTCCCTTGCAGGACCAGTCTATCCCCACGTAGGAAAGTGCGTTTGAGTGTTTTACCAATGGGTTTAAGTAATCTCGTTCTTTAATCTAATTATGAATAGTTTGTTCCAAGTGGCCCTCTTGACGTCACCTATTCATTAATCCCTCTAATGCATTAACTTAACTCGGAAGTTTAACTAACTAAAGTCCTTCTTTATCCGGATGAAAAAGGTTAAGTACAAAAGAAGTGTTAACACAAAACAGAATAAGATAAATGCTTTCTCTTTTTATATATTTATTTCCATTTTTATTTTCATTTCTTTATTTCTTTACTTATTTAATTATTTTGCCAATAAACTACAATGAAGAGAAGAAGGAGGAGGAGGAGGAGGAGGAGGAGGAGGAGGGGAGGAGGAGGAGAAGGAGAAGGGGAGGAGGAGGAGAAGGAGAAGGGGAGGAGGAGGAGGAGGAGGAGGAGAAGGAGAAGGAGGAGGAGGAGGAGGAGGAGGAGGAGGAGGAGGAAGAAGAGTGTAGATATGTGGATGAGCATTTGGGTGAGGATTTAGATTCATATGCTATGATATCATAATTATCTTAATTTTCATATTGATTGTACTTAAATTTCTTATTTATACAATAATCTATTCATCTATTTGTTTATGTATACATTTATTCATTCATCCGTTTATCTATTTATTAATTGATTTCTTTACTTATCCATTAACTTTTCTATGTGTGAATAAAATGAGGACCAGGCCATTTTTAAGATTTTTTTTATAGAAAATATATGATAATGATAATGATAATGATAATAATAATAATAATAATAATAATGATGACAATGATGATAATGATGATAATGATAATTAATAATAATAATGATTGATAATGATTGATAATGATAATAATAATAATAATAATAATAATAATAATAATAATAATAATAATAATAATAATAATAATAATAATAATAAATTATTATTATTATTATCATTATCATTATCATTACTAATGTTATATATATAGGAAGCTCGCTGGCCGAGCGGGTTAGGGCGTCGTTACTTGCGGCGAAGGTCGAGGGGATGGCGGTTCGAATCCTGCCACCAGCGAAGTTGAACCAAGGGCATGGTTCATTAAATTCCACGCTACAAAGCCCTCTGTGAGGGGCACCGTCCTAGTCTTCCGATAGGGGGGAGTTTGTGACGTTAAACCATATCATGTATATATATATATATATATATATATATATATATATATATATATGTATATATATATATATAATGTATATATATATATATATATATCTATATATAATATATATATATATATGTATATACTGTATGTATATATGCATATGTCATTCTTATACCAAGTCAGAAGCATTTTGCTGTAGAAATCACATGCTATTGCAGAGATAAAATTAATTGTCATATATATAAAAAAAATTATTTTTTCCCACGTGACAGTTCACTAAAATCCAGTTAAGAGATCATACAATACAGCCGAAGAGATAAGAGTCGTGCCTACGAGACAGAAAAAAAAGGTTAAAGGTACCAAAAAAGTTAAAAGGAAAGATTTGTAGGTACGAGGAAAAATCGTAACTACGAAAAAAGAAAATATGTCCGCAAGAGACAGTGGGTGTGGATGGAGGAGAGAGGAAGGTAGGAGAGTAAGGATGGAGGGAGATATAGATAGATGGTTGGATGGATGGATGGATGGATGTATGGATGTATGGATGGATGGATGGATGGAGAGAGAGAGAGAGAGAGAGAGAGAGAGAGAGAGAGAGAGAGAGAGAGAGAGAGAGAGAGAGAGAGAGGAAGAGGAGGAGAGGGAGAGAGAGAGAGAGAGAGAGAGAGAGAGAGAGAGAGAGAGAGGAAAGAGGGAGAGAGAGAGAGAGAGAGAGAGAGGAAAGAGGGAGATAGAGAGAGAGAGGGGGAGAGAGAGAAAGTGAAGGAGAGAGAGAGAGAGAGAGAGAGAAGAGAGAGAGAGAGGGAGAGGGAGAGGGAGAGCGAGAGAGAGGTAGAGGGGAGAAGAGAGAGAGAGAGAGAGAGAGAGAGGGAGAGATAGAGGGAGAGGGAGAGGGAGAGGGAGAGGGAGAGAGAGAGAGAGAGAGAGAGAGAGAGAGAGAGAGAGAGAGAGAGAGATAGAGAGAGAGAGCTGAAAGAAAGTAAAGAAAAATTGAAAATGAGAAAGAGAAAAGGATAACGAGAGGAAGAAATGGAAAGAAAAAGAGGGAAAAGGGGAAAGACGAGAAAGGAAAATACAAAGAAAGGGAAATGAGAAAAAGAAAAAATAGAAAAGAGGTAGATAAAGAGAAAGAGAAGGATAAAAAGAGAGAAAAAGAGAATAAGGAAGAAAGAGAAAAGGAAAGAGAGAAAGGGAAGGAGAGAAGAAAAAATGATGTCGCAAAAATTTTCCCTTTCCATTGACACTAGGCGCCACCCCCTCTCACTCCCCTCCCCTTCCCCCTCCCCCTCCCCTCCTTCCCCCTTCCCCTCCCCCTCCCCTTCCTTCCCCATTCTGTTACGTCGCTACGTACTAAATAATTTTGTAGAAATTCGCGCTGCTGTGAAGGAATCTATATGGCTTTAGTGCCCAGGGGGAGGGGGAGAGGGGAAGGAAGGGGAAGGGGGAGAGGGAAAGGAAAAGGGAGGGGGAAGGCGAGGGAGAGGGGAAGTGGAAGGTTAGGGGAAGGGGAGGGGAGGGGGAAAGGAGGGGGTGAAGGTGGGGAGAAGGGGAGTGGGTAGGTGGAGGTGGATGGGGAGGAAGGAGAGAGGGGGAGAGGGAGGAAGGGGAAGGGAGGAAGGGGAGAGGGGGAGAGAAGAGGGGAAGAGGGGCGAGAGTATGAGGAAGGGGAAGAGGGGGGGGAGAGAGGGGAATAAAGAGGGGGAGGGCAAGAGGGGGGGGAGAGAGGCGGACAGAGGGGGAGAGAGGGGAGGAGGAAGGGGAGAGGAAGGGTGAGAGGGAGGAGGAGGAGGGGAGAGAGGGAAAAGAGGCCGGATTGGAGGCGGGACGAGAGGGGGGAGAGGAGGGGGAGAGGGGAAGAGGGGTGAGAGAGGGAGATATTAGGAAGTGAGGGGGAAGAGAGGGGAGTGAGAGTTGGGAGAGGGGGGAGGGGGAGA
>NC_134780.1:80808080-80810580 GCF_046742065.1 Oratosquilla oratoria
CTCCTCTTCCCTCTCCTCCTCCTCCTCCTCCTCTTCCTCTTGTCCTCCCTCTCCCATTTTCCCGTGAGTGCAACTGCGCCTACACTTATTAATATTTAAGCAACTTTAACCTCAAACATTATTTTTTCATGTATATATATACTCGTACATATATGTGTGTGTGTATGTGTGCGTGTGTGTGCGTGTATGTGTGTGTACACGCCGTGTCGTGAGGTACACGAGTTGCTTGTATCAAAATAATAATTACATTTTTCCCCGTTTGATGGCGCGGTGACAGCGACATGACGTCACCGCCGCCATATTGGAGAAAGTAAAGAAACAATGATATATTTCCCACAAATAGGAAATTAACAACGAATAGAATATCTAATACATATGTGTATACATATATATATATATACATATATATTATATATGTATATATATATATATATATATACATATATTTATATATTATATATATATATATACATGTATATATATATATATAATTATATATATATATATATATATATATATATATACATGTATATATATATATATATATTTTTATATGTATATATTATATATATATATGTGTGTGTGTGTGTGTGTGTGTGTGTGTGTGTGTGTGTGTGTGTGTGTGTGTGTGTGTGTGTGTGTGTGTGTGTGTGTGTGTGTGTGTGTGTGTGTGTGTGTGTGTGTGTGTGCGTGTAATTTTTTGTACAAAATTAAAATCAATAGTCTTTTGTGTACCGCCAACTCGAGCAATCTACAGGATCAAGTGTTGTACATGGCGAAGCTAACTGATACAAGTTTTGCGTGGTTGCCGAACACACATTGAAAATATGTAAATTGCGACAGGGAACATCAACGGAGAGAGAGAAAGAGACAAGAGAGGGCCAATGTTAGCCTTATTTCTTTTTTCCCCCAATATAAAAGTTCGAAATTCAAAGCTGCTTCGGTTGGGATTTGCGCGGCGTTAAAGCGACATGACGTCACATCTGCTTTGTGGACGTCGATATGACGTCACATATGTTTTTTTTCCCACGATATGCCGTCATATCCGACATCTGGTTATCTATATGACGTCGTATAACCTTTCGCACGTCGATATAAAAAGCGGTGGGGGAAGATAAGGAGAGAGGAGAGGAGAGGAGGGGAAAGAGAGGAGAGAGAGAGAGAGAGATAGAGAGATACATACATATACACACCACATACACACAAACATACACACACAGGACAAATACACACACAAACCCAGAAAAGTACACAGAAGAGAGAGAGAGAGAGAGAGAGAGAGAGAGAGAGAGAGAGAGAGAGAGAGAGAGAGAGAGAGAGAGAGAGAGAGAGAGAGAGAGAGAGAGAGAGAGAGAGGGGAAGAGAGAGAGAGGGAGAGAGAGAGGGGAGGAGACAGAGAGAGAGGGGAGGAGACAGAGAAAGAGCGAGAGAGAGAGATAGAGATAGAGAGCAAGAGAGAGAGAGCGAGAGAGAAAGAGAGAGAGAGAGTGAGAGAGAGAGAGAGAGAGAGAGAGAGAGAGAGAGAGAGAGAGAGAGAGAGAGAGAGAGAGAGAGAGAGAGAGAGAGAGAGAGATGCATTATGGGAGATAATTAATCTCAGGTGACTGATAACGATAAGGGATTATTGATGATGGAGATAAACGTCATATTGAGACATATGGGAACGTACTCGGTACCTCAGCGCAGGGAATGTGGGAGGTGAGGACATCTGCCATGAACACGAGGAATTGTGATAAGAGGGAGGAGGATGATAATGATAATGGAGATCAAGACAACAAAAATAGGCTGGGGGAGAGGGAGGGGGAGAGGGAGGGGGAGAAGGTGGAGAGGGGGTGGAGGAAGGGAGATGGAGAGGGAGGGGGAGAGGGAAGGGGGAGAGGGAAGGGGAAGGGAGAGGGTGGAGGAAGGGAGAGTGTGGGGGAGAGGGAGAGAGAGGGAGAGAGGGAAGGATAGAGGGAAGGAGGAGAGGGAAGGGGAAGAGGGAGGGGGAGAGGGAAGGAGGAGAGGGAAGGGGGAGAGGGGAGGGGAGAGGCAAGGGGAGAGGGAGGGGGTGGGGGAAAGGAGAGAGAGGGAGAGCTGGAGAGGGAGATTAAGGGGATAGGGAGGGGGAGAGGGAAGGGGGTAGGGGAAGGGGGAGAGGTAGGGGGAGGGAGGAGGAGATGAAGGGTAAAAGTAGGGGAGACGGTGGAAGAGAGGGAGAGAGAGGGGAGAGGGAGGAGAGGGGGAGAAGAGGAAGAATAGGGCAACGGAGGGGATAGGGAGGGGAGAGGGAGGGGAAGAGGGGAGAGGGAGGGGAAGAGGGGAGAGGGAAGGGGAGATGTGAGAGCTAAGATTCAGGAATTAGGAATCTGGGATTAGGATTAGGAATTGGATATTGATGGATGAGGATTAGAGATTGGGTGTTGGAATTGGCGACTGGGCATTGAAGGGATGGGATTTGGGGCTGGCGATTGGGGATTGGGTCGCTATAATGACATTGGTCCGATGATCTGGAACCTCG
>NC_134780.1:80815265-80817765 GCF_046742065.1 Oratosquilla oratoria
GAGAGGGTGATGGACAGGAGGGGTTGGATGAGGGTGAGGGGAGGAAGAGAATGAGGGGGAAAGATAAGATAAAGTGAGGGGAGAGGGTAAAAGGAAGTGCTGGTTGGATAGAGGGGAAGTAAAGAGTCAGTGGAGGTGAGGGGAAGACAGAGGGGAGAGGATAAGTGAAGGTTGAGGAGAGAGGGAAGGAGAGAGAGAGAGAGAGAGAGAGAGAGAGAGAGAGAGAGAGAGAGAGAGAGAGAGAGAGAGAGAGAGAGAGAGAGAGAGAGAGAGAGAGAGAGAGAGAGAGAGAGAGAGAGAGAGATTTAGAGAGAGAGAGAGAGAGAGAGAGAGAGAGAGAGAGAGAGAGAGAGAGAGAGAGAGAGAGAGAGAGAGAGAGAGAGAGAGAGAGAGAGAGAGAGAGAGAGAGAGAGAGAGGTGTGGAGGAATGCAAACATTAAGTAAGAGTGTGATGACAAACAAAAGGTAGAGAAAGAGTGGGAAGAAATGATGGAAAGGAAAATGGGAAGGAAATGTGCGGAAAAGTAAAAATAATATTGAAAAAATAAACAAACAAACAAATAAATAAATAAATAATAATGATAATAATGATAATAATAATAATAATAATAATAATAATAACAAACAAGAACATAAAAAAGAGGGAGGACAACGAGATGGGAACGATGAGGACTGAAGAAGACGAAAAGGGAAATGACTGGAAGGGGGAGGTGAAGAGAGATGAAGATAAAGGGAAATGCAAGGAGAGATACGAGATGGAGACAGACCGAGAGGAAATGAGGGGAAATGATCCACCGAGGGGGGGGGGGGAGAGCAAGATGAGGGGAGGGAAGTGAGGGGAGGGAAGTGAGGGGAAGGAAGTGAGGGGAAGGAAGTGAGGGGAGGGGAGATGATACAAGGAGGGGGGAGGGTAAGATGAGGGGAGATACTAGGAACGGGGAGGGGAGTGAGGGTAGGTGGTGGGTGGGGGGGAGGAAAGAAATAATGAAGATCTGTGGCAACCTTCACATAGTTGGTTATGATTATCGTCAAATTATTACTTCAACCGTTTCATATGGTAAAACCCTTTAATGTATTAAGAAGCACGAGATTACAGTGTAGCAATAAAATTCACTTTGATACATTTCAAGTAATACATTTAACTTTGGTAATACGTTTCACTGAAATAATACATTTCAGTTTTGCGATACATTTCACTGTAGTAACACATTACACTGTAGTAATATATCTCACTGTAGTGTTACATTTCACTGTAGTAATACATTTCACTGTAGCAATACATTTCACTGTAGTAATACATTTCACTGTAGTAATACATTTCACTGTAGCAATACATTTCACTGTAGTGATATATCTGACTGTAGTGTTACATTTCACTGTAGTAATACATTTCACCATACCAATACACTTCACTGTAGCAATACATTTCACTGTAACAATACATTTCACTGTAGCAGTATATTTCACTGTAGTGTTACATTTCACTGCAGCAATACATTTCACTGTAGCAATCCATTTCACTGTAGCAATACATTTCACTGTAGCAATACATTTTCACTGTAGCAATGCATTTCACTATAGCAATACATTTTACTGTAGCAATACATTTCACTGTAGTAATACATTTCACCATACCAATACACTTCACTGTAGCAATACATTTCACTGTAACAATACATTTCACTGTAGCAGTATATTTCACTGTAGTGTTACATTTCACTGTGTGATGTGGGTTGGTAGCGTAATCGAAAGCGTGCTGGTCTCGCATCTGCTCAGGTGTGGGTTCGAATCCCGCACCTCTCTTCGATTCTCAGTAGTGAATGTGACCTGCCCCAACAGTCCAAGAAGCACATAGGGCAAAGGTGACGGCTTCGGCCGCAGCTACTCAGCGCCTCCTGGCGTAGGCTCTTCACCTTCTTCATACATTTCATCGAAGTAATACATTTCACTTTAGTTAACTTCGGAAAGCTTTATTCAACATAGTCATCATCAAAGAGGGTAAGAAGAGGGGAGAGAACGAGGGGAAATGAAATAATGGGTAAATGGGAAGAGTGAGGAGAAGAAAGAGATTGAAGGGGAGGAACAAGGTGTTAAAGAGGGGAAAGGAGGGGAAAGGAGGGGAAAGGGGAGTGATAGATGAGGAGAAAGTGAGGGAAAGAGGAGCAAGGGAGAGAGGTGGAGTAAAGAGGGGAACTGATGTGGAGATGTGGAATGAGAGGGGACAAGTGAGGGGAAATTGAGAGGGGAAATGGAAGAGTGAGAGGACTCAAATGTGAGGGAAGAGTGAGGGGGAGATGTGAGGAAGAGTGAGAGATGATAAGAGAGGGGCGTGAAGGGAGGTAAGAAGAGGGAATGTGAAGTGACTTTAAGGGGAGAGGAGAATGAGGGGAAACAATCTGGACAAAATTATCAAGATAAAGAAATAAGAATAAAATAACAATAATAATGATGATAAAAACAACAACGACGACGACGACGACGATGATAAATAAATAAATAA
>NC_134780.1:80830265-80832765 GCF_046742065.1 Oratosquilla oratoria
AAGAGAGGGAAGGGAGAGGAGGTAGAAGTAGGAGAGAGTAGGACTGAACCAATACGAAGAGAGTGGGTGAGTGTTAAGAGAGGTCATATGATGGGAGGGAGGGAGGGAGGGAAGGAGGTGAGGAGGTGGAAGTTGAGAGACGGAGGAGGTGATGGAGGGTGGGAGGGGGAGGAGGAGTTGGTCACGTGTCAGGTAGGAGGGAGAGTATCATTCGCGTGCGGCCTCAGTCGTGGAGGGTAAGGAGGGAGGGAGGGAGGGAAAGGAGAGAGGGAGGGAGGGAGGGAAGGAGAGAGGGAGGGAGGGAAGGAGGGAGGGAGGGAGGGAGGGAGAGAATGGAGGGAGGGAAGGAAAGAGGGAATGGAGGGAGGGAGGGAGAGAATGGAGGGAGGGGAGGAAAGAGGGAATGGAGGGAGGGAGGGAGCGAGAGAATGGAGGAAAGGAGGGAAATAAGGAAAGAGGGATTGAGGGAAAGAAGGAAGGAGGGAGGGAGGGAAAGAAGGAAAGAGGGATTGAGGGAAAGAAGGAAGGAGGGAGGGAGGGAATGGAGAGAAGGAGGGAGGAATGGATGGAAGGAGGGATGAAGGGAAGAAGAGAAGAGGGTGGGAGGGAAAGAGGTAAGGAGGGAGGGAGGGAAAGAGGTAAGGAGGGAGGGAGAGAGAGAGGAAAGGTGGGACGTAGGAAAAAAGGGAAGGCGAGAGGGAGGGAATGGAGGGAATGGAGGGAATGGAGGGAGGGAGGGAGGGAGGGAGGGAGTGAGGAAACGTGGGACGGAGGAAAAAAGGGAAGGCGAGAGGGAGGGAATGGAGGGAATGGAGGGAGGGAAGGGGGGGAGGGAGGGAGGGAAGTAATGATGTCATTAAGAAAAGGAGTGAAGGTGGAAGGAGGGAGAGAGGGAAAGGGAAGAGGAGAGAGAAACAGGGAGAGGCAGGGAGGTAGATGCAGAAGCAGAGAGAGAAGGGAAGGAGGGAGGGAAGAAGGTAGGAAGGGAGGGAAGAGGGGAAGGAGGCAGGTAGAGAAAGACAAGGAAGAATGGAAGGAGGGAAGAAGAGAGGAAGGAGAAGAGGAAAGGTGAGAGGAAAGGAGAGAAAGGAAGGAAAAAGAGAGGAGAGGCAAGGAGGAAGGGAGGGAAGAAGAAGAAGAAGAAGAAGAAGAAGAAGAAGAAGAAGAAGAAGAAGAAGAAGAAGAAGAAGAAGAAGAAGAAGAAGAAGAAGAAGAAGAAGAAGAAGAAGAAGAAGAAGAAGAAGAAGAAGAAGAAGAAGAAGAGAAAGGAAGGAAAGGAATAGAGAGGTAAGAAAGATCGGAGGGAAGGAAGGGGAGGAGGAGGGAGTGGATGGATGAAGAGGAGAGGAGAGGAGTGGAGAGGAGGAGTGGAGGGGAGTGAAGAGGAGGAGTGGCGGGGGAAGAATCGAGAAGTGGAGGGAAAAGGAGGGGAGAGGTGGAAGAGACAAGTGGAGCAGGAGTTGGGAGAGGTGGAGAGCAGCTGTGAAAGAGAGAGGTGGAAGAGAGAGGTGGAAGAGAGAGGTGGAAGGGAGAGGTGGGAGAGAGAGGTGGAGGAGAGAGGTGGAAGGGAGAGGTGGAGGCAAGAGGCAAAGGGAAGAGGCGGAAGGGAGAAGTGGAAGTGAGAAGTGGAAGTGAGAGGTGGAGTGGAGAAGTGGAGGGAGGGAAGGAATGGAGTTGGATGACGGGCGAGTGAGTCGGAGGGTAATGAGGTGGAAGTAATCGCACGTAAGCAATGGGTGGAAGTAATGTTACGTTGGTAATGGTTGTTAGTAATGGCATCAGGTGGGCTTGTGGCACCTTGTCACCTACGATACCACCCCTCCCGCCCTTGAGGTTGGGGAGGGGCAGAGGTGGATATGAAGATTTTTTTTTTTTTTTGTCAGGTTGTGCATGTAGAGAGAAGGTGCTGTTTTTGTGTGTGTGTGTAAGTGAGTGAGTGAGTGAGTGAGTGAGTGAGTGAGTGAGTGAGTGAGTGAGTGAGTGAGTGAGTGAGTGAGTGAGTGAGTGAGTGAGTGAGTGAGTGAGTGAGTGAGTGAGTGAGTGAGTGAGTGAGTGAGTGAGTGAATGTATGTGTGTGTGTGTGTGTGTGTGTGTGTGTGTGTGTGTGTGTGTGTGTGTGTGTGTGTGTGTGTGTGTGTGTGTGTGTGTGTGTGTGTGTGTGTGTGTGTGTGTGTGTGTGTGTGTGTGTGTGTGTGTGTGTGTGTATGTGTGTTTTTGTGGACTGTCTGAGGTAGTGGTTCCCAACTTTATAGTTGGGGGGTCGGTGGTTGAGATTGGGGGGGGGGAAGGTTCTGAAGTGGTTGTCATGTAGTGATTATCTATCCTCTCTGAGAATCTTCAATCGTAACTAATCCAACTCAAGAAAAGAAATATCATCTTTGAGTTCAGAGACTACCCACTCTTATGCAGTATTAATTTGTCACCCCGTTTATTTATTCATTTATTTCTTCCTTTATTTATTTATTCATTCGCTTACTTATTTATTTATTTATCTATATAC
>NC_134780.1:80852765-80857765 GCF_046742065.1 Oratosquilla oratoria
CAGAAATGACACAGGTACCTTTCTTTTGTTGTTTATGTTCAAGGTCAGAGAAAATATAGCCAGAAATAACACAGGTACCTTTCTCTTGTTGTTCATGTTCAAGGTCAGAGAAAATTTTGCCAGAAATTATATAGGTACCTTTCTCTTACTTTTAATAGTCAATGCTAAGAAAGGTCACAACGTGTTAATTTTTTTTATCTCTCGTTGTTCATGTTCAAGGTCAGAGAAAATATAGCCAGAAGTGATATAGGTACCTTTCTCTTACTATTTATAGTCAACGCTAAGGAAGGTCACAACGCATTTTTCCCCAAAGTTCGAAAAGGGTTATATCATTCAAAATGTATTCTATGACAGAACGCTACAAATGAAAAAAAAAATCGCTCTGACATTTGTACCATTCAAAGCGAATGTAAAAATTCTAAACTATATGTGAACTTTTACACAATACCTGCGGAATATGTTTGATACAGATACAAAAGAAATTAATGGATTACACTTTCGTCTTCCACTCCTAAAGGTACTTGAACTTTTTATTGCAATTCATGATTTTGTTCAACCTACGGGACCCCCCGCTCCCTCTCCCACTCCCCTTTTCCCTCACCTCCCCTCCCCCGAGACATTGTGACAGGTTTGTGGGAGGAGGAAGAGAAAGACACGGGTCTAGGGCACCACAATCCCACGAACTGGGCAAGATACGCGGGTCGGTGGTAAGAGGCCTGTAAATAATTAATTCATTGAAAATAGATAGAATAAAATAGATAAGATAAAATAAAATAAGATAAAATAAAATAAATAAGATAAAATAAAATAAAATAAAATAGATAAGATAAAATAAAATAAGATAAAATAAAATAAATAAGATAAAATGAAACAAAGTAATAATAAAATTAGTTTCCCAAACCATGTATTCAAGATGAGTGAAAATGTCAAACTTATGAGAAAACTTACGTGAGTGTGGAGTTTGTGGAATCTGCCGGACAAAAGATCTTCGGACGTTTCTCCACCGATGTAAGTCGGAGCCGTGTTTGTGTTACTCCTAACAGCTGCGTATTTCGCTATGTATTTTGACCATTTTATGTCCCCTACCTTTTGGTTCATGTTGTCTTCGGTAGCTATGTATAAGGCCTCAATTACATTTCTCTGTCTCCTTGTTAGGTCTTTTCTCAATACTTCTGCCTCTTGCCAGTTGGGTAGATGTTTTTCTTTGTCCGCGTGACCCACCAGCGCATCAAATAGTCAAAATACATAATATACATACATATATATACATTATATATATACATAGATATACATATCTATATATATACATATATATATATATTATATATATATATATATATATAATTAGACATATTATATATTATATATATATATATATATATGTATATTATATATATATATGTATACATATATATATATATATATATATGTATATATATATATATATATATATTATGTACATATACATATACACACACACACACATATATATATATGTGTGTATTGTCCATCTGGACATTGCCGTCACTTCAGGACAGAAGATTAGAGACTTGGCCGGTCATAAAAGTGAGATCAGGACTGATCAGGTCAACAAAGAAAGCACAGTGTACAAAATTCCATGTGGTGATTGCCAACGAGCCTACTATGGAGAAACGAGTAAGGGGACTAGGGACTAAGGTAAGAATGACACAACACAAACCAGACTTAAGACATCACAGAACATCAAATGCTATAGTAGTACACGCAGAGGAGTATGGACATCTACCGGACTGGAATAACATAAAAACAATTCACATAGGAATGAGTAAGAATATCAGGAAAGCAATGGAAGCAGCATATATTAATAAGGAAGATTGTATAAATAATAGAAAAGGGTTTATCAGTTGGTCTAAAATAGGGGCGGAATTAGCAGTACACGACTGGCCAAAGGAAAATGAGGAGGCGGAACATAGAGCGGATCAATCGTCCGAGGATCAATCGTCCGCGGATCAATCGTCCAGGGATCAATCGTCCAGGGATCAATCGTCCACCAGGCCATTAACTAGGAGACGTCCTCCGGATGATATATAATCTTGTAACCCCCTTGTACTACTTAGTCTCTCTGAAGGTGTAAATAGCCGAAACGTTAGAGAAATAAACTCATCTCTGATTTGTGTGTTTCTTTACCACCCTCCTATCTTCATATATATATATATATATATATATACATATGTACATATATATATACATATGTACATATATATATATATATATAAACTAACTGCAAGTCACGTAATACAAATCCGAACGAAATCAATGGATTTTCTTTCTTGCGATGGGTCTCGTGAAACGCCAACGTATCTCAAGGTCAAGAAAGGTCAGGACTTCCTAAAACAGAAACTGGATTTTTTTTCTTTTTTTCTTTTCTTTTTTAAGGTAACAAAAATACAAAATACAGTGATCCCATCTTGTGTTGGTTCACACTTTCTCGGGTATGACATTTCTATTAATTTTTTAAAGTGCCAGTAAAGGTCAGGTGATATAAATATATAAAAAATAAATAAAAATTAATAAAAGATAACAAAATGTGTACCTCTGCGATACAGTGTACATTGAAGCCAATAGGGCAATTTATGTAACATCAATAATGAAAATATATATAAATGCTCATTTCTATTCCCCTTTGGCTTGTGATCAAAATAAAGATCAGAAAGATTTGGTAAAATTTTAGAAATGTACACTTACGCGATAGAGCAATAGGAAATTAAATAATAATTTTGTAAATTATAATACATCAATGTAATATATGTTATTCTTGTCGGAAATCAATAACGTAAAAAGTTGCTAAAAGCAATACACAAACGTAGGCGATTCAACTGCTTGAGACACCATGTTTGTTTTTGGTAGATGCGGAGGTCGAAGAAATTAAAGTATGATAAATTCGTCTATCTAAGCCTAACCTAGCTACCTATCTAACCTAACCTACCTAACGTAACCTGCATTAAGTATTGCAGGTCGTCAAGGTGTCCGTTATAGTCTTCGACCTCCGAATCAAAACAAAGATGGCGTCTAAATGATTCGATGCTTCTTCGTTCGTTGTGCATAGCTTTTATCAACTTTTCTGTTATTGATTTCCGCCAAATTAGAATAATTACTATACTGTTGCATTATAATTTACAAAATTTATATCTAATTTTCTTATGCTATATCACGTAGGTGCGAACATCTAAAAAATACCAAAGATTTTCCTGGAAGGTCACTGAATACACGAGTTATTAGTGACGTCAAACAAATGACCGTATTAAAAAAAAAACATAATCTCAACATGGACTCCACCTGCACGTCGTCAAATGGTCGTATGTTAGCGGAGGAGGGAAATGTACGACTCGTACCTGAATGGAGGGAAAGAGGGAAGAATGAGGGAGGCACAAAAGATACAATGTTGCCAATAACTCAAGGGGATATACGAGTTATAGGTAGAGTATGATTAGAGGAGTAGACTTGGCAACATGGCATGCCGTTAATCATAGCACCAAAGACTAAGAGAAAGGGTACCTGAAATCACCTACCTACAACGTTGCCAATATGTCAAAAGTAGACAATAGGGGAAGGTCGATTTGGCAGCGTAGCATTATTTACCCGTACTACCAAGGGTGAAAAGAAAGGAAAGTGGGAAACCATCAAGACACAACGTAGCCAACAACTCAAGAGGATCAAAAGGATGTTTTAATGGGGAAATTTGGCACCAGCGCATTACGTCATCAGTTGTACCCAAGGGCCCAGCACATGGGAGAAGGACAACCAACCCCACGCTAGCCTAAGCGTCCCCCCCCAAAAAAAAAAAAAATACCAGTCATGCTACTCACAGACATAGGTCAAACGAGTTCACACATTGAAGATCTTAGGTCAAGAAGTGGTTTTGGCTCACCATCACCCATTAAAAAAAAATCCTTATCACTCAACTGTCTCGTAATAAGCCCTTCTGACACCCTAATTAGGGAGTTGGGGAGTGGTTATACTACGTATGGTTGCAGGTCAGGCAAGGTCAACTGCAGGTCAAGGAAGGTCAGGCGGCGGTCTGATGCCACGCACCCAAGAACCAAATGGTCGAAGAAGACGAAGACACTGTGAACGTGAAACCCGTAAACGGCATCGATTGTATTCTATTTTTATTCTTTTGGCGCCAGGTGATTTTATTCACCCTAAGCAACCCCTGTTGGTCGTTTAAAGTTCCCTCTTTTAAACACAAAGCTCCATTTAAGGATTTTGCCAAAGACGACTTCATTCAGCTTGAGGAGACCCCTTCAGCATGGAGATGTCTCTCACAAGTCTATGTTTTGCTTAACACCAGGTGATTTCATTCACATATTGGATAAGTTCGACCCAAAGAGGTGTGGAGAAAGGGGGTCGTGTTTTTTTTTTTTTTTTTTTTTTTTTTTTTTTTTTTACTCAAAATTTTTGAAAGACATACGGTTCTTAAGGTGACACGGACGACCAAACGATCGAACTTGAGCTCATACGAAATATGAAATCCAAAACATCTCATAACCCTAGCTTGAAAAAAAATCCTTTGAAAAATATACATATATAAACATAACACATACGTTCTCTATATATAGAACACAAGTAAATAAAAAAAAGGAGCGAGGAGTATAATATCTATGAAAAAATACCCTCCTTTCCAGAAGAAGGCATCCGACTAAATGGAGTCACTAAAAAGAGAAAGAGAGAAAGAGAGAGAGAGAGAGAGAGAGAGAGAGAGAGAGAGAGAGAGAGAGAGAGAGAGAGAGAGAGAGAGAGAGAGAGAGAGACAGAGATCGCGATTCAAGACAGAGAAGAATTTCTCCTGTAGAGTCTCACTAACTCAGGGAATCGAAAAAAGAGGAGGAGGAGGAGGAGGAGGAGGAGGAAGAGGAAGGGAAAAAGTCCCGTGAGAATGAAAGAAACGTTTTCATTGAAAGGCATCCGTGAACGCAACTTGTAGGAAGCCCTCCATGGGCAAAGGGGGTCACGTGGAGGGG
>NC_134780.1:80862765-80865265 GCF_046742065.1 Oratosquilla oratoria
TAAAGGTTCTCTAACACCTTAAGACCCTTAAAAGACCCTGAAATAACAAGTCTTCGCCCATGTGCCATCGACTCAATAACCATGAAACTCCTTTTGGACCTTAATCCCTGTGACCCCAAAAGCCTGAGACCCTGAGACCTTTTGTTCGTAAGACCCTAAAGAACTGAAACATTACGACCCTAAAAATCTGAAATGTGAGACTTTGGCCACTCAAGATCCCTTGAATTTGTACGTTTAATACCCTGAGACCATAAGCCCCGATTTCTTTCAACCCTGAGATCCTGAGACTTAGAGACCTGAGACCCCGCAAGCCCTAAATTTTCAAGACTAAACTCTCTAGATACTGAAACACTCACACCCTGAGACATTTAGACCTTAAGACCCTGAGATCTTAAGGTCATTAAGCCCCTAAGATTTTAAGACCTTCAGCCCCTGGGACCTTAAGTCACTTAGCCCCAAAGACCTTGAAATCTTAAGAGCCCAAGGCCCTAAGACCCCGTAACAAAAGGATCCTAAGACTTTGAGACCCTAAGACCTTGAGACCTTAAGCCCCTAAGTCCTCGAGACCTTGAGAGCCCGAGACCCAAAGGTTCCGAAACCAAAAGATCGAAAGACTTTGGTACTTCTAAGGTCTTGAGACCCTTAAGAAATTGAGACCTTGAGATCCAAAGCACCCTGGAGGCGTGCACTCGAGTACCCAAAGACATTGAGACATTCGGTGTCAGTTTGAGAACCTGAGAGCCTTCGTCCCGACCTCCAAGAAACCAAAGTTGTTGGTCCCTCGACTCCAGTGGTGTGATTTGGAGAGATTCTTGAAGCGTGAGGATCTTCAGGTTTATAGTTCCCCAAAGGGGGTGGGGGGGGGAGGAAGGAGAGGGGGGGAGAGGAAGGAGAGGGGGGGAACTTCACCACCTCTCGTTTCTCTTTATCCTCCATTCTCGCTTACAATATTTGTTTTTTTTTCTTGTTTGTTTTATCAGAGTTAGTTCTCTTATTCTCTTATTCTCTCATTCTCTCTCTCTATCTCTTTCTCTCTCTCTTCCAGCCTTTCTGTCTGTCTGCCTGTCCCTTCCTCTTTCATACTCTAACTTAATCTTCCTCCTTCATTCTCTTCCTAAGTATTTCACAATTCCTACCATTTACACCACTTTAATACAATGCATATTACTAATATTAAAAAAAAATAGGAAATAAAAAGACAAATGGTTCAAACGTACTCCGCCCCCAAAAGAAAAAAGAAATAAAAAACAGGATTAGCCCATGGATTTTCACCTAAATGTCGGCCAATTTGACCTAAACTTGTCCCAGAAGAAAAAAAAAAAAAAAAAAAAAAAAAGTTGTGCCCAGAGATCCGCGAAGTAGGTAGGCAAGTGCAAAGAGCCAGCTGGGATCAAAAGAGTGCTCTCTCCCTTTCTCACTCTCTCTCTCTCTCTCTCTCTCTCTCTCTCTCTCTCTCTCTCTCTCTCTCTCTCTCTCTCTCTCTCTCTCTCTCTCTTTACTTTTTCAAACTCCTACGTCACCCTTTCGCTCATCTTAACTCTCTTTTTCTTTTCCTTCTGCCTCTCCTTCTCTTTTTCCTTTTACTAATTTGTTCCCTTTCCTTCTCCTCCCACTTCCCCATATTCTCCCTAACCCTTTCCTTCTTGTTAAGGTTCCTCTACCTTTCCTCCGACTTTCCCCTTTCCTTTATTCATTTCCCTCTTTCTCCGCTTCATCTTACCCTTCTCTCTATCGCTCTCCCTCTACCCTTCCCTCTCCCTATCTTCCTTCTCTCTTATCTTACTCCTTCATCCATTCCCCAATGTTAACATTCTGACTCTACCTTCCCCTGTTCTTTCTACTTCTCCTCCACCTCCTTCTTCCTCCCCATCATTCAATTCCTTTCAACGCTCTTTCTCATCCTCTCCTCCAACCTCTCCCACTCTCATATTTTTCAATTACTTTTCATTTGACGATGGCAGAGTCGGTGCGTGAGGAGAAAGAGAGAAAAGAGAGAGAGAGAGAGAGAGAGAGAAAGAGAGTTAGAGATAGAGAGAACTACAACGAGAGGACAGTTCATTAGGAGAGCCTTTGAAGACACCAGATGCCAACGCTAGTTAGACCCAAATGAAGAGGCTGTCTTCATCCTCTTTTTCTTGTTTATTTTCTAAGAAAAAATAAATCAGTTTCTTCTAATCAATTATGCTTTGGTCCATGGTGACAATAGTTTTTCTACAAAGAAAATATATATATACATATACATACACATATTTTGCAGAAAAAATTACTGGGAAATGATAAACTTAGTCCGAACGTTTTCATCTATTTAAGACATTATGAAGGTATTCCTTGATAATGTCTTAAATAGACGAAAACGTTCGGACTAAGTTTCTTATTTCCCAGGATTTTTTTCCGCAAATTACTTTCACGTTTGCCTTGTGAATTATTGCAAAATACATATATACATACATACACACACACACACATATATATATATATATATATATATATATATATATAT
>NC_134780.1:80877765-80882765 GCF_046742065.1 Oratosquilla oratoria
AAGAAACCAAAAACCCAACTCCGCGACTCCTGTACAACAAGAGGTAACATCATGAACCCTTTGACCTCACCTCTCCCCCAAAAATGAGCCCTGCCTGCGGCCGAAGCCGACATTTTCCTCTTACGCGCGCTACTCGCCTAGCGAGCAACAAAACAAAAATAACAATAATAACAATAAATAAAACAAAAAATAAGAATAATAAAGATAGTAAATGATAAATAAAAAAAATAAACGGAAAAGATATTTGAAAATAACTAAAAATTCAAATTCCGTAGAAAACGGATTCTATTACGATCGAGGTTAGCTTGTGGTTGTGTCTAGCTGCCTAACCCAACGGGTCCTAATCCCCTTGAGGTATTTCGTGCAACACTGGAACAGTGTGGCGGTGCTTGTTCCGCCCTCCATGCGCGCTCCAACAAAGAGAACATTGTTACAAACAGCTCGGCTTATGAGACTCTGTCAGAGAATATCAACAGAGAGGGAGTAACCTAAACACATTAAAACCTATGCGGTTTTACACACACACACACACTCACAATTCTCGTGGGCGGAGAGTTGGGTGTGTGTGTGTGTGTGTGTGCGTGTAAAGTCACAGCATTACCTAAAGATCGATCATATATGAGCTCTGAGCTCTCTTCAGGGAGGGAAGTAGCTGTCGATCACGAGTCCAGCACGTGATCCAAGACCATGGTGAATCACACACACACACACGGTTCGACGACGCAGTGGTAGCGTTCGCAACTGCTAACTCAACGGTCCGAGTTTGAATCCCGCCTAGGGCTGAAATAATTTCAGTATCGCTGCGTTGCGAGCCGTTACTCCAACCCTTGTGGGCGGGGAGTTGGGTATGTGCGCGCGTGTAAGGTCACAGATCGGTCATATATGAGCTCTGAGCTCTCATCCGGGAGGGTAACAGCTGTCGATCACGAATCCAACACATGATCCAAGACCATGGTGAATCACACACAAGGCTTGGTGTAGTAGTACCGCGGTCGACCGCTCATTCGGGGATCCGAGTTCGAGTCTCTCCTAGGGAAGGATTTCATTCCGCACGAGAGCTGCGTGTCATAATCAAGGAGTGTCAAAGGAGTGTCAGTGTCAATTGCATCAGTGGTTTTTTTTTTTTTTTTTCGTTGCCATATCTATTTTTCTTCGCCCGAATAATGACATCAACGGTATCGTGGACGTGTTCGTGCACACAGGTACACACACACAAGTACACACACACGCGCACACAGGTACACACATACACGCGCACGTACAAAGCAATGATACCATAAGTTTGATGTATCCAGTAATTTTGAGACTTAAGTTACACCCCCAAGGACCAGAATCACGCAGCGTGCTTTTAGGATGGAAAAGTAATCTACACTCAAATGAATCAACAAAGAGATGAATAATGATTTTTATGGTCTCTCCAATGTCACATTTCTTCGGGAAAATTGTGTTCCTTAAGGATAGAAGCGCTAGTTACTGGGGATAAAACACACACACACACACACACAGACCTACCCAGAGATCTGCTAATAATGAGCTCTGAGCTCACTGCCGTAGGGTGGTGTCTGGCTGTCTCGAAAAGAGGCTGCAGCAGATCCGAGGTGAATACACATACACACACACACACACACATACACACACACACACACACACACACACACACACACACACACACACACACACACACACACACACACACACACACACACACACACACACACACGCACGCACATACAAAATGTACATCGACTTGAACATATTAAGATGCATGGAAATTGTCAATATTGAATGATTGGTGGCCAGGCGCAACCCATCTTCCTGTCTATCAGAACGGAAAACTGAAGCGGCTGAAACCGCAGTCCTGAAGTCCACAGACTTCACGAAGTGCCACCCTCGCTCACTTCAGAGGCTCGATTTTCAGAAATGCTGAAGGAGGTTCTGGAAGAGGGCGAGGTGAGGAAGGTTTGCAAGAATGCGTCCGCGGCAAAATGCACTTGACTGCGACCGTAGCGACCACCTTTGCCCTTCGTGCTTGGACGGTCTGGACCAAAATAGAACAGAAACATCTTAAAAAAAAAAAGTGAATCTCTCATTGTTGAGCGGTAGATGAAGAGGAAGAGGAAGAGGAGGAGGGAAGAGGAAGAGGGGGCGGTGGTGTCGGAGAGGAGGGCGTGGCGTGTGGTTCTCTTATGAACAACCTCACCTGACACATCATACAGTATATATATATATATATATATATATATATATATATATATATATATATATATATATATATATATATATATATATATTTACAAGTAGAAATAAATTTGTGTGTGTGTGTGTGTGTGTGTGTGTGTGTGTGTGTGTGTGTGTGTGTGTGTGTGTGTGTGTGTGTGTGTGTGTGTGTGTGTGTGTGTGTGTGTGTGCACCCGCGGGCATGTATGCGTGAGCATATATTAACATACCCGCAAATACGCGTGCACATATCATGTGTTCTCGCGTACGCTCGCAAGCGTACGCGAGTGCGTGCGCGTGTGCACGTTTGCTTGTTTATATACGAGCGTACTGTTCCCATCTGCCTGCTCGTCCTACGTCGGAATATCTGAATACTAAATGTGTGTTTCTCGGAGCGAGAAGGAATAAGGAAGAAAGTCGGAAGGAGGGAAGGCGGAAGGAGGGAAGGCAGGTGGAAGGCGAGGAAGACCAAGAGGTTAACGAAAGTGGAAAGTGAAATTGGAAGAAGTAAGGGAAGATTTATCTATTTATTAATTTTCATAATATATATATATATATATATATATATATATATATATATATATATATATATATATATATATATATATATAATAGAGCATTGGGTTAAGTGGACAAATACTAAGTCATAATCGTGAAAAAGATCTCATTTATCAATCAATGCAAAAAATAAAACAAGCAAACGAATAAGATAAATAAATAAATAGATAAAGCATTTAGCGAAATTACGTTAAAACAAGCTCGTTTGGGCTGTCGCATGTTTTACACAACTGTATACAGAAGCTGCAAGGACATGGAAGTACACACACACACACACACACACACACACATATATATGTATATATCCAACAACACGACATACATTATAGATTCTAGCTAAAAAGAGAGAGAGAGAGAGAGAGAGAGAGAGAGAGAGAGAGAGAGAGAGAGAGAGAGAGAGAGAGAGAGAGAGAGAGAGAGAGAGAGAGAGAGAGAGAGAGAGAGAGAGAGAGAGAATGGGATCGCGATCGACGGAAACCCGTTTCAGGCCAGTGGCCGCCCAGAACATGACATCACGTCCTTAGCCAGAACAAAAATCATAAAGGGCGCCACAGTGACAAAGGACTTATGAAGGACATTCCCTATTAAGGAACTGTGATTTACAACAGCAATAGCCTTTGGGAAGCCTTAAAGACAAACTTCTAAATAATCTTATATAATGTTCTCTTTACCATATTTTATTTCATTTTAGTTTATTTGCCTATTCAGTAGCTTATTTGTACAATAATACTCGTTCTTCATTTCATTCGATATTTTCGTCATTTCATTTATTTATTAATTCATTTTATTTCCATTCATCTATTCATGTAATTATTTGTTTGTTTGTTGTCCTTTGTCCATCGCTTAATAACCTATTTATATATTTATCATTTATTTACTTCTCCCATTATTTATTTATTCCTTTACTTATTCATTTATTCATAATTTACTTGCAACTTGTTTACACATTGCATATGTATTTATTTATACATTTCTTCATTTCGTTATTTATGATTTTTTATCTTATTTTTTTCGTTATTTATTATTTACCTATTTATTCGTTCATTCATTTATTCATTTACTGTTTCTTTGCTACTCCTTGATGTAGACAGAACGTTCCCCTCCCGGAAAATTCGCAAGTATCATGACAATAGTGTTTATGTTCGCGCGATGAATTGAACAGTCCAGTGTTCAATACAAACAGTGCACCTGAACCTAACGGAGGGTGATGTGTGAGCGGGCGCGCGCGTGTGCACTTTCGCAAAAAAAAAAAGAACATCATTTCTGTTGTTTGTTTTCTGCACACGCTGTTGAAGACAGGCGAGTCTTTCTTTTCGTATACATATAGAGTACATACAGCCCAAGAACATACTCACACATACACGCTCAGACACACGCTCACACACCACACACACACGCTCAAACACCACACACACACACACACACCACACACACACACACACACACACACATATATATATATATATATATATATATATATATATATATATATATGTGTGTGTGTGTGTGTGTGTGTGTGTGTGTGTGTGTGTGTGTGTGTGTGTGTGTGTGTGTGTGTGTGTGTGTGTGTGTGTGTGTGTGTGTGTGTGTGTGTGTGTGTGTGTGTGTGTGTGTGTGTGTGTGTGTGTGTGTGTGCGGAAAAATAAGGTTAACCAAGCCTTCCAAGAGAGAGAGAGAGAGAGAGAGAGAGAGAGAGAGAGAGAGAGAGAGAGAGAGAGAGAGAGAGAGAGAGAGAGAGAGAGAGAGAGAGAGAGAGAGAGAGAGAGAGAGCAGAGAGATGTAACTGAGTCGCTACCCCCCCGCCCCCCTCCAGACACGCCCAAGTTAATCACCCTCATGCATATCTCTGCCTAGGAAGATAGTTTGCTCTTTCCCTTCCCCTCATCAGTTGGCGCCCTCGCTGTTCCCCTCTTTACGAAAGTAATACAAACGACCTTCTCAACAACAGTCACAAATATTATTATCACGAAAAAATAACGAAAACAATCTATTGTTTAAAATACAACAATAAAAACTACGAAATCGCTAACACTGGATAGATGACACCAACAACAGTCCTACAAGTATAATATGGACTATAGAACCGTGAAGGTATAGGGCATTGGGTAATGTATTCTGTGTAAAAGTGACAGTTACCGACAAATCTATCGAAATAAAACACCAAACGCGAGGACGTAGCCTTTATTAGTACGACGTTTTTTCACTTCCTACAACTTTTTTAAGTA
>NC_134780.1:80887765-80892765 GCF_046742065.1 Oratosquilla oratoria
TGTCGTTTTCTCCATTACTTAGTTCACTGTCTACAAATGGTCTGCCTCTTCTCTTGGATGGTTTTCATCTACAACTTTATGTAGTCTATTTGGAAGAATCTTGGGAAATGTTTCGTACACGTTTGGAAGTAAACTATCTGCTTGATCACTACATCTTTCTGGGCTCCAGTCTTGTGACGTAGAAGTATAACATTGCACCAGGATTCAGAGACACTTTCTTGACGTGCACACTGGGTATGTAGTTAGGCTCATCTACAGTACACTTCTGTCACTGCGCCATTCTAAAGATTCATTGTTATGACCATCTTCCACAGGTGCTTTCCTTTGTTTCATAAAGTGTGTAGGTCGTAAAAAGGACATGGGGAAATCCAAACGAACAAAGAACAAACGAACAAAGAGCAAACGAACAACGAACAAATGAACAAAGACCAAATGAACAAAGATCGAATGGAACTTTATATTAGATGAGAATAACAACGTTAGCTATGTTGGTGTTATAAAGTAAATATAGATAGTAACCACAGAATGGTCGGCTGCAAAGCTGAATTAGATTCCAAAGGCGAAAGACAATTAGACTTGATTATGAACACACACCTAGCGAAGACAAAGGATAAGAAAAAGAATTTCAAAACTGGATTAAAGACAGATTTGAAGAGCTAACGAAAACATACATTCAGGATACGAACGGCATTTACTGAAAAAAAATACTCCAAATCAACAGGTGAACTAACGAAAGAGGAATTGAAACCTTAAGCAATAAAATGGAAGAGAGTAAGAGAAACTGCGTTCATCCGTTTTTTGGGACAAATTAACTTCCTTGCTCTTTATTTCTCAATTATCATTTCGGCCTTTGAAGAAAGACCAATATGTGTGTGGCGCGGGTTAACAGTTTAGTCGTTACACAGTGAAACAGTCAGCGGGCTTTCTAATGACAGCAAACAAACTAGCAATTAATCTTTACAATACACACACACACACACACACACACACACAAACACAAACACACACACACACATATATATATATATTTATATATATATATATATATATATATATATATATATATATATATATATATATGTATATATACAAACACATACATACACACAACTGAACCAAAATAAATGCTTAATCACAATTGAAGCAATAATTATCTGGTTTCAATATTTCTAGTTTAGCATGTACATTTTTTCCAAAGATTATTTTCAATCATTTTCGGTTACTAAAATCTACAGAACTGTGATGGTGGCAACAAGGGAACTCAGAACCAAAATGTAACAGTGATAAATAAATAAATGAATAATTTAATAGATAGATAAATAACTAGATATATAATTGCTTAATAAATAAATAAACAAATAGTAATAATAATAAAAAACAATTAATTCTTGATAGATAAATAATATGAGAAATCAACAATAAATAGACCAATAAATCATAAGGAGATAACTAAATAAATGGGTAAACAAATGAAGACAAATATATAACGAATAGATAAATTACCTAGTAAATTAATAGATAACTAAATTAACTTCTGTATAAGTAAACAGATAAACGAAATAATTGTGAAAATATTAATAAATAGCGAAATAATTAGAAACAGTCAACCCATCAACTCTGTACAGTTTCTTCTGGACATAGCGAGAGCGAAGGTTACGAGCCATGGGCGTGATACTTATCTCTCAAATAAAAAAAAAAAAAAATAAAAAAAAAAAATAAGTCCCACTCCCCACCCCACCCCGCCCCACCCCGGTTGGAGAGGGTCCCGGTAGGCTGATGCACCGTTCAGGGAAGGGGTCCGTGGATCCGTCCACAGCGGTGTACTCACGTTACTTTGTTCTTGCCAAGGACGGACGACCTTAATCGTTTCATTCTGGCTGCCGTCAGACGATTCTATTCATTCCCGGGGCTAATGGGTACAGACGAGATAAAACCACAACTTCCTACTAAGATAAGAGAGAGACGTCAGACCTCTTATCTTTGCTCAGGTTTGGAAAGAAAACGGAAATAACGAGTTTATGAAGAAAATGGGAAGATCAAAGAGAATAGCGTGGATTGCGGAATCAACCTAAGAAGTCTGCAACCTGGTTGTGTTCGTACAAAATTCAAATTCATATTCTCTGTGCGCATGAGAGAGAGAGAGAGAGAGAGAGAGAGAGAGAGAGAGAGAGAGAGAGAGAAGGGAGGTTGGTGGGATCGAAGAAAACTTTGGCAAACAAGTAAAATGTGTGACAGACAGACAACCACAAATCCTATCTACTAATGACCTCTCTCTATCTCTCTCTCTCTCTCTCTCTCTCTCTCTCTCTCTCTCTCTCTCTCTCTCTCAGATCAAACGTGTTACTTGGGATGTTCGCCATGCTGAGAAGTGCCAAGCAATGAATACGAAATGCTTGGAGAATCAGTATAATACCGTCAGCATGTTTACTATTCATGCTGACAATGCTGACACTGCAAGCTAGATCGGCTGACAACAGTAAAATCAGCGCTTACAGTACTTCGTCGTCATGCTGACATCACTGTATTGTGATGCTAAGTCCATTTCTAACAGTGCTGACTTTCTGGCACACTAGGAGTAAGCATGGGCTGACATCAAGCGGCGTCAGCCCTGACAGCTCAGTCTCAGAGACGCCTAGGAGTAATACTGCTGACAGATAACGTCAGCCAAAGCAACACCTGACGTTATCAGTGCTGACACTTCATGCCAGTGATAAATAATACTGGCACCCGATGATGTCAGTGCCCCTTGATGGTGCTGACACGACGCACCACTACCATGGCTGACAACGCTGACGGCGGCCCTGGAGGGAGCAGAGTTGCTTGTTGACATCAACTTTGGACCTGGACCAACTTGGCGCGTAAATATTTCCCTAATTACTAAAGTACTCTATAATCACAGTAGCTGGAAGGAAGACGAGGAGGAGGAGGAGGAGGAGGAGGAGGTAGAGGAGGAGGAGGAAGAGGAGAAGGAGGGACAGAGGGGGGAGGACGAGTAGGAGGAACAAGAGGACTGGGGTGGAGGAATGGGAGGATGAGGAGTAGGAAGAAGAGGAAGGGAAGGAGGAGGTTGGAGGAATAGGAGGAAGAGGAGGAATAGAAGGAGGGGGAGGGCGGGGGTGAAGGAATAGGAGGAGGAAGAGGAGGAGGAGGAGGAGGAGGAAGAGGAGGAGGAGGGGGAAGAGGAGAAAGAGGACGAGGATGCGAAGGAGGAGGAGGAAGAGCAGTAGGAGGAGGAGGAGGAAGAGAAAGAAGAGGAAGAGGAGGAAGAGAAGGAGGAGGAGGAAGAGGAGGAGGAGGAGGAGGAGGAGGAGGAGGAGTGACCCGATGAGAGAGAGAGAGAGAGAGAGAGAGAGAGAGAGAGAGAGAGAGAGAGAGAGAGAGAGAGAGAGAGAGAGAGAGAGAGAGAGAGAGAGAGAGAGAGAGAGAGAGAGAGAGAGAGAGAGAGAGAGAGAGAGAGAGAGAGAGAGAGAGAGAGAGAGAGAGAGAGAGAGAGAGGGAGGGGGGGGGAGGGGATAGATTAAGCTGAGTCGATTGATAAGAAAGGCACAGACAAGAGAAAACGGAGCAACCGAAGCGGCAAAACCTAAAAGATGGGAAGATGGGAAAAGAGGCAATAAAGTTGAAATGGAAAGATTGACGAAATAGAAAATAAGAAAAAATATTAATAAAAAAGGTAAATGATGATGAAGTAAACGGATAAAGAAATGTGGTAGACTTATGTGAAAATAAACATCCACATAAGTAAAAAAATAAACAGATTATTATTGAATAAATGATTATATAAATCAACTAATTAATCAAATTAAACAAAGTGTATAAAGGAATAAACTAGAGAAACACTTGTGGAAAACTGGCATCAGCAATAGACAAAAGAGAGAAAGAGAAAGAGAGAGAGAGAGAGAGAGAGAGAGAGAGAGAGAGAGAGAGAGAGAGAGAGAGAGAGAGAGAGAGAGAGAGAGAGAGAGAGAGAGAGAGGGAAGAGAAGAGTAAATGAGAGGAAAGCAAGAGAGGGAAGGAGAAAGAGCAAGAATAAAGAGCGAACGGAAGAGGACAAAGGAAGAAGAGGAGGAAAGTTGTAATTAAATGAAACAGGCGATAGAGAAACACAAGCATAAAGGAAGGAAGAGAGAGGAGGAAGAAGAGAAGGGAAGGGGGAGGAGGAGGAGGAGAGAACGGGAGAGAGAGCGATAGAATGAACACACACACACACACACACACACACACACACACACACACACACACACACACACACACACACACACACACACACACACGTACGTACGTACACACATACATACAAATACACGCATATACACACACACGTACGTACACACATACATACACACGCACACACATACACACGCACACACATACACATACATACATACATACACACGCGCACACACATACACACGCATAAGCATACACACATACAAGCACATACACATACACGTACGTACACATACACACAAAAATACAAACACACACACACACACATATACACACGCACACACAAAGACACCCACACCCACAGACACGCACACACACATATGCATACACACACATGCACACACACACATACATACATACATACACACACACACATACACACGCATAAGCATACACACATACACACATACACACACACATACACACACATGCACACGCACACACAGACATATATATACACACATACACACACAAACACACGCACACACATATATACATATATACAAACATACACACACATACACACGCACACACACATATGCATACATACACACATACACAAGCACACACACACACGAGGTATAAATGCGACCGGAGATGAAGAACTGAAAGTAACTCCATCGATGGAGGGGGGGAAGTGGAGGGAGGAGAGGAGGACAGGTGGAGGGAGAGTGGAAGACGTAAGAAGCGTGAAATGAAAGAAAGAGAGAAAACAAAGAGAAGAAAAAGAAAAGTAGGAAAAGAAGAAAAAAGAGAAAAAAAAAACACAA
>NC_134780.1:80910265-80917765 GCF_046742065.1 Oratosquilla oratoria
AATGGCATTTATAAATTAGATAAATTCATCATTAACAAAATTTGTAATCAGGTTGTATGTGATCAAAATTAATTTGGTGAATTGTGCTGTTCTCTAGATTTCTTTTTCTTTGATGACTTTGTGTACCAAGACTTATTCTTTTTTCATGTGTGACTTTTTGTCCTTCACCGGTTCCTTTCCTAGTGTAATATTTCGTGTCATCTTGTGCTATGCCAGTTCCTTTCCTAGTGTTTAATTTTGTGACATCTCACACCTTGCCTGTTCCTTTCCTAGTGTATAATCTTGTTATTTTTAAACCTCTTTGTAATACAAAATTTTTTCTGTATTCCCCTGAAGATGTGAATTACACGAAAGCGCTTGGGATATACTGTTTTCTTCCGATTTCCTTAGTGGTTACCAGCATAATTTGTGGATCACGTGTTGTTAATAGTGATCTTTCTGCATATATATATATATATATATATATATGTATATATATATATATATGTGTGTGTGTGTGTGTGTGTGTGTGTGTGTGTGTGTGTGTGTGTGTGTGTGTGTGTGTGTGTGTGTGTGTAAATATGTATATATATATATGTATATATATATATATATATATATATATATATATATATACATGTATAATGTGTGTGTGTGTTAGTCTCTCAGAAGATCACAGGCTGGAGAGTTTAATGGAAGAACTAGACAACATCAAGTGGGACATCGTAGGACTGAGTTAAGTCCGAAGAGCGGAAGAAAGGCTGATACAACTACAAGATGATCACCACCTGTTCTACTATAGAGATAAGATCAAAGAGGATTGTGATTAGGCACTCTAAAAATAGTTCAGGTTTATGCACCAACTACACAGAGTTCAGACGATGAAATTGAGTCCTTCTATGATGATTTAAGTCAGGTAATGGATCAAGAAAAAAGTAAGTACACGTTGGTAATAGGCGACTTTAATGCTAAAGTGGGGAAGAAGATAGGCGATGAGACGTGCATTGGTAATTTTGGAGTAGGTGAAAGAAATGACAGAGGCGAGATGTTAGTCAATTTTGTAGAGAACTACAACATGAGGATAATGAACACTTTCTTTCAAAAGCGTGTAAGTCGTAAATGGACCTGGAGAAGTCCAAATGGAACAACAAAGAACGAGATGAGAGCAAAAGCGTTAACAATGTTACGGTGATAAATAAAGTCAACATAGGTAGTGACCATAGAATGGTAGGTTGCACAGCTAAATTCAATTTCAGAGTCGAGAGAAATAAACTAATTTTAAAAAAGAAAATAAGCCTTGCAAAGGTTAAGGATAATAATAAGAAATTTCAGTTAGGAATTAAAAATAGATTCGAAGCTCTAAGAACTAATGAGGAAACCGTGGAAGATATTAATTTGAATTTAGTGAATATCATTAGAGAATCGGCAGAGAAAGTAGGAAGTACAATAAACATTAGAGAAAACAAATACTCCCAAGCTACAAATGACCTAATTAAAAGAAGAAGGACCATGCAGATTAAAAGCAGGAGAAACGAAATGGAAAGAGTAGATCTAAACAAGCTGATCAACAAAAGGCAGAGATTAGAGAAAAGAAAGAGAAACATGGATGAAACAGAGGAAACTATTCGGAAGGGTAAATGTATTAAAGTGACCGAGCGCAAATGATATGTTTGAAAGATAGAAATGGAGAAATAATTAAATGTAGAGACAAAATGGTAAAAAGAGTAGAAGAACTTTACCAAGAGCTTTATTCGTCGAAAACCGTAGTTGAATCAGTAAATTCATGTGTAGACATTAGTAGTGTACCAGAGATTACAAAAGAAGTAGAATTTGCTCTAAAAACTATAAAACGGGGAAAAGCACCTGGGGAAGATGGTACATCGATAGATCTATTGAAAGACGCAGGGAAATTAGTTCATATTAAATTAGCTCAGTTGTACACCCAGTGCTTACGTCAAGAAAGCGTTCCTGATGCGTGGTGCAATGCTATAGTGATTTTGCTTCATAAAAAAGAAGACCAGAAGGACCTTAGTAACTATCGACCGATTAGCTTGCTCTCAAATGTATATAAAGTATTCTCCAAAATCCTTACAAATAGACTAAGTCAACCTTTAGATGGAAACCAACCGAGACAACAGACAGGCATTCAGAGCGGATATTCGACTCTAGACCATTTGCAGGCGATAAACCAACTAATCGATAAAACGACAGAATACAATATACCTCTGTGTTTAGCTTTTGTAGATTACGAGAAGGCCTTCGACTCGGTAGAACAAATAACAATACTAAACTCGCTACGCAAGCAGGGTACAAACGAACGGATCGTAAAAGTTTTAGAAAAGATTTATGCCAAAGGTACCGCTATAATTCGACTACATGAAGATACAGAAAAGATCAAGATCGAGAAAGGAGTACGGCAAGGCGATACATATTCACCGAAACTATTTACAGCTTGCTTGGAAGATATTTTCAGAAGACTGAATTGGGAAAAGAAAAGTTTAAAGATTAATGGCGAATATTTGAACCACTTAAAATTTGCGGATGACATTATTCTTATTTCAGAAAGAGCAGAAGACTTGCAAGATATGCTGAGTGATCTAAACAAGGAAAGTGTCAAAGTAGGTTTAACAATTAATAAGAGTAAAACCAAAGTAATGTTCAATACGAAAGTTCAAAGTAAGGAGATTGCAATTGATGATGAGAGTCTTGAGGAAGTTGAAGAGTATGATTACTTGGGCCAGATGGTGAAAGTGACGAAAGATCATGATAATGAAATAAAGAGACGCATTACAATTGGTTGGAAAGTGTTTGGTAAGTATAATAAGTTCCTGAGAAGCTCTCTACCTTTATGTTTGAAACGTAAAGTTTACAATCAATACATTCTGCCACCAATAATCTACGGGTGTGAGACTTGGAAACTGACGAAGACAATGGAAACAAAACTAAGGACTGCACAGAGGAGAATGGAGAGATCATTGATGGGAATAACGCTGAGAGACCGAAAGAGAGCAAGTTGGGTGAGAGAGCAGACTAGAGTGAAAGATATTGTGGAAGCAGTAAAGGAGATGAAGTGGAATTGGGCAGGTAAGTTAGTGCGAACGACTGATGAGCGATGGAGTGTGTTACTGAGTCGACACCGCGAGATAGGAAGCGTGGAAGAGGGAGACCAGATAGAAGGTGGAGAGACGAGATCGAGAAGTTTGCAGGAGTGACGTGGCAGAGGTTGGCGTGGTCGTGTGAATCATGGAATGCTATGAAGGAGGCCTTTGTTCAGGATGGCTGATTTGATTGATTGATATATGTATATATATCATATGTATGTATATATGTATATAAATATATATATATATATATATATATATATAACACAAGAAACCCACAGTCGGAGAAAATAAACTTCGAATAAAAGAAGATTCTATATTTCGGATATCAACTATAGCCCTCTGTGGGTTTCTTGTGCGTTATTTACAAATGTTCTACTACATTTCTCTTTAGAAATATATATACATATATATATATATATATATATATATGTATACATATATACATATATATGTATATATATACATATATATATACATATATATATATATATATATATATATATATATATATATATGCTAATAAGAACACGGGTACGTGTGTTCACTTATGCAAAGTAGACCACTTGGAAAAAGAAACTAACGAAGCAGAGCGCTTTCGTATATCACATCTTCAGTGCAACAAGTACATAGTGATAGGAATACATAGACAATTTATCATGATACATGATGTATTCCTATCACTATGTACTTGTTGCACTGAAGATGTAATATACGACATCGCTCTGCTTCGTTTGTTTCTTTTTCCAAGTGGTCTACTTTGCATATATATATATATATATATATATATATATATATATATATATATATATATATATATACATTTTGCAATCTGTATTTCACAGAGTTTATGTCGGGAGACTACACGACGAGTTGCCAGTAGTTCCTTGTTTACATCCACCGCGGCGTAGTAGGTAGCGTCCTAACCTACTCGCTGGCCAGGATGAGTCCTCACTAAATACTTTTGTTTTGCGCGAACTGATCATGCCTCTCTTCGTGTTGCCGTCAAAACCACTCCGCTACTTCAGAAGACCTGTTTCGTCGGCAGGGAACACGCTATGACTGATACATTTTACTATATTATATGCATATCATATTGTATGTACTCCGGCAAGGAAGCAACAACCCTCCTTGCATGGCACACACACACACACACACACACTAGCAAGTCGCAGTCATAAAAAAAAAAAACAACCACACGCACAAACATCTACATACGCTTTCTCTCCTACTGAAATTCATTTAATTTCTATTTTTCTCTCCTGCTGCATCTTCTCGTTTTAGTTTACCTACCACTAAGTTCTTTCCATCTTTCTGACTGCCCCTACGACCAAGCTTCCGACTCCTTCCCTAAATTTGTTGGTTGAGATGTTGTTAATAAATATCCCCAATGAACTCCAAGTCTCATACCTATGTCTCCTTAATCACGACACTTACATACTCTAATGAATATAAAGCGCCCAGTGGCAATAACCCTCTTTTATGCACGATCTTTTCCTTTGCTTACACACTTATCTTCCCCTCCCACAAACACCGATCCCTTGTGTCTCATGTCCTGATGTTCGAGTCCCGTGGACAGAAATGTTTAATTAAACTGTCGATATATATATATATATATATATATATATATATATATATATACATATATATATATACATATATATATATATACATATATATATATATATATATATATATATATATATATATATATAAATGGTTTTAGACAAATGAGAGAGTGATAGGTGGGGAAGGGTAAACGAAGATGGGCTTTTAGAATACGTCCTAACGTTTCGGTCACTATGAAGGTCATAGTGACCGAAACATTAGGACGTATTCTAATAGCCCATCTTCATTTACCCTTCCCCACCTATCACTCTCTCATATATATATATATATATATATATATATATATATATATATATATATATATATATATAAACAAATATATATCTATATATAGAAATATATATATATATATATGTATTGTGTGGGTGTGCTGCATACACACGGTACATATATTGTCTTGACTTTTACCGACAGATGTTTACAGGGGTTATCGAGAATAACATAGTTTCTGACTGTTCCTTCAGTCTTCTTACTCTGTGAACGAGTTGCGGCCTCGTCAATATATGACGTCATACGCTATGATGCATGTATGATGTGATATGTATGACGTCATACGTCATGACGTAATACGCTACATTGGCGCAGAAAACACTCGAAAGTGCAGGCAACTATACATTCTACAATGGTGAACCACAAGACAGGAGACCTTTAGGTCCATACAAAGGCTCTGATATAACACTTGGGACAAGAAATCAATTAACAATGTCCAAAGTATGCGTTTATTCAGCATGGAAAAGTATATAAAAACGTTGTGTAACCTTGTACATAAGAACGATGTGATTTTTGCTGGAACACAATCTATATGTTAGAAGGGTTAATGGGGTTTTAATCAAAGTCCAATTGTAAATATATTATACATTTGTACTACAATGAATGTGAGGTCTTTTTGGCGTGGTGGACGCGCAACCTCTCAATCCCCCCTCCCCTCCTCCAAGGGTTTCGATGACTGAAGGACATGTCACACTACGCGTCTTTTGAGTCCGGGTGGCCAGGAGCGGAAGAGAAATCCCAGCGTCTTTTAACCGTCCCGTGGTTCAAACGGTGACTCAATGACGAGGGTGAGTGACGCGCGCTACTCAGTTCATCCTTGGCATTTTCTGTCTTTGTACAGGTAATGTTGCACTTGCCACAGGTACACGCTATCCTTGTACAGTTCTATTAATTGAATAACGTCCTCACGACCTCAGTGGAGCTGAGACTTCGGGGGCATGAGTGAGGCTGTTTAGTAGGTCTGTCGCTCATCACCAATCCACCACTGCTGGGAGGACAGTGGCGCGCGTCAAGTGCTACGTGCGCTTCAGTTTGAATGTGTTCAGGGGACCGCCGGGGTCAACCCCACACAATTTCACGGGGCCTTTACATTGCACATAGCAACGTCCAGCTCTAGTGACACTCTCATACTCGGTGTTGCAATATTGATGCTAAGCAAAGCACTTAGGAATTCTTAGGCCATAAGGCTTCTTCTAAGACATCGGGAAGGTCTGTAACAAGTCTCTTAACGTGAATAAAATGCAAGATAAACTAAGACTACACTCAAGATACACTAAAAAATCAAATACAGTAGATTACAATGGATTAGGATTCATAGGAAAGCCAAGAAGCAGAGTTAGATACTTTTCTCTGCAGCATTCTAGACTAGAACACATCGATATACTACGAAAAACAAAGAGCGCTTACATATAAATTTCCTCTGGGTAGAACAGGAGGCGCAGACAGCGCGAGGGTCGCAGTGCGTTCAACAGATGTCGCTGAAGTCTTGCATTTACTTGATAACAGTTCTCCAGTGAGCAATGCCTACCTCCTTGCAAAGTCATGACAGTTTTGTCTATACAGAGGACGGCAGCAGCAGCAAGGATACTGGTCTTGGGTTTCGTGAAGACGGGTTACTCCTCCAGGACACTTCGAAGCCAAGGGAGGTGGGACGCGACGTTTGTGTACAGGAGCAAACCGAGTTCAGGTTCTACGGAGATGGGACCTATGCCCAGGATGTGCATGAGGCCGAAGTTATCTTGATACATGAGAAACGAACCCAGTATCTGAAAGAGTCCAAGAAAGCATCTGTTACCTTTCGATTGATCTTAAAGTGCGCGCACACACACGTCATATATATGAGGTCATGAGAAGAAAATAACAAAGATTAGATGTCTAAAGGACGAAAAGAAATACAGTATTCCATACAGATGCATCACTTGGAATAACCTAGATTGGGTGATTTATATTACAGCACATATGTAATATACGGGATACAGGCATAAAAGAACTTGAATCTTGTTCTGGTGTTTCTACGTTTGTGTTACATACCAATGTTATTTGGCTACATTTGTTTTAAGATCACACCCTTAAGAAATTTGTTTTATTTGGTGTCACAATTTTAAGTTAATTTTATTTTACTTTATTATTGTAAACAATACTGCTTTGTATATGCGATTGAAAGTGTGAAACTTTCCCAGGTATACCACATTGTCCATTTATATCCGAGTTCACGATTTTGTATCCATTATGCCCCTTGAAAACGATTCATGGACGAGAATAGAAACGTCGGGCTAAACCTTGAATTGAGTCTAGTTGCTACACATTTCCGATACACACACACACACACACACACACACATATATATATATATATATATATATATATATATATATATATATATATATATATATATATATATATATGCACATCTTTTCAGGAACTGAGTTCTCAAGTAGATTCACCTTATCCTCGGGCCGGATATATAGTCACTTCAGCTGCTTCACTAGTCTAAAGGAGTCTTGCACTCTCGAAGTCCCTA
>NC_134780.1:80922765-80937765 GCF_046742065.1 Oratosquilla oratoria
ACTAAAAAAATCATGTGGTCAATGGGAACTGACCTAGTGAAAAAAAAAATGTGGACTCCAGTTGGGAGTCCTTTGGCGTAACTTGACAAACCAAGTGTATATATTAGGGAAGAAAAGAAAATTAATCTCCGTTTAATTCCCCTATCTTAAACAGAGTAATACTACTGAGAAGTCCTACAAGTGAAAACAGGGAGTGATTATTCATATGTAACAAGACAATGGTGAAAAGGGGGCAGAAAGTGAAAGACGATTTGTAGAAAGTAAATGCACGAAAGACAACACATAGAGACAACACAGAGTGGTGACAGGGGTCCAGAGAAGGGAAATAGTGAGAAACGGAGTAAACAGTTTCTCTTCATCGACATTTTGCTATTATAATTATTATTATAACATATATATATATATATATATATATATATATATATATATATATATATATATATATATATATATATATATATATGAGTGGAATAGGTCGAAGAGAAACGCGGGTTGGAGCGAGAACACGAGTTTTTCTACCAGCTTTTCAACTCATGTTACCTTCATAGCAATATGTATATATACATACACACACACACACACACACACACACACATATATATATATATATATATATATATATATATATATATACATTTAAATATATACATACATATATATATATATATATATATACACATATATATACATATACATATGTATATATATATATATATATATATATATATATATATATATATATATATATATATATTATATTTACAGGGTAAGACTTGGGAGAATACGAAGGTGAGGAGTTACACTAATGAATCACAATGGCAAAAGCCGACAAGACTGTGAGAATAAACACCTTGTGAGATCGAAACCTTTATTAGTACTACATTTCGCTTGTTACAGCTTTTTCAAGTACAGACATGACACACACTCTGAGCACATATAAGCCAACAGGGAAGGAACTGGGAGAGGTTATCAGGGAGGGGTGGGTGGTAGGTGGAGGGGGAGGAGGGGGACGGGTGGGACTTGGTGGAGACAAAGGAGAACATTTCGGACAGTTTGTTGAAGTGGACTAAGGGGGACATTTCATACATTTATTTAATGCGGGTAACAGATGGATTATAGGAGGGGCGATGTTAAACATGCCTCTGTTCTGCTCAATGGTTTTGAAGCTTTGAATGGCGGCCGCTTCGAGGCATTTTCTCCTCATCCTATCTGGTTCACTAAACAGAAGTTCTGCGTTATCCCAATCCATCAGGTGGTCGTTGGTGTTCCGGTGGATAACACAGGCGTTGGTGGTGATGTTGTTCCGGGAATCGTAGCGATGCTCCCGGATCCGGGTCTTCAGGTCACGGGAAGTCTCGCCGATGTATACTTTATCACATCCAGCACAGGGTATGCGGTAGACACCAGCGTTTTTTCCCCACATCTCGTCCTGGCTGTCATTCCTTCTTGAAAGCTCTTTGATAGTTCTGCTGGACTGGCCCACTACCTGAATGTTGCAACGCCCAAGTGTCCGGGTGAGGGTGGCGGTGACGCTGCTGGCTGGAAGGATAAGCCTCCTAGCTGGATCTTTTGTTGGTTCCCGCCCTTCCATTATTTTGAGTGCCTTTTTCTTACACTGGTGGATGATGCACTCTGGATATTTTAATTTATGAAAAACCTCCTTTATGTGCCTAAACTCGTCCTCTAAGAATTCAGGGCTACAAATTCTGAGAGCTCTGAGGTAGAAACCTATGACTACACCTTTTTTAATACTGAGGTCATGGTGGGATAGGAAGTGAGTCAAATCGTCCTTATTGGTTGGTTTCCTGTAGACTGTAAATTTAAAAAAAAAATTATCATGTTTGATAATAAGGGTATCCAAAAATGGAAGGGAATCGTTAATTTCTTCCTCCAAGGTGAACTGGATGGATGACTCAACCTCGTTCAGAGCCGCTTGGAGTTTGGGGATGTCAGACCGTTTGGGGGAAATTAATAGTATGTCATCCACATAGCGAAGCCATACTACGTTGCCAGGAACGATATCTGAGAAAGGCCCTGCTTCTAAAAATTCCATGAACAGGTTGGCAAGGACAGCGCTCAAAGGAGAGCCCATGGCCATGCCAAAACTTTGGTGAAAATACTGGTCCTGGAATTTGAAGTAATTAAATTGGACACAAAGCTGTACTAAATCCACAAAGTCATTGGGGGGAATAGGAAGGTCAGTGTGGGAACTAGTGATTTTAGCCCTAAGGAGGTCAATCGCTTTAAGGGTCGGGACACGGGTGAATAACGAGGTCACATACAGGCTGGCCAGCTTTTTGTTGCGAACAGGAACGTCCTTAATTCTATTCAATAGGTCCCCTGAGTGTTTCAAATGAGCACCGCTGATGGTACCCAAAAGGCGAGACAAATGTTTGGCCAGCGCACCTGCCAGTTTGTGTGGCGCACTCCCGATCCCTGATGTAATTGGTCTCATGGGTATATTGGGCTTGTGGGTTTTTGGGAGCCCATACAGGGTGGCTGGACGTGGGAGGTTTGGCAGGAGGTGAAGTAAACACTTACCAGTTTCTGATTTCCTAAGAATCCTCCTGGCTGCCTTAAGGAAGTTACTTGTCTCGACGTCCACTTTCGCCTGGGTGACTTTGGTGTAAGTATTTTCATCGCTGAGGAGGTCAGTCATCTTATGTAGGTAGGACGATGCGTCCATCACCACCACTCCTCCACCTTTGTCCGCGGTGGTGGACGTCGAGACAAGTAACTTCCTTAAGGCAGCCAGGAGGATTCTTAGGAAATCAGAAACTGGTAAGTGTTTACTTCACCTCCTGCCAAACCTCCCACGTCCAGCCACCCTGTATGGGCTCCCAAAAACCCACAAGCCCAATATACCCATGAGACCAATTACATCAGGGATCGGGAGTGCGCCACACAAACTGGCAGGTGCGCTGGCCAAACATTTGTCTCGCCTTTTGGGTACCATCAGCGGTGCTCATTTGAAACACTCAGGGGACCTATTGAATAGAATTAAGGACGTTCCTGTTCGCAACAAAAAGCTGGCCAGCCTGGATGTGACCTCGTTATTCACCCGTGTCCCGACCCTTAAAGCGATTGACCTCCTTAGGGCTAAAATCACTAGTTCCCACACTGACCTTCCTATTCCCCCCAATGACTTTGTGGATTTAGTACAGCTTTGTGTCCAATTTAATTACTTCAAATTCCAGGACCAGTATTTTCACCAAAGTTTTGGCATGGCCATGGGCTCTCCTTTGAGCGCTGTCCTTGCCAACCTGTTCATGGAATTTTTAGAAGCAGGGCCTTTCTCAGATATCGTTCCTAGCAACGTAGTATGGCTTCGCTATGTGGATGACATACTATTAATTTCCCCCAAACGGTCTGACATCCCCAAACTCCAAGCGGCTCTGAACGAGGTTGAGTCATCCATCCAGTTCACCTTGGAGGAAGAAATTAACGATTCCCTTCCATTTTTGGATACCCTTATTATCAAACATGATAAATTTTTTTTTAAATTTACAGTCTACAGGAAACCAACCAATAAGGACGATTTGACTCACTTCCTATCCCACCATGACCTCAGTATTAAAAAAGGTGTAGTCATAGGTTTCTACCACAGAGCTCTCAGAATTTGTAGCCCTGAATTCTTAGAGGACGAGTTTAGGCACATAAAGGAGGTTTTTCATAAATTAAAATATCCAGAGTGCATCATCCACCAGTGTAAGAAAAAGGCACTCAAAATAATGGAAGGGCGGGAACCAACAAAAGATCCAGCTAGGAGGCTTATCCTTCCAGCCAGCAGCGTCACCGCCACCCTCACCCGGACACTTGGGCGTTGCAACATTCAGGTAGTGGGCCAGTCCAGCAGAACTATCAAAGAGCTTTCAAGAAGGAATGACAGCCAGGACGAGATGTGGGGAAAAAACGCTGGTGTCTACCGCATACCCTGTGCTGGATGTGATAAAGTATACATCGGCGAGACTTCCCGTGACCTGAAGACCCGGATCCGGGAGCATCGCTACGATTCCCGGAACAACATCACCACCAACGCCTGTGTTATCCACCGGAACACCAACGACCACCTGATGGATTGGGATAACGCAGAACTTCTGTTTAGTGAACCAGATAGGATGAGGAGAAAATGCCTCGAAGCGGCCGCCATTCAAAGCTTCAAAACCATTGAGCAGAACAGAGGCATGTTTAACATCGCCCCTCCTATAATCCATCTGTTACCCGCATTAAATAAATGTATGAAATGTCCCCCTTAGTCCACTTCAACAAACTGTCCGAAATGTCCTCCTTTGTCTCCACCAAGTCCCACCCGTCCCCCTCCTCCCCCTCCACCTACCACCCACCCCTCCCTGATAACCTCTCCCAGTTCCTTCCCTGTTGGCTTATATGTGCTCAGAGTGTGTGTCATGTCTGTACTTGAAAAAGCTGTAACAAGCGAAACGTAGTACTAATAAAGGTTACGATCTCACAAGGTGTTTATTCTCACAGTTACACTAATGTTGAGAACTCGTGAAGGGGGACTGGAGTGAAATATGCTGAGCACCACTGTTCTAACTAATGGTAGGTTTTACTCGACCATATGGCGACCTGAACAAAGTCTTCAGGCTTACTAGTTAGACGAATCTTAAAGAGGGCCAATAGGATTCAAGGAGAGTTTCTCAACCTTTCTCTCCTTTTGTAACACTCTTGAAACTCTTCCATGCTCTAGGGAACCCGTACATGAAAACTAATTATAAATTTTATCAAATTCTTTCTCTTAACTGGATAAAAGCCAGACAAGATCCTTAAAAACAGATTAATACTAAAAAGATTTTAAATTAGACAATTCTTATATTGTTAAGCCTATGAAAGGGCTAAAAAAATTAATAAGATCGTCTGGCGCCAGCTATGATAAAATCTTCAAGACGACTAAGAATATAAGAACATGGCTAGTGGAGAGAGAGAGAATGAGAAATATCTCTCAAGATTTTGTGTATCGACGTATAGAAGTGAATGTGCGTGCGTGTGTGTGTGTGTGTGTGTGTGTGTGTGTGTGTGTGTGTGTGTGTGTGTGTGTGTGTGTGTGTGTGTGTGTGTGTGTGTGTGTGTGTGTGTGTGTGTGTGTGTGTGTGTGTGTGTGTGTGTGTGTGTGTGCGTGTGTGTGTGTCTGTGTTTTCGTAGCTCTGTGATCAGCTTACCTAAGTGAGACAAAGGCTTCTCTAACGTGACAACATACAGATTGTTTCCCGCATGGATGTTTTTGGCAACGTTGGTCAATGGGAAGAAGGTCTTCTTCACCCGTATAAATGTTCTATCTCCTAATGTGTGGGTCCTGTAACAGACACATAAATCGAGAAATTAATGTGCGGCAATACACGCTAAAGTTCCAAGGGTTCTCCACCACCTGTTGTTTGTACAGTATCCATATAATATAGCATAGACAAAAGGGACGCTTTTTGGATAGGTTTAAATGAGTGCATAGAGGGATTAAGAAGAAATGTCAATGTAGTCGCATTGGGAGACCTTAATGCTATGGTAGGAAATGAACCAATAGACGAAGTGATTGAGAAGTATGGAGTTCCAGGAAAAAATCATAGTGGAGAGTTGATGGTGGTGATGTGTCTCGAAAGAGAGTTGATGATAGCAAATATAGTGTTTAGGAAGAAATTCAAGCATAAGTACACATGGGAGAGGGTGGTGGATGGAAGGGTGGCAGATATAGCGTTAATGGACTATGTATTGGTGACCAGGAGTATGGTAGGAAGAGTTAAGGATGTACATGTTCTAAGGGGAGAGAGTGGGGGAATATCATATCATTTTCTGGTGGAAGGTAAGTTGAGAGTGGAGAATAGGTGGAGAAAGAGGAAAAGGGCAGAAGGTAGGAAGGTACTTAGAGTGAACTGCTTAAATGAGAAAGAAAAGGAGAAAGAGTATAAGAAGAAGCTGAGAGAGGAGTGGGAGGTAGTGAAGGATAAAATAGAACTAGGAGTGGAGGAGGAAAGGGGATGGTTCAAGGAGGGACTCATAAGGTGTGCAAAGATGGTGTGTGGAACAAGAGGGTGGGAGGAAATAGAAGGAAGGGTAGTGAGTGGTAAGATGAGGAAGCAAAGAAGGTTATAAAAGAGAAGAAGTAGGCTTTCATAGATTGGTTACAAATTAGGACGAGGGAATCGTATAAGAGGTAAAAAGTAAAGAGAAGGGAGGTCAAGCATAAGATAAAGGGGGCAAAGAGGAGAGCAGATGTGAAATGGGGTAAGAGTATGACAGAAAATGCCTTTGCGGATTAAAAAGTGTAATGAGAAATAGACATTTGGGAATGGATGCTAAAAGAAGATTGTATGATGGAGTGATTGTGCCGACAGCACTGTACGGGGCAGAAACAGGGAACATAAGCGAGGAAGAGAGAAGGAGTTTGAATGTGTTTGAAATAAAATGCCTGAGAAGTATGATAGGCTAGATAGAGTGAGAAATGAGGTGATGAGAATAGGGGTGGAAAGGGAGTTGGGAGATAAGGTGGATGAAAGAGTATTGGGATGGTTTAGACACATGGAAAGAATGAGTGAAGAAAGATCAGTAAAAGATGTGTGGAAGGCAGAGGTGGAAGGAGTGAACATGAGAGAGCGTCCTAAGATGAGATGGATGGATGGGGTGAAAGGGGCATTGGGAAAGAGAGGAATGTCTATTGAAGAAGGACGGGAGAGGACAGAAGATGGGGTGAATGGAGAAGGGTTGTATTTGGATGATGCTGTGATGCATGAGGGGGAGTGGGTGGGGGATGGGGGTGAGGGAGTATGTATGAGAAATAATTTGAAGCAGCCCGAAGAGATTTCTCCCCGTCCTCTCCTTTTCTGCATGAGGAGGAGTGGGTGCGGGATGGGGGTGAGGGAGTATGTATGAGAAATAATTTGAGGCAGCCCGAAGAGATTTCTCCCCGTCTTCTCCTTTTCTGCTTGAGGGGACGGAGAAGGAGGGGATGCCGAATTAATGAAGCGGCCTTGCTGTGGATGTGCTGTGTCTTGTGACACTGCTTCTGACCTAGGCCAGTGGACAAGATGCAGGAATGACCCGTCATCCAGGAGGTGCAAAGACAAGAGGGAGGGAAGAGGGTGGAGGAGAGTGGAGTATGTAGGGGATGAAATAGGTGGGAGTGGTTTCTATGCCTTTTTCTTTTGGCTACCTCCCCTGTAAGAGGGAGAAAAGCCTTTGGTATATGTATATATGTATGTACGTCATATGCACGACATGTGTTCTATAAACATACCATAAGATGTCGTCAGACACTACCACCGGTCAACTCATACTTAGACCAAATATCACTGACAACCCCTTGCTGACACACATTCCCCAAATCACAAACAGCAGGTAAGCGTGACACCATGATCGCGAGCTACTTTCAATTAATGCCACAAGTCTCTCACCGGACAGATCATTAATCATTCCTATATATCTACCAAACTACACAATCATAACTACAATCCATACATCACGTCAAGATACATTCACTAATACTAACTAGACATAATACCTACCACACACAAACATTATTGTGGAAAGTATGCATAGGCAACCTCACACAGAAACGTAGATGCAGCCGCTTCTGTGTATTTAACCCTGCGACTGTGTCGCCAAAAGGGTATTCTACCTTAGAGGGAGCATCTGGGAACTCTACCCAAAGGGGATTATATCCTCAATCTATAAATATCCTGAACTACTTTGCTTCAATAAATCAAGAAAACCCGAAGAGGCTTTATCTTTCCCTTAGAAGGAGCATCTGGGAACTCTACCCAAAGGGGATTATATCCTCAATCTTTAAATATCCTGAACTACTTTGCTTCAATAAATCAAGAAAGCCCGAAGAGGCTTTATCTTTCCCTGCGCCACTATAAAATGTAACCTTAACATGCAACACAGCTGGTGAGCAGCGGTGGTGGCAGAACGCAACCCCCGCCTACGCGTCCGAGGAAAGCCCCCATTATAAAGTGTAATTTTAACAGGCTACAGTACCATGTCGAGGCCTCTCCCACCAGGTACCTTCCTCGTGGGCCCTGCAACAGTTACACAATTCAAGGAATCAATGTGAGGGCGGACAAGCTTCATAAAGTCCACATGCCAGTGCCTTTACAACTTCGATTTCGCCCACATCAGGTACCTTCAGTGCGGGTCCTGCAACAGAGTTTATATGCACCTAGAAAAAAAAAAAATTCCATTCCAAGGCCACTTTTACCAAGGAGAACCTTCTACTGAGACCTATAGGTCCAAGAACCAACTCGTTCTTACTTACACAGGTCCAATTAAACTGCACTCGGCGTCGAGAAGGATATGTTGAGGTGAGATGAGGACTCCCAGACATATGAAAGAGGAGCCTCTCATAAAAGTGACCCACGGTAGTTCATTCAAAGTGCCCTGTCGAAGATGGGAATAATGATATTATTCGTCATCATTTTCATCATTAGATGATGAGGAGCCATGGTGTCAGAGGCCAAGATGAGAAAGAGAGGGAGGGGTGGTGGATGGGGGCCAAATGGGTGGAGATGAGATGGGCGGGAGTGGAATTGTGCCTTTTGAATTTGGCTACTTCCCATGTAAAGAAAAAACCCTTGGTGTATGTTTGTATGTATTATCATCATCATCAACACCACCAGCAGCAGCAGTAGCATCCATTGGAGGCATACTCCGGAGCCTGCGGTGAATGGTTTCACTCACATGCCGTCGCCAATCCCCGCGATTCCTTCGAGCAACTTCCTATGTAGTCATTCTTACTTTTCTAAATAGCCATCGTCAGCTTCGGTCGACTTACCCTACCCATGGGCTTTGTGGGCGTTACTTTGGTCTCCTCTATTTGGGGCTGTCTCTAGTGGAGACAACCCATCACCATCAGGAAACATATCCATATTGTCGGAGTTGACGTTCACAAATCATACTGGTGTCTCACATTAAATTTCACATTATACAAACCTGACATCCTCCCTCAGATCGCTTATTCTTCCTACTCCCGACCCCAACACATACCTTATTACCTCTGTAAAACATTATGGCTACCTTCAATCGACCTTCCCTATTCCCTATGACTGTATCACATTTCCTTCTCAACTTTATCATGCCTAATTAAACCCATGAGTGCCCCCCAAAAAATATAGTTACCATATGATAAATACTTCTTACGTACCTGTCTTAAGAAAAAAAAAATACAGGGGGCACGTGCAACTCACTCCTAAAACAACACCATTCCTCCCTATTCATTTTCTCTGTTTCACTCCGTACCAAACACATTCAATACAACGATCCCTGAAAAACTACTGCATTCTTACGTGTCTCCCTTCCCCAGCATAACGAATCTATACATCATCATCATCATCATCATCAACTGGAGGCATAATACGCCAGGGAGAGCGTCGCTTCACTCACACGTCGGTGCCAGTCCCCCCACGGGCCTTCCGAGCAAGCTCCCGTGCAGACGCCCACCCTTCCCACTCCAAAACACTCTCAACAGGCTCGATCAAACTGCCTCAACCATGAATTCTGTGGGCGTCCTTTTCGTTTCCTCCATCGAAAGGTGTCCTTTGTGGACACTATACATGCAAGACACATACTATAAAAAATGTTAGAGACAGATATCAACAAAGACAAAACATAGGAAACAAACTTCATAACTAGCAGATAGTGCAAAGAAAAAAAATCTGGGAATAAGATACTGTGCGATGAACCCAACCCCCCAACCCCCCGCCAGGGGTGATTCCTTGCCATGAATCAACCTTTTCACATACCACTTCACCACACCAAATCCAAAGCACGAGAAGGAACTCACCTATGCACATAACCTGTCTGTAACAACCCAGCATAAAAGCCACAAAACAACTGCTAATATCACTCAAGCTTAAAAACATCAGAATGAAGGAGACTGAAAGAGACCACAAGTCCTACACTAGGCTGTTTCCATGTAAATTACCACCTGTCATTCCCATCCATAAGGTTGTCTAACCATTTCTTAAAACAACCGATAGTTTCAACGTTCACTAAATGGTAACTATATCTATTCCATTCGTTGACCACTCTATCAATAAAACAGTTCTTCCCTATTTCCTTCTTAGAAAACTACAGCAAGTTTAGAAAAAATAGAATGGAAGTATCCCTTCAGATATCAAGAACCACTTTACCATGATTCAAGGAGACTGTAGCGACGATACTACTGTGAGAAGAGAAAGAGATATGGTGAGTTTCTCTCCTTTATCATTAAAGTATAACTGAACTGATTTTACATAAGACGATGATGATTTTTTTAATGCGAGCTATGGTGGAGTCAGCCGCTGGTTTGGGCGGCAAAGTGACGCTAACCAGGGGTGTTCATTTCTTCCCGTGGTCTATCGAGGTGGTGGAGCAGCTCGCACCACCCTCAGCAGCGTGCTCAAGTGCTGTTGCGCTGTACGGAGGAGTTTCGCTGCTCTTGTTGTTTCGTTGATGTAAGGTTGGGCCTCCCCGAGCTGCGGGACGGTCTGTCTCAAGTTGTTAGTGGCAGGGCAGTGAAGTAGGTAGTGGGCGAGTGGGTGGCGAGCGGGGTGGCCACAGTGGTTGCTTGCACCCTTTAGTGGCGAAGTCCTCTCGCAGCTCCTCTCCGGTGCAATAGCCCAGCCGGAGACGATGCAGCGCGACTTCTTCCGCTCTCCTTTGGTCTCTGGGGCTTTCAAGGCTTTGGTAGTCGGTGGCCAGGGCATACCAGGCAGCCTGGTACTTGGTGGCCTCGAGCTCCCGGTAACGTAGATGCACATACCGGGCTGCAGTGCGTCTTACCAGCGTCTTGATCTGTCCTAAGGACATTGGTACATGATGAATGACAGCTGGGAGGGCTGAAGTTGCTCGTACGTCCTCGTTAACCCTTATTCCAACGTGGCTGGGGATCCAGTTGAGTCTCATCCGTTTCCCCGCGGTTGCCAGGCTCTGGATGAGACTTAGTGTGGTCGTGATGTGGGCGATGTCTTGGGTGGGCCGTGCCTACTGAAGTACCAGTAAAGCGGACCTGTAGTCGGTGTGAATGATCACCGTTTCCTCGCACCGGTTGCTGGCGTGTCGGAGGGTGTGCTGGATGGCAACCACTTCCGTTTGGAAGGTGGAGCAGTGTTCAGATGTCCTCCATGAGAGTACCTCCTCTCCCGTGACCACTGCCGCCCCGGTTGTGCCTCTGCCGCGGCCAACGGATCCATCCATAAAGTACATCGCGCGGCCAGGGTCCCAGACCTGTGCCATGCCCACAAGGGCGAGCTTTCGTACCTCCTCCAAAGAACACAGGGCCTTTGGTGCAGGAAGAGATGAGTACGTCACCTCAACAGGCCGTTGCTCCCACAGGGGTGGTTCTTGGTATGCCTCGGTGGGTTGGTAGGGTGCTCGTACGAACTGGATGGAGTCCAGGAACTTGTTGGCTGCGTCGGCGACTTTGTAGATCCAGATGTTAGCGGTGAAGATGGTCCTATCGTGCGGTAGGATCCTAGTAAGCCTGGTGGTGCAATGCCGTCTCGCTGTCCTGTAGGAGGATCTTGGCCACCCTGCAAGCCACGATCTGTTGAGTTCTGAAGGCGAGGGGAACCAACCGAGTCTCACTTTGTAGTACGCAGGGGCTGGTCCACTTCGGCGCCCCCAAAATGGTTCCCATAGCCTGGTTCTGGATGACTTCGACCTTCTCTCGCAGTCCGTCGCTGAATGCGACGAGGACAGGTGCTGTAGTCGACTAGGGAGCAGACGGCCTGCACATAGTAGAGTCGCAAGACGGCGTAGGACGTCCCTACCTCCGGTCTTGCCATGGCCCCGATCACTGTAGTCCTGGCTTGCGTCCTCTCCCTCAAGTAGGTGACTTGACGGGCAAAGGTCAGCCTGTGATCAAGCCATACTCCGAGGTACTGGTAGGCCTGCGTCCAGTTCAGCCTCACGTCCTGGACGTGAAGATGCCGGTTTGGTGCGGGTGCCCTGAACACCATAGCCTCGGACTTTTCGGCTGAAATCATCTGTCCCAGCTCCTCGCTTCTCTCGCTCAGGAGGTTGAGGGCCTCCTGTGCTTTGGCTACCAGGTTGCCGTGTCCGGTGATTACGAGGACTAGGTCGTCGGCGTAGCTAAGGAGCACTGTGACAGCCGTGAATGGTAGGCTAACCAGCTGCTAAATCAGGAGGTTAAAGAAAACAGGGCTGAGGATCCCTCCTTGTGGAGTCCCGTTCTCATAGGTTCTGTAGGATGACGTGTGGCCCTGGAATTTGACCCTGGCACGCCGTCCCTGTAGCTAATCCTCAATCCAAGCTAGCAGCCGCCCTTGGATGCCCTTGCTGGCAAGGGCTGCTAGGATCGCGAGGGGGCACGCCACCTTGAAGGCCCTCTCCAGGTCAAGGAATACGGCAATGGCAGCCTGATTATCCACGTGGTTTAAGAGAGCCATGATGCTGTCTGAGGTGCCAACAATTCGGCTGAAACCAAATACGTGTGGGTGACGGGGTTCCAGTCGCCACTGGAGCCGGTTGAGGACCATCCTTTCTGCTGTCTTGGCCACGCAGCTGAGGAGGGAGATGGGCCGCAGTTTGACGGGGTCTTTGAGCTTGGGTATCGGTTGGATGTCCGCTGATTTCCAAGCCGACGGTAAGTGCCCGATCACCTACGAGTGGTTGATCAGGCCTAAATTTTTTTGCTCACCAGCTGCACCTGCGTGGGCCATCATGGTGTAGGTGACCCAGTTGGCACAGCTATGTCTCGCCCTACTCGCTTGGTTCTGGTGAGTTTCCTATGGGTGAAAGGGTAGTCCGCTGGGTCCAGTTTTGCCTTGCCGTCCCAGATGAGGCGCTCCCTCTCCAGTCGGAGACGCTGTAGCGTTCGGCTCATCAGCGCAGGAAGTCGGTCGCTGGCCCATCTGGCTGCGAAGGTGTCTGCCAGCCTTTCCGCCTCCTGCTGTGGTCTTGGGTGTGCGGGAGGGCGAGAGCGCGATCCTCCAGCGGCCGTCCTCAACTTGGACCAGAGGTGTGTTGGGAGAAACTGGCAAACCATTCCAGCCACTTGGCTTCCTTTACCCGTCGTGATACCTGGCGTGCATGGGCAACCACCTCGCGAAGTCTCTCCAAGCCGTCTCTGGTGTGTCTTCTTCTGCAGCGCCGCCGATGCATATTCACCCAATGGTTCTGCTCCCGCACCTCTTCCGTGTAGAACCACCAGTTCTTGTGGTGATGCTTTCCCGGGGTTTTCTTCGGGATGGACGCTTCCGCCGCTTCCTCGATGGCCGCATTCAGGTCCCTCTCACGGTGTTCATTGCAGTTCGCTCGTTTGATGTCCCAGCGAAGAGTAGGAAGTGGGAGTGCCGTGTGTGTGCACTGGATTGACGTGAGTACGCCGTAGTGGTCACTAGTGAGGGTGGGGTGGACCCTCCAACATGCTCCCATGGCCAGTCCTCTGGAGAGGAAGGTGAGGTCCAACCTCCCGGCACGTGTTTGTGTGGGCCCTTCGGTGTTGAGTAGTTTGATGTTTGAGGTTTCCTCCAATGTGGTGGCCAGGTGAAGCCCCGCAGAGTTGATTGGCGACGGAGACTGAAGTGAAGGGTAGTGGACGTTGAAGTCGCCAGCCGCTGGTATATTTTCATAGTTGGCAAGTGAAATCAATACTCCTGCGTCTAGTCGATTCCGCGGGCTCATGTAGATGTTGTAGATGATGAGGGGACAGTTGGACAGGTCGAGCCTGACCACCAACCTTTCCACCCCCTCTCCACAGGGCACCGGGTCGGTAATCCGGTGTTGTGGGATATTGCTCTTCACTAGCGTCATGCATCCCCGATCGCCCCCTACGATGTGCGCCAGCGAGTAGGTATCGAAGCCCGCCATTTTCAGTGCAACCGTGGCCGGAAATAGGGTCTCCTGAAATAGGATTATGTCCAGCTTGTCTTGAATAATTGCCTGCTGGATTTCGTGCCTCTTATTCCTAAGCCCCTGCACGTTCCACTGAAGGATATTCAAGGTGTCTGCGTCGCTACTTGTCTCCATCTTGTGGTGGTGGTTTCTTTGACTTTGTGGCGTTGAATGCAGTCTTCGCTCGGGTGGTGCAAGCTACAGACCCCACAGCTGCTGTTGTGTGGGCAGCGCATCTGTAGGTGTCCGAAGCGCTGACATTTGAAGCACCACACAGATTCTCTGGTGAATGGGCGTAGGGGATACCTACCCCAGGCCCCTAAGTTGAGTTTTGCCGGTGCTGTGCCCTGAAGGACCACCAGCACCTGTCGTGTGACCATCTTGTCTGACCTGCCCTGTAGACGTTCAGCGGTTACCACGCGGGGGTGGGCCCTGATTGCCTCCATAGAGAAATCAAGAGGATACCTCTGAACCACGGCCTTGGTGTGCTTCCGGTGGGATCAAGACGAACTAGCTGCAGCCTGCCCCGGGTCCCGTCCGGGCCGCCATCTTCATTGCCGACTCCCTGTCCCTGGGGGTGAGTATGTACTAACCCTTTAGGTTAGCGCTGAGCGTGATCTTCAGCCCTGGGTTGTCCCTTTCCAGCTTTACAATTGCCTGGGAGGGGCTTGGGAAGGCTTCAGGGTTCCGTGGCTTGAACTTGGGGAGAGGTGCGGTCATGCCTTCCTCCGCGTTTTTACGGGGGGTTTTCTTCCGTCCCGCTACGTACCACCCCTCTTCCTCCTGGGCCTGGAGGTGGATCCGGTTGTCGTTGCCGTCACTCACATTCTTCTCCGGGTTGTCGTGGTCTGATGGATGGGAGTTCTCGCCCCCATCGTCGGTCCGTCTTGTCTTGGTGGCTGCTTTGATTTCCACCGCAACGTCTTCGTCGTCGCCCGGGTTATCGAATATGCTTCGCTTGCGAAAGGCTTCAGCCATGGTGTTTCATGTCCGAGGGAAACTACGCGGTCGATTGGGCGCACTGTATGTCTTCACTCTTACATTGTCATCAATGAACTCGTGGTGGTCAATTACATAATTGTACTGGATTAGGTTAGGTCGGGTCAAGCAGGGTCGCACTATCATAGGCAGGTGTGTTTGGCTGGCGCGTTAGGTCTAACC
>NC_134780.1:80942765-80947765 GCF_046742065.1 Oratosquilla oratoria
ATGGTAGGTTGCACAGCTAAATTCATTTTCAGAGCCGAGAGAAACTAATTTTAAAAAAGAAAATCAGCCTAGCAAAGGTTAAGGATAATAAGAAGGAATTTCAGTAAGAAATTAAAAATAGATTCGAAGCTCTAAGAACTAACGAGGACACAGTCGAAGATATGAATTTGAATCTAGTGAATATTATCAGGGAAGTGGCAGAGAAAGTAGGAAGTACAAAAAGTATTAGAGAAAACACATATTCCAAAGCTACATATGACCTAATTAAAAGGAGGACAATGCAGATTAAAAGCAGGAGACAAAATAGAAAGAGTATAACTAAACAACCTTATCAACAAAAGGCAGAGAACAGAGAAAAGAAAGAGAAACATGGATGAAATAGAGGAAACTATTCGGAAGGGTAAAAGTATTAAAGTGCCCGAGCGCAAAATATGCTTTAGGAAAACAGCAAATGATACGTTTGATAGATAGAAATGGAGAAATCATTAACTGTAGAGACAGAATGGTAAAAAGAATAGAAGAATTTTACCAAGACCTTTACTCATCAAAGACCGTAGTTGAGTTAGTAAATTCATCTGTAGGCGTTAGTAGTGCACCAGAGATTACAAAGGAAGCAGAATTTGCTCTAAAAAATATGAAACTAGGAAAAGCACCTGGGGGAGATGGTATATCGATAAATCTTTTGAAAGATACAGGGAAAGAAGTTCATATTAACTCAAGAAAGCGTTCCTGATGCGTGGTGCAATGCTATAGTGATTTTGCTTCATAAAAAAGGAGACCAGAAGGACCTTATTAACTATCGACCGATTAGCTTACTATCAAACGTATCTAAAGTATTAACCAAGATCCTTACAAATAGACTGAATCAAGTTTTAGATGGAAACCAACCGAGAGAACAAACAGGTTTTAGGAGCGGATACTCGACTCTAGACCATTTGCAGACGATTAATCAACTTATCGAGAAAACGACAGAATACAATATACCTCTCTGTTTAGCAAGCAGGGTACAAACGAACAGATCGTAAGGGTTTTAGAAAAGATTTATGCCAAAGGTACCGCTATAATTCGACTACATAAAGATACAGAAAAGATCAAGATCAAAAAAGGAGTACTGCAAGGCGATACCATTTCACCCAGATTATTTACAGCTTGCTTGGAAGATATTTTCAGAAGACTGAGTTGGGAAGAGAAAGGTTTGAAGATTAATGGCGAATATTTGAACCACCTAAGATTTGCGGATGACATTATTCTTATTTCAGAAAGAGCAGAAGACTTGCAAGAGATGCTGAGTGATCTCAACAAGTAGTCTCAAAGTAGGTTTAAAAATTAATAACACCAAAACCAAAGTAATGTTCAACACAAAGTTCAAAGTAAAGAAATTGTAACTGATGGTGAGAGTCTTGAAGAAGTTGAAGAGTAGAATTATTTAGGCCAGATGGTGAAAGTGACAAAAGATCATAATAATAAAAAAAGTATTACAATTGGTTGGAAAATGTTTGGTAAGTATAGTAAAATCCTGAGAGGCTCTCTACCTTTATGTTTGAAACATAACGTTTACAATCAATGCATTCTGCCACCAATAATCTACGGGTGTGAGACTTGGAAACTGACGAAGGCGATGGAAACAAAGCTAAGGACTGCACAGAGGAGAATGGAGAGATCAATGATGGGAATAACGCTGAGAGACCAAAAGAGAGCAAGTTGTATGAGAGAGCAGACTAGAGGCGGTGAAAGAGAGGAAGTGGAATTGGGCAGGTAAGTTAGTGCGAACGACTGATGAGCGATGGAGCAATGTGTTACTGGGTGGACGCCGCGAGATAGGAAGCGTGGAAGAGGGAAGCTAGACAGGAGATGGAGAGACGAGATTGAGAAGTTTGCAGGGATAACGTGGTAGAGGTTGGCGCGGTCGTGTGAATCATGGAATACTATGAAGGAGGCCTTTCTTCAGCGGTGGACTCAGGATGGCTGATTTGATTTGATTATATATCTATATATATATAAATATATATATACATATATATATATATATATATATATATATATATTTGTATTATATATATTATATATATATACATACATATATACATATTCATACATATATATATATATATATATGTATGTGTATATATATATATATATATATATATATATATATATATATATATATATATATATATCGTTTTGCCGACGCCAAACTTTTTTTTTTTTTTTTTTTTTTTTTTTTTTTTTTTTTTTTTTTTTTTTTTTTTTTTTTTTTTTTTTTTTTTTAAATCTTCCAGAAACCCTCTGAGCCCTCCATTACTGTTTGTGACTTATTCACTTGTTCTAGGTGCAGCCAAATGGTTTTGTTCATCCGAGACCAGAGTCAGGGGTTAAATGCCCTAGGGAGGGAACAGAAGCTTTTGTTCTGGCGATCGGCAGCCGATTTTATTCAGGTAAAGAAGTTATCACACTGAGTTATTTTTTCTCCAACCTCCAGTTCATCGGCGTTAGTACCGCCCACCTCCAGCTTTTTTTCCGCCCGAAAGCTGCGGGTTGTAAACCTGGTCCAACAATCGGAGGAAAAAAATGCCGAGTGTAATTACGCCTTTAGAGAAGTTTCTGGCTTATGGAAAGTTATGTTCAAATCAATGTAAAATTGCGGATACCCACCATAGAACCCAGAGGATAATGGTTCTAAACAAATATCTCTCAGTACAAGGGCGTTCATTTACAACAAAAGTGGTTTCCTGTAAATTGTATACTCATTCCTCGTTTTAACGGAAAAAGAGGGTGACATCGGTTGGATAATGTCGATTGTCCGCAGTTACCGACTCTATGTCTATATAGTGGCTAATACCAACAATTATATTAGGAAATTTAGAGGAATAATACAATACTGTACTTTAATCAAGCACACTATTCCACATGACAGTGTAAGATACCCGTACAGTGTAAATATTCACTACAATACAGTAAATTCAACATTATTTTAAAATCTGCTCGTGTTCAGTGCTACCAAAAATCCTTCCGTAGCACGTGAGACTTAAGGGTTATTACACTAGGTTAGTTTTCTTCCACATTCTACCTCCAACCTCCATTTGAATAACTAGAATATGCCTTTGCTTACAGCAATTTAGACTTCTCTAATAACATTTCAACGGTATGTCTAACATTCGTAATGTTCACAATCTGGTAAATCCCGTGGAAGCTCAGTGTAATAACCTATTTACAGACTAAGTCGTCTGCAACCGATTTTGTTTGCTGCTTCCGATTTCCGTTAAATGGAGGTCCGTTAAATCGAGGGATGAATATTTACGGATCAGGGTTCTGTGTCAAAACATGAAAGAAACAAGAATCCAAAGACTTGCAAGTCACTTCACGAGAGCAATCATCATCAGAGCAGCCAGTGTCCAGGCGTTCCCTTTACAATTATATATTTTTTTTTCCTGCAAATTGTATCAGGTGTCAAAAAAGAGAAAGAGAGAGAGAGAGAAGATTTACAAGTCACTTTACCTCCGATGGCCAATAACACCAACATCAGAACGCCCAGGCAGACCAGGACGACCACAAAAACCTTGCCTACTTTGTCCATGGTTTCGTAAGACTAAATGTCTTCCGCTGGTTCGCTCTCTCTTTGGCTGCACGTGACGTCATTCGCTTCATCAGACTTCCCAAACAAAGATTGAATTCTCGTTTTTATTTTATTTCTTTTCTTGTGTTAAGCTGACACGTGAAAGATAGCTTTTAACAGCATCTTGCTCCAGATTTTTTTTTCGAAAAAAAAAAGACAGAATAGAATAATGTTAACCTCACATAGGGAAAGGTTAGGGCACCTACTAAGCCATGCTTCGTTAAAATTGTCAAAATCCTTCGTCCGCTTTTCCTTGAACACATAATATGAACGGAAATGTAAAGCTTCGTTCACTTTTACTGCTCCAGCCAATGTCTACATAGGGTGAACGCATCAATAGTAAAATAAACAAATAAATGAATGGATAATAAACGTATGAATGAATAATATATTAATAAATTATAAACAAGTGAATAGACGAATTATGAATAAATAAATAATGAATAATTGATCAATAATAAATAAATTACTGAATAAATGAATATTAAATAAACAAACAAATAAATACATGATAAACAAATACACAAATGATAAATGAATATAAGAATATGTAATAGATAAATATTAAACAAATAAATTATAAATAAATGAGTAAATTGCTTAACATAGCAACCCAGAGAACAGCCTTGATTTTATGCACTACTAGCTTAGTGAGGGATATCTGACTCCATGAATAATACCATCCAAACCTGCGTTCACTCATGACTGTTCTGACCTCCCCCTTTTTGTCCTTCAGAAGTTTAGTTTAGTATAACAATGTTTGATGTTACAAATTGGTTTCACACCTTTGTTTTGCTAGTCCTAGTAATATGTCTCGGGTAGGGTCCGAGAACAGTTATGATCTGACCATAATACAAGCCTGGTGAATCAGGGCAACAGGCAATAAGATAATTGGATTTTTTCCTCGTTCTCCTTGTTGTTTTACTCATACGAGTACTGGTCCCCTGTACCCTACTTCTGGTGCTTCAGGTTATAATGTACTACTTCCTAGTGCTCATACTAATTGCCCACTCCGTCCTGAGATACAGATAGAATTTAGAACTAATTAATAGGTGACCCTAGCTGCAATGTAGCATTTACTATAACAACATGTTGATACAGCTGTAAAATAATGTAGTATATCATATGACATGGTATATCTGACATGGTACTCATATTATTTGTTACCTTTTAGCATTATCTTGTTGTTCCTTTGCATAATGCAATGTTCCTTATTATGATGGTGCTCAATTTTTGGTCTCAATATCCTATGTGTTTTGAACATTTTAGTAATATTAACAAAAATATAACAATGTTTATGTGTTATATGTGTACTGACTAGTCCCCTTAACCCCCCACGTATGTTGTCTGTGTAACTTAGTGTAGAAAAACAATCTAATGAGGACCA
>NC_134780.1:80952765-80957765 GCF_046742065.1 Oratosquilla oratoria
ATATTGTCGGCGCCCAAAAATTTCTGTTACGAGCCCATTTGCGAAGCCCATTCGTAAACCTCATTTTTTCAGAGCCCATAAGACTTTTCAGCGTCGTTGTCGAAGTCGCGTCAGCCCATATGAGGAGTCCGGGAGCACTTGCCAGTTCCTCTATCGCGAAGGACTTCGCCATTCAGCGAGTACCGGAGGAACCTTGCAAGGCGCCTGCCACGGGAGGACTTTCAACTGCTCTTCCGGGAGACAAGGGGAAGACGTGGCCGTGACACCGTCGCCGGCTTGCGGATGACCAAAGCCCCTCCGAGGCAGCCGGGCCCTGGCCGCTCTTCGGGAGGCAAGGGGGAAAAGCTGGCCGTGACACCGAGTCTGACTAATGGATGACCACAGTCCCTTCCGAAACAGCCGAGTTTCCTGCCCGCTTCGTTGTCTCGAAGAAGCCCTTTTACCGACCGGACCCTCCAACCGGAAAAGTGACCTTTCAGTCCCTGACGCGGCGGCTGCCCAGGCAATCATAGCGTCTCATCGAAGGGACGTGAACTCTTTGTTCGTAAGAGTCGAGGGGGGCGCCGGTCCCTGCATGGCTGCCCAGGCTATTCTGCCTCTTCTTCTTTCGGGGGACGTTCTTTCGGCGTTTTGACCCCTGGAGGAACGCACCTCCTGTCTGAGCCCTCAAATCTTTGCCGTTCAACTTCCTTGCTCCTCCATTGGGCTGGGCCACTCTCAAGTACAGGCTTGCTCACGAGTGTCACGAAGAATAACAATAGTAGTGGTATAATCATTATTGTATATGCATATATTACTATTATTATTATCCTTATCATTATCACTATTATTATCATTATTTATAATTTCTATTTTCGTCATTATTATTAACACTATCGTATATATATATATATATATATATATATATATATATATATATATATATATATATATATATATATATATATATATATATATATATATATACACCTTGACGTGGTGGATAGGCTTGAGAATTTTAATGAATACAAAAGCTGTGTCGATAGAGAGACAATCTCTGCAAGGCCACCCATATCGACCAGGTTTTGTAAGAAAGATCAGACAAAGAGCAGCTCACACGCACAGTCGCAGGACCCACTGCAAACTGACACGTCCCTGATGGCGAACAGGGAAACTCCTCATAGATATATGGGGTACCGTCATAATGACGGCCTAGTTGGTAAGTTACTGCCCCGCTTGTCATGAGGATGCTGGGGTTAGAGTCCTTGGCAGTACCACATTTCAATATCTGCATGTCGGCATTGATGGCTTATAATTAAAGTGCATTGTGGTTTTTAATATATATATATATATATATATATATATATATATATATATATTTATAAATATATATGTATAATATATGTATATATGTATATCCATCTTATCAAATACATTAACTTTTTCTATTTTAATTCTTCCAAACACGGTCGAGACTAACAGGAACTCGATAGAAGCATATTCAGAAAATAATATGCTGTCGGGCTAGGACTCGAACCTAGTCAACACGTAACAAATGGACTGTGACTTATCCATCTGCGCTATCAAAAGAAATATAAGTTGAGCACAATTTCATGTATTATATACTGGAGTTACATACATATACAGAAATTTTATACTCAACCCACCCCCGCCATTATAGTGAACTGGTAGGAAGTACACAAGTGGGATAGTATTACAATATACACTGAATAGTCCCCAGTCCATAATTTTTTTTATTAATAAGACAAAAATCCATGTACTGGGGACCATTCAGTGTATGTTGTAACACATACACACACACGTAACATATATATATATATATATATATATATATATATATATATATATATATAATATATATACATATACATACATATATATATATATATATATATATATACACATAATCACAAACAACCCACAGTCGGAATAAAAGGAAACTTAGAAGATAGTATAACGTCTATATTTCGGCTAATAGCTATAGCCCTCTTCAGGAAAGTACAGTTTACAAGAATTTGCAGAAACATAAGTACAAATGAGATGTGAGTAGAAAGGGAACTTAAAAGGATCTTAATACCAGGTTAACGGAGCACAAAAGATCCATTAGGTATGCCCAGGAAAATTCCGCTGTGTTCCAACATGTCAGCACCAAAAATCACAGTCTTGACTGGGACAAGGCCATTTTTTTTAAGTCCAACTGTAGCTTTAGAAGAAAAATTGTTGAATCAGCCTTAATCGAAGAATGTCCGAACTTGAACATCTCCAAAGGTCAATGGTCCCCGGACATAATCTCACGGCTAGCTGTGAGCCGTTTGGTTAAGAATTTTCACCCTCCTGACTCAGCTCCCTCATCAATCTTGACCCCGCTTCCCTTCTGACCTCACACCTCCACCCACACATCCCCTCACCTCTGACTCCGCCCTGCGCGACGGATTGTCCTGTTTCTAGCTCTGCGTGTTCCCTTTCTACTCACATCTCATTTGTACTTATGTCTCTGCAAATTCTTGTAACCTGTACTTTCCTGAAGAGGGCTATAGCTATTAGCCGAAATATAGAAGTTATACTTTCTTCTAAGTTTCCTTTTATTCCGACTGTGGGTTCTTCGTGATTATTATTTACAAATGTGCCACTACATTTTTGTCTAAGTAATATATATATATATATATATATATATATATATATATATATATATATATATATACATATATATATATATATATATATGTATATATATATATATGTATATATATAATATATATTATATATGTATATATATATATATATATATATACATATATATATGTATATATATATAAATAGACGGCTCGTTCTCGGACGGCTCGTCCGCGGGACTGGGAGGTGGGACGGCTCGTCCACGGGAATATGGACATCTCGTCCAATGACTTTTTTTTAATAATAATAAACATAATTTGCAGAACAATCAAACTTTATTTACATATTTATATATACAGAATACAGGTGTGATTATTTCTTTTTTTATCATAGTTGGAGCTATTCTAGGGTGTTAAAATAAGCATGTCCATAACATTTATAAACACATCTATTACTTACCAGAATATATCATCTAAAGCAAATTTTAATGAAATAACATGAAATATCATTAAAAAAAGGTAATAAAATAATTGTCTAAAAGTTTTTTGAAATCTTGTCCGTGGACGAGTTGACCACCCATGGTGGTGTCTGTGGACGGGTTGTCCTGCTTTGCGGTTTTGTGGACGGGTTGTCCGTGGGCGGGGTGTCCGTGGACGAGTTGTCCTACAATCGTGTATATATGTGTATAGATGTGTATGTACCATACTACCATGTAACAAAAATAAATAAATGAAAATAATTTTTTCCTTAAGGGAGAGCAACTCCCCATAAGCTTTGCTTCTCGCTCTCCCTTTTCAACTACCAATTTTGTAAAAAAAAAAATGTATATATGTATGTCTAATTGTATTTAATATTGTTGAATAAACCTATAATAATAATAATAATAATATTTGGACGTGGATAGAAGAGTCCGTGAAGATATGTTGAAACACTTTATTGCTTTAATGTTTTGACCAATAGGGTAATTTTAAGAAAGTGAATATGAAAGGGTGTGAATTTTAATTGATACACATCCTGTCTTGAATCTTCGGGAAGGTTCCCTCGTGGAAGTGATCCGAGGGAGAAGGGGGAGCTCGGAAGGTAGATGACCGGGCAGGTCAGGTCAGGTCAGGTCATGGTGTGGGCAATTGTCCTACCCTTTTTCATCAATTAATTAAATGCTTGATAATTTCGTTAAGCCCATGGAGCCTTCCCTATCGTTTGTCCTCTTGGAGGTGTTGATGTAGGCGGCTTCAACTGTCTCTTGTTCTCTCTCTCTCTCTCTCTCTCTCTCTCTCTCTCTCTCTCTCTCTCTCTCTCTCTCTCTCTCTCTCTCTCTCTCTCTGACGAGTCTATTCCATTCGTTAACCACTCTGTGGATAAATCAGTTCTTGCCCGTTTCCTTCTTAGATTTAAATCTATCAAATTTAAATCCATTACTACGAGTCCTTCCCTACTGTCTTAATATAATGACCTTGCCTGTATCACCTTTGTTAAAGCCCTTGACCCATTTGAATACCTCTTTTAGATCACCCAGTACAATTCGTCTTCCCAGAGAGTGTAAGGTAAGATACCTGTCTTCGTACCTATGGTAAATTTCTAGAGAGGGAGAGAGAGAGAGAGAGAGAGAGAGAGAGAGAGAGAGAGAGAGAGAGAGAGAGAGAGAGAGAGAGAGAGAGAGAGAGAGAGAGAAGAGGGAGCTCCCTACTACTGACGGAGGACCTGTTCGATCCAGTGGCGATGGTGCGCTACGTTGACGTAGACGCCAACTGGATCGTCGAGCCTGGCACCAATCGGACCAATGCCCAGCAGGTAGAAGCGGTGATCACTTGCGTCTTGGTAAAACAGCCCGCTGTGCCTGAGCTGAAACATTGTTAATTCAACGTTAAATTTAACGTCAATTCACGTGTCGTCGCTGGGTCAGCTGGAGCTGTATCCAGAATCTATAGTCGGGAAATGGAAATTCTTTCGTAAAAAAAAATTAACATGAAAAACTGGAAAGCAAGCTGTGTGAAGAAACTATATACATACATATACCAAGGCTTTTTCCCCCTTACAAGGGAGGTAGCCAAAAAGGGAAAGGCATAAAAACACTCCCACCCATTTCATCCCTAAATACACTCCACACCCCTCCCACCCTTCCTCTCATCTGAGCACCTCCTGGATGACGGGTCATCCCTGCACCCTGCCCACCGCCCTGGGTCAGAAGCAGTGTCGCAAGACACAGTACATCCACAGCAAGGCCGCTTCATTTAATCGGCGACCCCCCTCTCCGTCCCCCTTTGCATATAAGGCGAGGACGGGGAGAAATCCCTTCGGGCTGCGTCAAAATTTACTCACACATACTACCCCACCCCCCACCCCCCCGCCCATTCCTCCTCATGCAGTCACAACATCATCCATATACA
>NC_134780.1:80962765-80967765 GCF_046742065.1 Oratosquilla oratoria
AGCATATTTATGTATTGTAAATAGATTTTAAATAATTGTAAAATAAACACAAAGTATCCAGAAACTCTCCAAAAATATTGTAAATAAAATCGTCATCATTTAAAATAAACAGATCAGTCATGGGATTGACTTTAAATATCCTAGCTTCCTCCAACAAGGACAATTGTAGTAACCACTACATTTGGTGACCCTGGAGTGACCGCCGCCAGCCCCGCCCGCCGCCCTGCCGTGACCAGCCCCGCCCGCCGCCCTGCCGTGACCAGCCCCGCCCGCCGCCCTGCCGTGACCAGCCCCGCCCGCCGCCCTGCCGTGCCCAGCCCCGCCCGCCGCCCTGCCGTGCCCAGCCCCGCCCGCCGCACCAGCGTGCCCAGCCCCGCCCGCCGCCCTGCCGTGCCCAGCCCCGCCGTCCCGGGTTGTCCTGCCCGTTGACCCAGCCTGCCCAGCCCCGCCAACCCAGCTGCCCACGAACATCGCTGCATACTAATCACGTAAGCATGACGTTAACCGAGCTAATCTCCAAACTCACCCTCCAGGTTAGCGCCCTCCAAGAGCAGGTTGCCAATCTTCAACAACGACCCCCGTCACCAAGATACTACCGCAACCGCTCCAGGTCTACGTCCAGAGGGAGACCCAAGCACACATCAGGCGTCTGCTACTACCATCGTCGCTTTGGACAAGATGCGAGGAAATGTACACAGCCGTGCACCTTCTCACCGTCACCTTTAAACACGATGGGCGAACGCTAACGGCGCACAGCGTTCGCCAACTTACATCGAAACTCTTCTTCGTATTTGATCCACTCTCCAACACCACATACCTCATCAATTGGTAACCCTGGAGTGCTGGCCTCCTAGTGCTGCCGCCACCGCCGCAGCCGTCGAGGACACCACCGCTGCCGCCGCTGCAACCGCAGCCACCACCGCTACAGCCGTAGCCACCGCCAGTGCAGCCACTGATGCCACTGTAGACACCACCGCTGCAACCGCAGCCACCACCGCTACAGCCGTAGCCACAGCCAGTGCAGCCACTGAGGCCACTGCAGACACCACCGCTGCCGCCGCTGTAACCGCAGCCACCACCGCTACAGCCGTAGCCACAGCCAGTGCAGCCACTGATGCCACTACAGACACCACCGCAGCCACCGCCGTTGCCCTCACCGCAGTCACCGCCGCTACAGCCGTAGCCACCGCCAGTGTAGCCACTGCCGCCACCACTGCTGCAACCGCAGCCACCGTAGCCACCGCAGTCACCGCCGCTACAGCCGTAGCCACAGTCAGTGCAGCCACTGCCGCCACTACAACCACCGCCGCTGCAACCGCAGCCACCGCCACTGCAACCGCAGGCACCGCCGCTGCGACCACAGGCACCGCCAATGCCGTCACTGCTGCCGCCACTGTAGCCACCGCCGCTGCAACCGCAGCCACCGCCGCTACAGCCGGAGCCACCGTCACTACAGCCGCAGTCACCGCCACTGCAGCTGCCGCCACTACAGCCTCTGCCACCGCCGCAACCACTGGTGTCATCTCCATGGACCGCGCCAAACCTGCACACCTCTCGGACAACGAACAAGATCCTGTTGCTCTTCCGACACCTCCGGACACACGGGCTACAAACCACAAACACACTACAAAGAAAAAACAGATATCGTTCCTCCTGCCTCGTCACTAGGGGGAGAGTTCTGTAGTGTTCTGTAGCCAACACGTGAAATTACCCCTTCAGGACTCGTGATCGCCGAGTACGGGATAAACAATAGTCACCCCTTAGAACATGCGTCCGACTAAACATACATTCGACTAATTTCAATTAATATAATAACAATGTTCATTATACCAACGTAATTTATTTTGTAAATAAAATAAAACATATCCCTCTACATACTGTAAGAAGCATATTTATGTATTGTAAATATATTTTAATTAATTGTATACTAAACACAAAGAATCCAGAATCTCGCCACAAATATTGTAAATACCATCGTCATCATTTCCAATAAACAGATCAGTCATGGGATTGACTTTAAATATCCTAGCTTCCTCCAACAGGGACAATTGTAGTAACCACTACAAGCTGCAAGATGACGTCGCTAACAGTATTCTAGTCTTCCCTAAGTCTACAATTCAAAAAGTCTAATATTCGTATATTAGGTTTAACTTCTCTTGGTTTGTCCTTCAGCTCTACAACACAAGAGGCAAAGGTGACCCAACATTTGGATAATCGAAAAATAAAAAATTGTAACCGAAGTCGTTTCGACTCAAATGAACTCACTTGAGTCGCGTAGGTGTGACAGTCGGGGCCGCTTGAGGGACGAGTTTCGCAAATGTTCAACGTTTGTACTCCTGTGGTCCATGAGATAGGGGGTGCTGATACCTACGTTTCCCCCCCCCCACACACACATAAAAAAAAGTAATGATAAAGTCCCCCTACAGTAGATCTTCCACTTCATAACGATAATGGATGCAGAAACTATATGAAGACAATGAGTCAAGTACAGAAGCATTAATTAACGTGTGTGTGTGGGGGGAGGTAAATCATCTCCGGCTGTCAGGCCCTCCAGTGGAAGAGCTATGCTTCGCTGCATTGCTTTTGACCCGAGCAGTGTGACGAAGATCAGGGAGGACCCTTCATCCGTAAGGTGCACGGATAGGAAGAATGTTGCTTTCATTCTGTCACTTCCACAAACCGGGAAGTGTGTGCCTTTGGTGTACGAGCGTGTGCGTACGTGTGTGTGTGTGTGTGTGTGTGTGTGTGTGTGTGTGTGTGTGTGTGTGTGTGTGTGTGTGTGTGTGTGTGTGTGTGTGTGTGTGTGTGTGTGTGCATGCGCGCCTTACCTGCAGCGACGAGAGACGCAGCGGCTAGAAAAACTAAGACTTTTGTCATCATGTCCATCTTCTTCCTCTACCTCTGGAAATAAAATTTTGCGTAAAGGCTCAGCATAAGCATAAAAGAAAAAAAAATAAACATTCTGCGAAGACGGTAGAATCTGACTAACCGAAAGGCACATTTTATATATATATATATATATATATATACATTTATTCATCTAAAAAAAATCACAAGAAATGAATTAGATAACTCATTGGGTCTGAGGTTGTGTGCTGACCGTGCATTTCTTCATTCCCGGGGCTTCCCATCGTCTACATGAAATTGTCTGAGTCTACAAGAGGAATCACAAATAAATAAAAACAAACGCTGTAAACTATTCAGTATACAGTTACCTGTGCTCAACTACAGCAATATTTGTTATGTTCTTCTTTTATGGCCAACGTAGAACGATTCTATTAAGCTGGGAGGTGGGGGGGGGGCGGGGGGGGCGTGGCCACTCGTCTGCACAACCCCTTAAGGGCCATTTACACGGTCAAACGGTTTGTCAAACCCGGTTCGTCAAACAAGCGTTTGAAGTGATGTTTGACCGTGTGAATGGGGTATTTGGTTGTCAAACACGTTTGTCAAACGTGTTTGACAACCAAATACAGCATTTGAAGTGATGTTTGACCGTGTGAATGGGGTATTTGGTTGTCAAACACGTTTGTCAAACGTGTTTGACAACCAAATACAGCATTCACACGGTCAAACATCACTTCAAACATTGGTTTGACAAACCGGGTTTGACAAACCGTTTGATCGTGCAAATGGCCCTTTACGGGATCGAGCACCCTGGTGCCGATAAACGAATATACCAAACACGCCACGTTAACGACATATTTAATGAAATATTAAAACAATGTTTGGCAGTCCAAAGAAGGGAAATGAAATATCACTGATCTGTTACCCACTCGAGGCAGTACGATGTATATAAAGAGGAACAAGAAAAGAGATACAGAGAGAGAGAGAGAGAAAGAGAGAGAGAGAGGGGGGGAGTCTTTCTAGGGTCTTGACAAAACACAAGAAGCGTTTGAACGAACTTCGAAAAAAAAAATCTAGAAGAACTCACCTGACTCTTCCTGAGACTATGTCTCGAACTCGACGAGATAGACTCTTCTTCTGCTCCGCGAAACGACGACGACGATTTATACGATTCCCGAAGCCTCTCCGTAGTTGCCAACAATCCATTTCTACTAATCCATGACGTCTCACTTTCATCCTGGAGAACTGAGCCTAAAACTCTACACAGGAGTTTAATAACAACACGGCAAACAAATGTAGAAAACAGGAAAAAGAAAAGGAGTCTTGTGGTTTTCCATTTTTGTTTCTTGGGCGCGTGAAAAAGAGATTTCTTTTTTTCAAAATTCTTGTGTTTTTCTAGCGGTGGAACTCTACCGTGGCAATTAATTCCTTCAGGATTTCAGCATCAAGGCCAATCTTCATTCGCCTGAACACACACACACACACACACACACACACACACACACACACACACACACACACACACACACACACACATACACACACACACACACACATACACACATACACACACACACACATACACACACACACACATTATGCAGTTGGTAGAGCGATGAACCACTAGCATGGTGGCGCGCGTAGTGCTTGGTTCGAATCCTGCCCAGGGCCGAAATTATTTCGGTACAGCTGCGCTTCGGGTCGTTACTCTGACTCCCGCGGGCGGGGAGTTGGGTGTGTGTGTGTGTGTGTGTGTAAGGTCATAGCACTACCCATAGATCGGACCTACGAGCTCTGAGCTCTCTTCCAAGAGGGAAATGCTGTCGATCACGAGTCCAACACGTGATCCAAAGACCAAGTGAATACACACACACACACACACACACACTTCATATATACATATTCAGACACGCAATACTTGGAGACTAATTTTGAGAGAATTGACTGGAATTAAAAATGAGGAAGGACTTTCTTGGCGAACTGCGTCACTAGATAATTGGTTGTTTAGCCTCGGGAAGAATAGCAACAGTTTTCCATTGAGCAATGGATACAAAAGCAAGGCCGAGCTTTCGTCCCAAAACAAAATCGGATATTAAAAAAGAAATACATATGGGATACGAGGGAAAATACATAAATACAATTGTAATAAATATAAA
>NC_134780.1:80972765-80975265 GCF_046742065.1 Oratosquilla oratoria
ACAAAGATTGGAAAAACTAAACTTATTTACTCTGGAGCAAAGGAGAGAAAGAGGCGATTTGATAACCATCTATAGAATTATGAAAAGGATGGAAATCCTTGATAGGGATGATCTACTTAAATGGGACAGAAGAAACACAAGAGGACACGAGGAGAAACTTAAGAAGGACAGTTACAGAAGAGATCTGAAAAAAGAACAGCTTTCCACACAGAGTAATAGATACATGGAATAAATTGAAAGAGGAAAGAGTGAGTGCTAAAACTATACATGACTTTAAGAAAGAACTGGATGGGGAAAGATACAACTGCGGGACTCTACGAGTATAGCTCTTCTCCCGCAAAATACAACTAGGTAAATACACACAAATGGTTCAAGTGTTGATTCCTTACTGTTTTGAAATCAGCCACGACCCCTAGATGATTCTTGGAGATCAGTTCGATGCTCTTGACCTGCTCACGAGGGTACTTGGCATTGAAATCCTTAAGGAACTTGTAAAAGACGACTGGACCGTACGAATTGACAGTTCCAAAAAACTTTTCCAAACCACCTGTGGAAGAAAACACACCACGTCAAGACACACATTATTCGAGAGTGTAGCTAGGTCCCATGTTCTTGTACCCATGCAAGTATTGTCCTCTGGGATTGAAATTCACTCCTTATTACCATTTTCGGCAGCAAAACCGTAGACTGTGGCGTTTAGGATCCGCCCCTCGGGGTTGATCGTCGCGAACAGACCAGGAAGACATGCTGGCTGCACTTTTTCTGGAAAATAAAAAAGGGACTTACACATCAAATTGTTTAGTTATAAAACTGTCGCAAACTTTTTGTGTATGCATATGCATACATACACACATAACTTATATATAATCAGGCGTACGTACATATTCACCTGTAAGTTAAATATAGTGCACACACACACACACACACACACACACACACACACACACACACACACACACACACACACACACACACACACACACACACACACACACACACACACACACACACACACACACACACACACACACACACAGAAGTACACAAGCACGAATGCATATGAATTGATAAGCTTCGCCTCTTGAACTCGAATCCTTGCATGAGTCCCAGCGGCGGAGTTTATCAATCCATTTGTCGTAACGACACACAACAAACATATAATGTGTGTGTGTGTGTGTGTGTGTGTGTGTGTGTGTGTGTGTGTGTGTGTGTGTGTGTGTGTGTGTGTGTGTGTGTGTGTGTGTGTGTGTGTGTGTGTGTGTGTGTGTGTGTGTGTGTGTGTGTGTGTGTGTGTGTGTGTGTGTGCGCGCAATATGTGTCGTTTGCATAGCTCTCAGTGAGAACATTTACTTTGAAAGAAATGCAAATATCGTGTGTACGGGAAATTTGGATTACCTGAGAAGGTGATAGGTATCTTCAAGGTGGCCACAGCTATGTTCCTTCCAGCCAGAAGGTCTTCGGGCTTCTGTACGTCAGGGACTGTGCTTATTCCCAGCAGTTCAATGATTTTGACTTCATTTCCCATCGGTGCCAACACAGCGTCGCTGCAGGTATAGTGTACACATTAATACCCTTTCCCCGAGTCAGTTGAGTCGTTTCCATCAGCCGATGACTAAGATAGAGAAACAGGCGTTAGTTTGCATTATCTAAACTGGATTTGCGCCGAAACCAGGCTGGTTATCTTAACACTGAATTCAGAGCTAGTGAGGAGTTGACTGCAAGAAACATGATGAAAGATTGGAAAGTTCCGGTGATATATAGCATGACTATCCATTTCCTATGTTACAGTGACAGAACATCAGTGCCTTTGGGTTTATAACGAGGTTGAATGTAGAAAAATTGAAGTAAAGATACAAAGAGCCAGATTGGAAAATAAACTGGCTGTAAAAAAACACCTAGACAGCCAAAAGAAATAAGCAAGAAACAAGCAATTGACAGAGATTACAGCATTTGGCGTAAGTATTCTGGTCGTGTGTCTTGCGACATTGTGTGTGACCCTGGCAGTAGGTGGAGGAGGACAGAGGATCTTCGTCCACAAGGAGCTAATAGGGGAGGGGCTACAAATGGTGTTGGATGGATGTGGGGTAGGTGAAGGGTTAGTCCACCTCACATCTAAGGGAGAGAGGACATTTTGGTGTATGTATGTATGCAAATATGAATGTTGAGACATTCTTACTTGTTAAGAAAGGTGGTAAAAGAAGACACGGGTCAAAATCTAAGTTTACTAGTGGCCGGTTTGCTTTGAGTTTCTTCAGAGGCTTTGAAGAAGTGAGGAATGAACTCGGAATTAAACCCGTGTCCTCGTTTCCACCTCTCTCAAGTATGTATGTATGTATATATATGCCTGTATGTATGTATGTATGCATGTATGTATGTATGAATGAATGGATGTATGTTTCTCCTTGCCGGAACGTCCAGCAGTTGACATGAATTAGAAAAGAATACCCACACTTTATTGGCGAAGAGGCAGAGAGGAGGGGCGAGGACGTGGCGGCTGGAG
>NC_134780.1:80992765-81002765 GCF_046742065.1 Oratosquilla oratoria
CCGACAAGTGTTTTTATCATTTGACAATTTTTGGAAATAGACTCAACCACTGGGATTCGAACCCTTGCCTAGGCGGCTTACGTCTTATAACGCAAAGGCCTTACTGACCATGCTATCACGACCCTTAAAACGAAACGACTTGGTTCACGGTCCAGTCGTTCCGCCAAGGGCACTCGGACGAGCATGCTACGTAATGTATTTCATCGAATCCTTTATGCAGGTTAGTCTTCCGACAAGTGTTTTTATCATTTGACAATTTTTGGAAATAGACTCAACCACTGGGATTCGAACCCTTGCCTAGGCGGCTTACGTCTTATAACGCAAAGGCCTTACTGACCATGCTATCACGACCCTTAAAACGAAACGACTTGGTCATTACGTAGCATGCTCGTCCGAGTGCCCTTGGCGGAACGACTGGACCGTGAACCAAGTCGTTTCGTTTTAAGGGTCGTGATAGCATGGTCAGTAAGGCCTTTGCGTTATAAGACGTAAGCCGCCTAGGCAAGGGTTCGAATCCCAGTGGTTGAGTCTATTTCCAAAAATTGTCAAATGATAAAAACACTTGTCGGAAGACTAACCTGCATAAAGGATTCGATGAAATACATTACGTAGCATGCTCGTCCGAGTGCCCTTGGCGGAACGACTGGACCGTGAACCAAGTCGTTTCGTTTTAAGGGTCGTGATAGCATGGTCAGTAAGGCCTTTGCGTTATAAGACGTAAGCCGCCTAGGCAAGGGTTCGAATCCCAGTGGTTGAGTCTATTTCCAAAAATTGTCAAATGATAAAAACACTTGTCGGAAGACTAACCTGCATAAAGGATTCGATGAAATACATTACGTAGCATGCTCGTCCGAGTGCCCTTGGCGGAACGACTGGACCGTGAACCAAGTCGTTTCGTTTTAAGGGTCGTGATAGCATGGTCAGTAAGGCCTTTGCGTTATAAGACGTAAGCCGCCTAGGCAAGGGTTCGAATCCCAGTGGTTGAGTCTATTTCCAAAAATTGTCAAATGATAAAAACACTTGTCGGAAGACTAACCTGCATAAAGGATTCGATGAAATACATTACGTAGCATGCTCGTCCGAGTGCCCTTGGCGGAACGACTGGACCGTGAACCAAGTCGTTTCGTTTTAAGGGTCGTGATAGCATGGTCAGTAAGGCCTTTGCGTTATAAGACGTAAGCCGCCTAGGCAAGGGTTCGAATCCCAGTGGTTGAGTCTATTTCCAAAAATTGTCAAATGATAAAAACACTTGTCGGAAGACTAACCTGCATAAAGGATTCGATGAAATACATTACGTAGCATGCTCGTCCGAGTGCCCTTGGCGGAACGACTGGACCGTGAACCAAGTCGTTTCGTTTTAAGGGTCGTGATAGCATGGTCAGTAAGGCCTTTGCGTTATAAGACGTAAGCCGCCTAGGCAAGGGTTCGAATCCCAGTGGTTGAGTCTATTTCCAAAAATTGTCAAATGATAAAAACACTTGTCGGAAGACTAACCTGCATAAAGGATTCGATGAAATACATTACGTAGCATGCTCGTCCGAGTGCCCTTGGCGGAACGACTGGACCGTGAACCAAGTCGTTTCGTTTTAAGGGTCGTGATAGCATGGTCAGTAAGGCCTTTGCGTTATAAGACGTAAGCCGCCTAGGCAAGGGTTCGAATCCCAGTGGTTGAGTCTATTTCCAAAAATTGTCAAATGATAAAAACACTTGTCGGAAGACTAACCTGCATAAAGGATTCGATGAAATACATTACGTAGCATGCTCGTCCGAGTGCCCTTGGCGGAACGACTGGACCGTGAACCAAGTCGTTTCGTTTTAAGGGTCGTGATAGCATGGTCAGTAAGGCCTTTGCGTTATAAGACGTAAGCCGCCTAGGCAAGGGTTCGAATCCCAGTGGTTGAGTCTATTTCCAAAAATTGTCAAATGATAAAAACACTTGTCGGAAGACTAACCTGCATAAAGGATTCGATGAAATACATTACGTAGCATGCTCGTCCGAGTGCCCGTGGCGGAACGACTGGACCGTGAACCAAGTCGTTTCGTTTTAAGGGTCGTGATAGCATGGTCAGTAAGGCCTTTGCGTTATAAGACGTAAGCCGCCTAGGCAAGGGTTCGAATCCCAGTGGTTGAGTCTATTTCCAAAAATTGTCAAATGATAAAAACACTTGTCGGAAGACTAACCTGCATAAAGGATTCGATGAAATACATTACGTAGCATGCTCGTCCGAGTGCCCTTGGCGGAACGACTGGACCGTGAACCAAGTCGTTTCGTTTTAAGGGTCGTGATAGCATGGTCAGTAAGGCCTTTGCGTTATAAGACGTAAGCCGCCTAGGCAAGGGTTCGAATCCCAGTGGTTGAGTCTATTTCCACACATATATAGATGTATATATATGTATATACATATATATATATATATATGTATACATATATATAGTTATATATATATGCTAATAAGAACACGGGTACGTGTGTTCACTTATGCAAAGTAGACCATTTGGAAAAAGAAACTAACGAAGCAGAGCGCTTTCGTATATTACATCCAGTGCTTGTTGCACTGAAGATGTAATATACGAAAGCGCTCTGCTTCGTTAGTTTCTTTTTCCAAGTGGTCTACTTTGCACATATATATATATATATATATATATATATATATATATATATATATATACTGTATATACATATATATATATATTATATATATATATATATATACTGTATATATATAATATATATATATACGTATGTATATATATATATATATCCGATAATTTTTATGACAGTCACATGCAGGATTCGAACCCACTGCTTTCGTCCACCCGTAAGATCGCCTTTACAGAGCCTTTGTCATAAAAATTATCGGATTGATGTCGCTGTTACTAGCGAAATTCTCACACACACACTTACACACACACTTACACACACACACACACACACACACATATATATATATATATATATATATATATATACAAACACACACACACATATAAATGAATATATATATTCATGTAACTTCGTTTGCTCACGTGTTTATTCACATTTATTAATTTAGTCATTTATCAGTTTTCAAATTGCCTATTTATTGATTTTATATTCAGATATGTTCTCACTGTCACTCCGGTGTGTGTTTTTTCATATCTTTATATGTGTATTTATTGGCACATATTCCTTTTTCACTTTTTAACTGTCTGTTTCTGAACAGGGAACATTTGGAAGTTTAATTCCACGCGGACTTGTTTTTATATACTTATGAGGGTGTGTATGTCTTTTTCTATATATCCAATGGGAAGATGAAATGTAGATCCCACTTTCGGAGGAAAAGAATGTAGTACGAAGGTACTTATATTATGGTCACTGTGATCCTCTTCAGCGTGGATTACAGAAGAAGATCACAGACAGTGATCGTAATATATGTATTTTTGTACAACTTTCTTTTCTCAGATAGCGGGGTCTTCAGTTTATGTTTGTATCTATGTATATATATATATATATATATATATATATATATATATGTATATTTATATTTTATATATATATGTGTGTGTACATATATATATATATACATGTACATATATATATATATACATGTACATATATATATATATATGTACATATATATATATATATATATATATATATATATATATATATTTGTGTGTGTGTGTGTACATATATATATATACATGTACATATATATATATATATATATATATAAGTACATATGTATACATACATATATATATATATATATATATACATATATATATATATATATATATATATATATATATATATATATATATATATATATTCATTTTCAATTGTATGTTTCTGAACAGGGAACTTTGGGAAATTTTATTTACCCACCGAGACCTACGATTCTGCTGCCATTCGAGAGTACATCGAAGAGTTCAATAAGCGAGAGCCTTCCCGGAAAATTGAGACTATTCACTTCCTCACCAAAGACCACTTGGGAGTTGTCCATGACTACGGTGAGGTGAGTCTGTTGCCATGGTTAGCCAGGTCCTGGAACCAGAAAAAGGTCGCTTCCAGGGCCATCCTTTTTTTCTCTCTTCATCTTCCAGCGGTGGTCGCTACTATTCTAAGGGCCTCTTCCCTAGTATAAGGGAGGTAGCCACCCCCCACCCATTCCACTCCCCACCCATTCCACTCCCCACCCATTCCACTCCCCCCCATTCCGCTCTCATCCACCACCCGTTGATCGCTCCTATTCCAAAGGCCTCTTCCACCTTATAAGGGAGGTAGCCAGACAAGCCACACTCCACTCCCATCCACCACCTATTGTTCGTTTCTTATCTGAATAGAATCTTATGATAATTGGTGTAGGGACTGAAGTTTCTGGAATACAGACGGTTTGGGCGTATGCCTGCTTTCCAGTATACCCCCCCTTTTTTATGTGTTACACTATATATAAACGAAGACAATAATTTTCAATTCCCGATTGTAGATTTTGGATACGGCCTTAGCTAACCCGGCTGCAACATATGAATTTGAAATTAACCTTTCAGTTTCTTCACACAGCTTGCTTTCCAGTTTTTCATGTTAATTTTTTTTACGAAAGAAAGAATTTCCATTTCCCGACTATAGATTCTGGATACAGCTCCAGGTAACCCAGCGACGACACGTGAATTGACGTTAAATTTAACGTTGAATTAACAATGTTTCAGCTCAGGCACAGCGGGCTGTTTTACCAAGACGCAAGTGATCACCGCTTCTACCTGCTGGGCATCGGTCCGATTGGTGCCAGCCTCGACGATCCAGTTGGCCTTTACGTCAACGTAGCGCACCATCGCCGCTGGATCGAACAGGTCCTCCGTCAGTAGTAGGGAGCTCCCTCTTCTCTCTCTCTCTCTCTCTCTCTCTCTCTCTCTCTCTCTCTCTCTCTCTCTCTCTCTCTCTCTCTCTCTCTCTCTCTCTCTCTCCCTCTCTAGAAATTTACCATAGGTACGAAGACAGGTATCTTACCTTACACTCTCTAGGAAGACGAATTGTACGGGGTGATCTAAAAGAGGTATTCAAATGGGTCAAGGGCTTTAACAAAGGTGATGCAGGCAAGGTCATTATATTAAGACAGTAGGGAAGGACTCGTAGTAATGGATTTAAATTTGATAGATTTAAATCTAAGAAGGAAACGGGCAAGAACTGATTTATCCACAGAGTAGTTAACGAATGGAATAGATTCGTCAGAGAGAGAGAGAGAGAGAGAGAGAGAGAGAGAGAGAGAGAGAGAGAGAGAGAGAGAGAGAGAGAGACAGTTGAAGCCGCCTACATCAACACCTCCAAAAGGACAAACGATAGGGAAGGCTCCATGTGCTTAACGAAATTATCAAGCATTTAATTAATTGATGAAAAAGGGTAGGACAATTGCCCACACCATGACCTGACCTGACCTGACCTGCCCGGTCATCTACCTTCCGAGCTCCCCCTTCTCCCTCGGATCACTTCCACGAGGGAACCTTCCCGAAGATTCAAGACAGGATGTGTATCAATTAAAATTCACACCCTCTCATATTCACTTTCTTAAAATTACCCTATTGGTCAAAACATTAAAGCAATAAAATGTTTCAACATATCTTCACGGACTCTTCTTCTATCCACGTCCAAATATCTATTTATATATATACATATATATATATATATATATATATATATATATATATATATATATATATATATACATATAATTGAGACTAAAATGTAGTGGCACATTTGTAAATAATAATCACGAAGAACCCACAGTCGGAATAAAAGGAAACATAGAAGAAAGTATAACTTCTATATTTCGGCTAATAGCTATAGCCCTCTTCAGGAAAATACAGGTTACAAGAATTTGCAGAAACATAAGTACAAATGAGATGTGAGTAGAAAGGGAACACGCAGAGCTAGAACCAGCACAATCCGTCACGCAGGGCGGAGTCAGAGGTGAAGGGATGTGTGGGTTGAGGTGTGAGGTCAGAAGGGAAGCGGGGTCAAGTTTGATGAGGGAGCTGAGTCAGGAGGGTGAAAATTCTTAACCAAACGGCTCACAGCTAGCCGTGAGATTATATACGGGGACCATTGACCTTTGGAGATGTTCAAGTTCGGACATTCTTCGATTAAGGCTATTCAACAATTTTTCTTCTAAAGCTACAGTTAGTCTTAAAACAAATTTTGGCCTTGTCCCAGTCAAGACTGTGATTTTTGGTGCTGACATGTTGGAACACCACGGAATTTTCCTGGGCATACCTAATGGATCTTTTGTGCTCCGTTAACCTGGTATTAAGATCCTTTCAAATTCCCTTTCTACTCATATCTCATTTGTACTTATGTTTCTGCAAATTCTTGTAAACTGTACTTTCCTGAAGAGGGCTATAGCTATTAGCCGAAATACAGAAGTTATACTTTCTTCTAAGTTTCCTTTTATTCCGACTGTGGGTTCTTCGTGATTATATATATACATATATATATATATATATATATATATATATATATGCTTGTGTGTGTGTGTAAGTGTTACAACATACACTGAATGGTCCCCAGTACATGGATTTTTGTCTTATCAATATGAAAATCTATGGACTGGGGACCATTCAGTGTATATTGTAATACTATCCCACTTGTGTACTTCCCACCAGTTCACTATAATGGCGGGGTGGGTTGAGTATAAGATTTCTGTATATGTATATAACTCGAGTATATGATACATGAAATTGTGCTCAGCTTATATTTCTTTTGATAGCGCAGATGGATAAGTCACAGTCCATTTGTTACGTGTTGACTAGGTTCGAGTTCTTGTCCGACAGCATATTATTTTCTGAATATGCTTCTATCGAGTTCCTGTTAGTCTCGACCGTGTTTGGAAGAATTAAAATAGAAAAAGTTAATGTATTTGATAAGATGGATATATGTATATATTGAAGTATGTAAGACAAATGAGTGGAAGGGTGGTGAGTTAAACACAAAGAACAGTTGGAGTTTTATTCACTGACGTTTCGTCCTTACCAGGACATTCTCAAAGTACATACAGTTTCAGAAAATTAACAGCTTATATAATCCATCCTTGCCGTGTTCCCCTCCTTCTATACTCTCATCCGTCCTCTACCCGACTCCGACTATGTCACTTCTCCCTCCGTTCTCAATTGTCCTTTTTACCTCCTTGACAATCAGAGTACTTACCGCTCCTGCTAATTTTATAAACCCTTCCCTATGGTTGATGCAGGGGTGGGAAGTAATGTAGGCTGCCTCTACTATTTTTCTTTTCTTTTTCTCTAGACCTTTGTGGAGCACCTCTATCTTTTTCCAATCTGGAAGATGACCACATTGGTCTAAATGAACTACTAGCGAGTTGGAGGTTCTGTGAGCTCTGACGTCATTTTTGTGCTCATATGTCCGTAGCTCCACTGATCTTCCCGTCTCTCCAATATACCATGTGGTGGTTGTCCGTTAGGATATTATGGAGAGACGGGAAGATCAGTGGAGCTACGGACATATGAGCACAAAAATGACGTCAGAGCTCACAGAACCTCCAACTCGCTAGTAGTTCATTTAGACCAATGTGGTCATCTTCCAGATTGGAAAAAGATAGAGGTGCTCCACAAAGGTCTAGAGAAAAAGAAAAGAAAAATAGTAGAGGCAGCCTACATTACTTCCCACCCCTGCATCAACCATAGGGAAGGGTTTATAAAATTAGCAGGAGCGGTAAGTACTCTGATTGTCAAGGAGGTAAAAAGGACAATTGAGAACGGAGGGAGAAGTGACATAGTCGGAGTCGGGTAGAGGACGGATGAGAGTATAGAAGGAGGGGAACACGGCAAGGATGGATTATATAAGCTGTTAATTTTCTGAAACTGTATGTACTTTGAGAATGTCCTGGTAAGGACGAAACGTCAGTGAATAAAACTCCAACTGTTCTTTGTGTTTAACTCACCACCCTTCCACTCATATATATATATATATATATATATATATATATATATATATATATATATATATATATATATATATATATATATATATATATATATATATATTAAAAACCACAATGCACTTTAATTCTAAGCCATCAAGGCCGACATGCAGATATTGAAATGTGGTACTGCCAAGGACTCGAACCCCAGCATCCTCATGACAAGTGTGGCAGTGACTTACCAACTAGGCCGTCATTATGACGGTACTCCATATATCTATGGGGGAATTTCCCTGTTCGCCATCAGGGACGTGCCAGTTAGCAGTGGGTCCTGCGACTGTGTATGCGAGTTGCTCATTGTCTGATCTTCCCTACAAAACTTGTTCAATATGGGTGACCCTAGAGAGATTTCTTTCTATCGACATATCTTTTGTAATCAAGATTCTCAAGCCTATCCACCACGTCAAGGTGTCAACCCTCGGATAGGCATATATATATGTATGTATGTATATATATATATATATATATATATATATATATATATATATATATATATATATATATATACGTATATATATATATATATATATATATATATATATATATATATGTATATATATATATACATACACACACACAAATAAAATTCTAGAACTGATTGCGCGATCTTTTGACTTCAAAAGTCTATCACTCATTAACAAGCTATATAAATCGTTAGCTCGTCCACATTTGGAATATGCTGCTTCCGTATGGTCACCGAATCTCATTAAAGGCATTGACAGATTGGAAAAAGTACAACGGCGAGCCACAAAACTGATTCCAAATATCAAAAATAAGTCATATGATAATCGACTAAACCAAAGGTGGGTAACCTGCGGCCGGCCGCATGCGACCTTCCGGGCCATCAAGTGCGGCCTTCTGCGGCCTTTGATATCCAAATTTTTTTTAAAAGACCTTGAACATTTTTTAAGCCTGAAATCATTATACACCTAAAACTTACAATATACACCACACACATGGACGAAAGCAAAGTTAACCGTGTAAATGAGTAAAAAATAATTTAATTTTTTTATACATATACAGTATATATTCTTAAAATGAAAAAATACATACATACACACTCGTATACACAGAAATATTAATGGTAACAGTAAATGAAAAAATACATACTCTGAGGATGTCATAATAGACGAAAACGTTCAGTATTCCGACTTTAATTTCCCTGTGGTTTCTGCAATATCTTTTCGTCACGCGTTATTGTGATTATTTTTGCAACATGGATACCGCACGCCACCTTGAAGACTTCGCTGCCTATTCTCCTGGACTTTCTCCCATTGTTTCTACGTTCTGTTCTTCCCTCATCAAGTCACATAAGATGAAACTTCGCCTTAAGTTTTTAAGGGATTGTCTCCAAGAGCAAGTCTTACCGAAGTCCCTTGGAAACTATCGATTGTTGAAATTGTGTAATAAACCATTTGAGGAATTTCATCAAATCATCTTGCAGAAACACATAGACATCACGAGGTTTGAAGTTCGAGAACTCTTCAAGATTTGCAAATCTGCGAGACAAAGTTTCCATCAAGCCATCCCTGAAACATGGAAACCTAGACTTCTTGATTTTTGTTACGGTAAGATGAGAAGTGTTTGCAAGAAACTTAGCCATAAACTTAAAAAGAAACTTACTAATCTCATTGCAAATAGTGATTGGAGTAAACATGCCAACTCTAACTTCATGATCAATCTATCAGACAAACCTTTAAGTAGTGATGTGAAGTGTGCTTTAGGTTATGGTCTCAGCTTTGCTAACCAACATATTGATTATGTGGATGTAGCAAAAGGTTTTTGTAATTTGGAAAAATATGGTGATGTTCCTGTGCAAGATCTTAATATTTGCAAAGGACTCGTATACAGTTCACTAACAACACCTAGCATCCCAAATTGTCCCAGACGTTTCTCACTTGCTTTCAAAGAATTGAAAAATGATAAAGATTTACATATCACTAAAGCAGACAAAAGTAATTGTTTGGTTATTTTGAACAAAGCTGATTATGTTGACAAAGTGAAAGACTTGTTGAATGATGAAGTCACGTATT
>NC_134780.1:81007765-81015265 GCF_046742065.1 Oratosquilla oratoria
CACACGCACGCATACATACATATATTTATATATATATATATATATATATGTATATATATGTATATATACATATATATATATATATATACATATATCTATATATATATATATATATATATATATATATATATATATATATATATATATATATGCCTATCCGAGAGTTGACACCTTGATGTGGTGGATAGGCTTGAGAATCTTGATTACAAAAGCTATTTCGATAGAAAGAAAATCTCTGCAGGGTCACCCATATCGAACAGGTTTTGTAGGAAATATCAGACAAAGAGCAACTTGCATACACAGTCGCAGGACCCACTGCTAACTGGTACGTCCCCGATGGCGAAAAGGAAAATTCCCTATAGATATATGGAGTACCGTCAAAATGACGGCGTGGACCGTTGGGCACCCTATAGATATATAGGGCTTCACTGAATATAATGAATAAGGTGGCACCACAGAAATATCTCACCAGAAACTAATTGACAACATTAAAAGTGACAAAATTTCCACATTAAATGAGAATCTGACAAGAACCAATGGTCTCAAACTGTCAGGAAATAGATTCAATTTGGACATGGGTAGAAACAACTTCGCCAACCCTGTAGTTCATGAATGGAATAAACTTCCTTCAGAGGCAGTAAATGAAATTCAGTTCGGAGCTTTAAGAATCATTTAGATGAACACCTAAGCAAAATGCTGTAATGACTGCCTTTTATCTTATATTATTTGTTTAGTTGTTTTGTTATCATTTGTCTGTTTATTAACATTTGCTTGATTCACATTTATTATTAGTTTTATGTCAATTTATCATTACTTCCTATTTACCTGTTTGTTTATCATTTAACTATACCTATGCATATATTTATTTATCTATTATTACTATTTGTATTATTACATCTTTATTCATTTATTAATCATTATTATTTTTTTCGCAACCGACCTAGTTATGGACCGAAAGGTCTCCTATCGGCATGCTCCGCCTTTGTAATCCTTTGTATGAGGATGAGGTCACCTAGCGTGACATATGGCTACGGGCGGGAAGCTGCCGTCACAGAGGAAGGGGCACGGGGAGCCCCCGAGAATTAAATAAGAGGGGGGAGATTCCCAGACTGACATTGACAAAATAAATCCGCGAGAGGCGGTGAGAGGGGGAGTACGGAGAGTAAAAGGGGTAGGAAGAGGGGAACAGAGAGGGGAAGAAAGGGAGAGGGAGGAGGACGATAAAGAGGAAAATGACGAGGAGTATGATCAAGAAGATGAAGAGGAGGAGAACCAGGAAGAGGGGGAGGAGGAGTAGCTGTGGCAGTAAGAAGAGGAGAATGAGGAGTGGTAGGAAGAGGAGGTGCAGATGTAGGAGGAGGACGACGAGGAGGTGCAGAAGAAACAGGAATAACAGGAGGAAGAGGACGAGGAGCAATAGTACAAGAAACAGTAGGAAGAGGAGCAGTAGTAGTAGTAGTAGTAGTAGTAGTAGTAGTAGTAGTAGTAGTAGTAGTAGTAGTAGTAGTAGTAGTAGTAGTAGTAGTAGTAGTAAGGAGGAGGAGGAGGAGGAGGAGGAAGAGGAGAAAGAGAACGAAGAACAGGATTAGGAAAAGCTGTAGGTGAAGGAGGAGGAGGAGGAGGAGGAGAAGTAGGAGGTCGTAGAGGTGCAGGTTCAAGAGGAGGAGGAAGAATAGGTGGTGAAGGAGGAGGAACAGAAAGGAAGAACAAACATCACCAGGGCTACTGACCATTACGAGGCTGTTTGTGTTAACTATACTAAACTACAGTGAACAGGAGAGCAAAGCGAAAGAAGAACTAACACTACAGCTACCACTATCCAATCCAATTAGATACCGGGCTGTCAGATCTCTTATTGCAAAGGTCAATAACTTATTTGCGGATTAGAGTCCAAATATTTATCTAAACAATGTTTAAATGTTGTCATTGTGTTACTTTCAACCACGGTGGATGGTAACGAACTCCACACATTAACAACCAGGTTGAAGAAAAAATCATCACTTTCATTCGAAGACAATATTTTACCAATTTCTTTAAAATCGTGACGTCTTCTTGTATTTGATTGGCATAATGAAAAGTAATCTTCGACATTGATGTTGTCAAAGCCTTTGAGCATTTCGAAACTTCGATTAAATCTCTTCGCATTCTACTCTTTAAAAGTGAGCATAAACTTAGAGGAGGATATGAGGATGAGAAGGACGAGGCGGAGGCGGGGGCAGCCCTGATAACTTTGTTGTTATCTGCGGATCAACCTCTCTCTTAGGATCCTTCCACACGTATCGACTTTTCGCCGTGTGCCTTCCACGACATGACGTCATGCTCTCAAATGTCCATGGGTGTTTTTGCACGATTTTAAACGTCACGACCACGTCTGAGAGCATTCATAGACCCCCACGGTTACTTGAGAGCACGACGTCGTGTCGTTGACGGCGCACGGCGAAAAGTCGGTATATGGGAAAGGAGTCTTATTCACTTTCCTGGCATTCCTGTGGTCGTCCAGGATTGTGTTCGTAGAGTTCTGTAAATACTGACGTCACTCCTAACAATATCATCATTATTAGGAGTTGCAATGATAGCGGTACTATGAATAATAGTAATTATAATCATAAATTGCACAAGTAAATTAACAGTAATATCAATAACAGTAGTAATAGTAATATTGATAATAATAATAACCATAATAATAGAAACAATAATAACAAGAAAAAATAAGAGTAATAATAATAATGATAATAATAATAATAGTAATAATATAAAATATTAATAGAAATTATAATGATAACAATAATAATAATAACAAAATACTAACAATAAATAATAATATCAAATAATATCAATAATAATAATAATAATAACAATAATAATGATAACAATAATCAAAATAATAATGACAGTAGTAATAATAATGATAATAATAATAATAATGATAATAATGATAATAATAACAATAACAATAGTAATAAAGATAATAGTGATAGTAGCAATAATAACGATAACAAAATAATAATAATAACAATAATAATAATAATAATAACAACAATAATAATATCATACAGAAACAACAACAACAATAATAATAATGTCTAATTACATTTATGATAATGACGTTAATAATAACAACAACAATAATGAAAAGCCTCAGTCAAGAAACGAACAAACGAACGAACGAGCCAACGGTTCCACGACACGAATAATTTCCGTGAATCGACCGAACGAAGCGACGCGACCCTTCAGGTAAACTTTGCGCTTTGACAAACGAACGAAGAACTTGGGAACGCTCGTGTCCTGCTTATATACCTGAGCCTCTAACCTCGTGAGGCTCACACACCAACTGACTCCGCACCTGGAACGACTTCCGCAAAGTACGTGAACACCCAAACGCGGAGTACCTCAGGGTATACACTTCTGCTCCCAACAGACCACAGAATTCTTAAGATCTTGATATCTTCGTATCTGTGACGATCCCCTTTGACGTTTCTGGTTCTTTTGGGTCTTAAAGAAGGTTCCTCTTTTGCAGAAGCTGATCACGATGGAAGCGCGCTCCATGTTCCTGACCCTGCTTCTCGCAGCCCTTGCTTATGCAGGTAGGGAGTACTCCACTTTTGACAGGATATAATTGCCTGTTGCCAACCGACACTAAGATCCACTTACACACACACACATTACATATATATATTTATATATATATATATATATATATATATATATAGAGTATATATACACATGTTATTCTGCTTAGGGAATTCTCGTGGCGAGAGGTTTGACATGAAAACAATACAATAGAGACTTCATCTTAACACATCGATAGTCACATAGTACAATCATCTACAAAATGACACCACATGCAGAATGTAGCGGTTAACAAGGGTTTATTGTGGCCTATGAATCGTACGAAAATTTGGGAAATATTAATGACCTCCGAGCAAAATTACACTTCTAGGACAGCAAAGACTTATACGAGTGTTCCGATCATTGCTGTGTCCATTGCGTGTGCTCCCTCTTCATTCCACTTTCGTTCCCTGCCCTCCTCGTCCTATTCATAGATCTGGAACTCAAACCCAACTGTCCGCGATTCCAGGACCCTCTCCTGTCCAATTAGTCAACCCAGACATGGAGGTTCTGCTGCCTACATTAGATACAAATCAAGAGAAGGACGTGTCCGCGGCTTGGCAAGATCTCAACGGGAATAAACCCCTCAAAGTTACCGATCTGCCGCCGCTTTCCGAGAAGTCAGAGTTCGAAGTTGCAAATGATGCTGGAAAACAGGCTTCTGGTCTCCCGCTGGTGTCTCCTCTGCCCAAAGACTGCGGAAGGGTAAGTGAATCTGCCATTAGATGTACATTCTATACTTATTTTCATGTAGATGATTTAGCGAAAATTCGCTTTTCCAACCCAAACACCTTGTCTCTAACTGCCTGAACAACACCACAGCGCTGCAACACGATATATTCATTTGCAGTGCAACGGTCCTACTCTCACTTGCTTTGGTCAGCCAATCCGGCATGAGGCATACAGGACGAGAAAATGCATATTTGCCAACTCAGGGAAAACATAGTGTTGAAGGGTTAGTACGGTAAAGAATTCGATAGAGTCGAGGAGTGTTGGGTTGTACGAGGCACACTTCCGATAGCATTTGTGGGCTCCTTCGACCACAGAAGTTAAAGATATATTTTTGATCCTGGTATCACCATTATAGCCTTACGTGACGAGATATAAATGAAAAGAACTACTAAAACCAAAGAGCAACCGAATGGTCAACTGCATTATCGGAAATAATGTCAAGGATTTCATTATTAATACCACTGTAACAAAAATTTATGCTAAACTATGACCACGACTTTAGGATGACTGCAGCCTCGTGTTTCATGCGCACAAGTAAGTCGAGGTTTTGTCGACTTCTCACGTGGTGACTGGAGCCTTATCTCTCATTCATAAGTCAGGTTCTTGTTGACTTCTCATGTGTGATTCCGGCAGAACCCGAGGTATGAGATCAGTGGCGGAAGGGAGGACAACGCTCCGTGGCTGATCGCCATGGGCCGCGGAAGAGGCAAAGACTTCAGGGTCGAATGCGTAGGAGTCATCATCTCCAGACGCCACGTCCTCGCCCCTCCTCTCTGCCTCTTCGCCAATAAAGTGTGGGTATTCTTTTCTAATTCATGTCAACTGGTGGACGTTCCGGCAAGGAGAAACATACATCCATTCATTCATACATACATACATGCATACATACATACATACATACAGGCATATATATACATACATACATACTTGAGAAAGGTGGCAACGAGGACACGGGTTTAATTCCGAGTTCATTCCTCACCGGTTTCGCTTTCAGCTTCTTCAAAGCCTCTGAAGAAACTCAAAGCAAACCGGTCACTAGTAAACTTGGATTTTGACCCGTGTCTTCTTTTACCACCTTTCTTAACTTGTCAGAATGTCTCAACATTCATACTTGTATACATACATACACCAAAATGTCCGCTCTCCCTTAGATGTGAGGTGGACTAACCCTTCACCTACCCCACATCCATCCAACACCATTTGTAGCCCCTCCCCTATTAGCTACTTGTGGACGAAGATCCTCTGTCCTCCACCTGCTGCCAGAGTCACAGACAATGTCGCAAGACACACGACCAGAATACTTACGCCAAATGCTGTAATATCTGTGAATTGCTTGTTTCTTGCTTATTTCTTTTGGCTGTCTAGGTGGTTTTTTACAGCCAGTTTATTTTCCAATCTGGCTCTTTGTATCTTTACTTCAATTTTTCTACATTCAACCTCGTTATAAACCAAAAGGCACTGATGTTCTGTCACTGTAACATAGGAAACGGATATTCATGCTATATATCACAAGAACTTTCCGATCTTTCATCATGTTTCTTGCAGTCAACTCCTCACTAGGTCTCAATTCAGTGTTAAGATAACCAGCCTGGTTTCGGCGCAAATCCAGTTCAGATAATGCAAACTAAAGCCTGTTTCTGCATCTTAGTCATCAGCTGATGGAAACGACTCAACTGACTCGGGGAAAGGGTATTAATGTGTACACTATACCTGCAGCGACGCTGTGTTGGCACCGATGGGAAATGAAGTCAAAATCATTGAACTGCTGGGAATAAGCACAGTCCCTGACGTACAGAAGCCCGAAGACCTTCTGGCTGGAAGGAACATAGCTGTGGCGACCTTGAAGATACCTATCACCTTCTCAGGTAATCCAAATTTCCCGTACACACGATATTTGCATTTCTTTCAAAGTAAATGTTCTCACTGAGAGCTATGCAAACGACACATATTGACACACACACACACACACACACACACACACACACACACACACACACACACATTATATGTTTGTTGTGTGTCGTTACGACAAATGGATTGATAAACTCCGCCGCTGGGACTCATGCAAGGATTCGAGTTCAAGAGGCGAAGCTTATCAATTCATATGCATTCGTGCTTGTGTACTTCTGTGTGTGTGTGTGTGTGTGTGTGTGTGTGTGTGTGTGTGTGTGTGTGTGTGTGTGTGTGTGTGTGTGTGTGTGTGTGTGTGTGTATGTGTGTGTGTGTGTGTGTGCGTGTGTGTATGTGTGTGTGTGTGTGTGTGTGTGTGTGTGTGTGTGTGTGTGTGTGTGTGTGTGTGTGTGTGTGTGTGTGTGTGTGTGTGTGTGTGTGTGCACTATATTTAACTTACAGGTGAATATGTACGTACGCCTGATTATATATAAGTTATGTGTGTATGTATGCATATGCATACACAAAAAGTTTGCGACAGTTTTATAACTAAACAATTTGATGTGTAAGTCCCTTTTTTATTTTCCAGAAAAAGTGCAGCCAGCATGTCTTCCTGGTCTGTTCGCGACGATCAACCCCGAGGGGCGGATCCTAAACGCCACAGTCTACGGTTTTGCTGCCGAAAATGGTAATAAGGAGTGAATTTCAATCCCAGAGGACAATACTTGCATGGGTACAAGAACATGGGACCTAGCTACACTCTCGAATAATGTGTGTCTTGACGTGGTGTGTTTTCTTCCACAGGTGGTTTGGAAAAGTTTTTTGGAACTGTCAATTCGTACGGTCCAGTCGTCTTTTACAAGTTCCTTAAGGATTTCAATGCCAAGTACCCTCGTGAGCAGGTCAAGAGCATCGAACTGATCTCCAAGAACCATCTTGGGGTCGTGGCTGATTTCAAAACGGTAAGGAATTAACACTTGAACCATTTGTGTGTATTTACCTAGTTGTATTTTGCGGGAGAAGAGCTATGCTCGTAGAGTCCCGCAGTTGTATCTTTCCCCATCCAGTTCTTTCCTAAAGTCATGTATAGTTATAGCACTCACTCTTTTCTCTTTCAATTTATTCCATGTATCTATTACTATGTGTGGAAAGCTGTTCTTTTTCAGATCTCTTCTGTAACTGTCCCTCAAGTTTCTCCTCGTGTCCTCTTGTATTTCTTCTGTCCCATTTAAGTAGATCATCCCTATCAAGGATTTCCATCCTTTTCAT
>NC_134780.1:81022765-81130265 GCF_046742065.1 Oratosquilla oratoria
AAAAAGATGAAGAGGAGGAGGAGGAGCAGCTGTGGCAGTAAGAAGAAGAGGAAAATGAGGAGTGGTAGGAAGAGGAGGAGAATGAGCAGCAACAGTAGAAGGAACAGGAGGAAGAGCACCAGCAGTAGTAGTAGTAGTAATAGTAGTAGTAGTAGTAGTAGTAGTAGTAGTAGTAGTAGGAGGAGGAGGAGGAGGAGGAGGAGAAAGAGAGCGAAGAACAGGATTAGGAAAAGGAGGAGGAGGAGGAGGTCAGATCTTTTATTGCAAAGAGTTACAATAACTTATTTGCGGATTAGAGTCCAAATATTTATCTAAACAATTTTTAAATGTTGTCATTGTGTTACTTTCAACGACGGTGGATGGTAACGAACTCCACACATTAACAACCAGGTTGAAAAAAAAATCCTCACTTTCATTCGAAGAAAATATTTTACCAATTTCTTTAAAATCGTGACGTCTTCTTGTATTTGAATGGCATAATGAAAAGTAATCTTCGACATTGATGTTGTCAAAGCCTTTGAGCATTTCGAGACTTCGATTAAATCTCCTCGCATCCTACTCTTTAAAAGTGAGAATAAACTCAGAGGAGGATATGAGGATGAGAAGGACGAGGCGGAGGCGGGGGCAGCTCCAATAACTTCGTTATCTGCGGATCAACCTCTCTCTTAGGCTCCTTCCACACGTATCGACTTTTCGCCGTGTGCCGTCCACGACATGACGTCATGCTCTCGAATGTCCATGGGTGTTTTTGCACGATTTTAAACGTCACAACCACGACCATGTCTGAGAGCATCCATAGACCCCCATGATTACTTGAGAGCACGACGTCGTGTCGTTGACGGCGCACGGCGAAAAGTCGGTACGTGTGAAAGGAGCCTTATTCACCTTCCCGGCACTCCTATGGTCGTCCAGGATTGTGTTCGTAGGGTTCTGTAATTAATGACGTCACTCCTAACATTATCAGCATTATTAGGAATTGCAATGATAGCGGTGCTATGAAAAGCAGTATTTATAATCATAATTTACACGAGTAAATTAATAGTAATAATAATAACAATAGTAACAGTAATATTAATGATAATAACAAAAATAAGTGTAGTAACAATAATGATAACAATAATAACAACAATAATAATAATAATAATAATAATAATAATAATAACTATAACAACAACAATGATAACAATAATAATAATATTAATAGTAATAATAATAATAATAATAATAAAATAATAATGACAACAAAAATAAAAATAATACTATCAGTAATAAAGATAACAAAATAATAATGATAATAATAATAATAATAATAATAATAATAATAATAATAATGATAATAATAACAATGATAATAATAATCATAATAATAATGATAATAATAATACTAATAATAATAATAATAATAATAATAATAACAATAATATCATATAACAATAATGATAATAATAATATTGATATTTAATAACATTAATGATAATGACGTTAATAATAACAACAAAAATCATGAAAAGCCGCATTCAAGAAACGAACAAATGAACTCATGATTCCGCAAAAAACAATAATTCCCGTGAAGCGCCCGAACGAAGCGACGCGACCCTTCAGGAAAACTTTGCTCTTTGACAAACGAACGAAGAACTTGGGAACGCTCGTGCCCTGCTTATATACCTGAGCCTTACCTCGTGAGGCTCAGACACCAACTGCCTCCACACCTGGAACGACTTCCGCAAAGTACGTGAACACCCAAACGCGGAGTACCTCAGGTATACGCTTCTGTTCCCAACAGACTACAGAATTCTTAAGATCTTGATATCTTTGTATCTGTGACGATCCCCTTTGACGTTTCTGGTTCTTTTGGGTCTTAAAGAAGGTTCCTCTTTTGCAGAAGCTGATCACGATGGAAGCGCGCTCCATGTTCCTGGCCCTGCTTCTCGTAGCCCTCGCTTATGCAGGTAGGGAGAACTCCACACATTACGGGATATAATTGCCTGTTGCCAAACGACACTAAGATACACTTACACACACACACACACACACACACACACACACACACACACACACATATATATATATATATATATATATATATATATATATACATATATATATGATATTTATATAGACATAATTCTACTTTGCTTAGGAAATTCTCGTGGCGAGAGGTTTGATATGATAACAATACAGTGGAGACTTCATCTTAACACATCGACGGTCACATGGTACAATCATCTACAAAATTACACCATATGCAGAATGTAGCGGTTAACAAGGGTTTATTGTGGCCTATAAATCGTACGAATATTTGGGAAATATTAATGACCTCCGAGCAAAATTACACTTCTAGGCCAGCAAAGACTTGTACGAGTGTCCCGATCATTGCTGTGTCCATTGCATGTGCTCCCTCTTCATTCCACTTTCGTTCCCTGCCCTCCTCGTCCTATTCATAGATCTGAAACTAAAACCCAGCTGTCCGCAATTCCAGGACCCTCTACTGTCCAATTAGTCAACCCAGACATGGAGGTTTTGCTGCCTACATTAGATACGAATCAAGAGAAGGACGTGTCCGCGGCTTGGCAAGATCTCAACGGGAATGAAGACAAAACCCACCACATTAACGATCAGATGTATTCCAAGTCACAGTTCGAACTTGCGACTGATGCTGGAAAACAGGCTTCTAGTCTGCCGCTATTGACTTCTCTGCCCAAAGACTGCGGAAGGGTAAGTCAAGTCTGCCATTAGATGTAGATCCTATGCTTATTTTCATATATATAGCTTAGCGAAAATGCACTTTTCAGACCCATACGAGTACACCTTGTCTCTAACTACCTGAACAGCGCTCCAACACTTTATATACAATTGCAGTGCAACGGTGCTACTCACACTTGCTCTGGTCAGGCAATCCGGCATGAGGCATTCAGGACAAGAAATGTGCATATTTGCCAACTCAGGAAAAACATAGTATTGAAGTGATTGTAGTAAGTTCAAGAAAGATTCCGATAGAGTTGTGGGATGTTGGGTTGTACGACGCGCACTTGCGATAGCTTTTGTGAGCTCATCCGACCACAGAAGTTAAAGAAATATTTTGGTCATGGGATTACCATCATAGCCCTATTGTATATGACGACATACGAATGAAAAGAACTACTAAAACCAAAGAGCAACCGAATGTGTCAACTGCATTATCGGAAATGATGTCAAGGATTTCATTATCATTGTAATTAATACTACTGTGACAAATATCTATGCTAGAGTATGACCAAGACTTTAGGATAACTGCAGCCTCGTGTTTCATGCTCACAAATAAGTCAAGGTTTTGTCGACTTCTCACGTGGTGACTGGAGCCTTATCTCTTATGCATAAGTCAAGTTCTTGTTGACTACTTATGTGTGCTTCCGGCAGAACCCGAGGTATGAGAACAGTGGCGGAAAGGAGGACAACGCTCCATGGGTGATCCCCATGGGCAAAGGCAGAGGCAAAGACTTCAGTGTCCACTGCGTAGGAGTCATCATCTCCAGTCGCCACGTCGTCGCCTCTCCTTTCTGTCTCCTCGCCAATAAAGTGTGAGTATCCTTCTCTAATTCATGTCAACTCGTGGATGCTCCGGCTAGGAGAAAACATACATGCATGCATGCATACTTGAGAAAGGTGGAAAATGAGGACACGAGTTTATCCCTCGCCGGTTTCGCTTTCAGCTTCTCCAGAGCCTCTGCAGATGCTCAAAACAAAACTGGTCAGTCATAAACTCGGATTTTGACCCGTGTCCTCTTTTCCATCTTTCTTAACTTGTCAGAATGCCTCAACATTCACACATTGCATATACACATATGCCAAAACGCCCTCTCTCCCTTAAAAGTGAGGTGGACTACCCAAGGTATATAACAGCCCTTCACCTACCCCACATCCATCCAACACCATTTGTAGTCCCCCCATTTTAGATCCCTGTGGACAAAGTTCCTCTCTGTCCTCCGCCTACTGCCAGGGTCACAGGCAATGTAGCAAAACACACGACCAAAATACCTACGCGAAATGCTCTAATCTTTGTGAATTGCTTGTTTCTTACTTATTTCTTTTGGCTGCCTAAGTGTTTGTTTACAGCCATTTTTTTTTTTTTTTTTTTTGGCTGTTTGCATGTTTACTTTTTCTACATTCAGCTTCGTTACAAACTGAGAAGCACTGATGTTCTGTCACTGCAACATTGGAAATGGCCAAACCATGACCAAGGTGATGAGGACAAGAGGACATTCATGCTATGTATCAAAAGAACTTCCCCAACTTTCTTATTTCTTGCAGTCAACTCCTCGTTAGATCTAGACTCAGTTCAGATTAATACAAACTAACGCCTGTTTCTGCATCTTGGTCATCGGCTGATGGCAACGATTCAACCGGCTCGGGGAAAGGGTATTAATGTGCACACTATACCTCCAGCGACGCTGTGTTGGCACCCGTGGGAGATGAAGTCAAAGTCATTGAACTGCTGGGAATAAGCACACTTCCTACAGCGGAGAGCCCCGATGACCTTCTCACTGGAAGTAACATAGCTGTGGCCACCTTGAAGATACCTATAACCTTCTCAGGTAATCCAAATTTCCTGTACACACGATATTTTCACTTCTTTCAAAATACATGTTCTCAGTGGAAACTATGCCAACTACACACACACACAAACACATACATTATATGTTTCTTATGTGTCGTTACGACAAATGGATTGATAACCTCAGCCGCTGAGACTCATGAAAGGGTTCGAGTCACACAGGCGGAGCTTATCAATCCATATACATTCGTGTTTGTTTGTGTATGTGTGTGTGTGTGTGTGTGTGTGTGTGTGTGTGTGTGTGTGTGTGTGTGTGTGTGTGTGTGTGTGTGTGTGTGTGTGTGTGTGTGCGAGCGCGCACTGTATTTAACTTACAGGTGAATATGTATGTATGCCTGAACATATATAAGTATGTGTGTATGTATGCATATGCATACACAAAAAGTTCGCAAGTTTTACAACTAAATATCTTAATGAGTGAATCCCCTCTTTTATTTTCCAGAAAAAGTGCAGCCAGCATGTCTTCCTGGTCTGTTCGCGACGATCAACCCCGAGGGGCGGATCCAAAACGCCACAGTCTACGGTTTTGCTGCCGAAAATGGTAATAAAGAGAGAATTTCAATCCCAGAGGACAATACTTACTTGCATGGGTACAAGAACATGGGTCCTAGCTACACTCTCGAATAATGCCTGTCTTGACGCGGTGTGTTTTCTTCCACAGGTGGTTTGGAAAAGTTTTTTGGAACTTTCAATTCGTACGGTCCAGTCGTCTTCTACAAGTCCCTTAAGGATTACAATGCCAAGTACCCTCGTGAGCAGGTCAAGAGCATCGAACTGATCTCCAAGAATCATCTAGGGGTCGTGGCTGATTTCAAAACGGTAAGAATTTAACGCTTGGACTGTGTGTGTGTGTGTGTGTGTGTGTGTGTGTGTGTGTGTGTGTGTGTGTGTGTGTGTGTGTGTGTGTGTGTGTGTGTGTATGTGTGTGTGTGTGCGTGCGTGTGTGTTTCATTCACCAGTGTCTTCTATCATGCGCTGACCTCGTTACCGACAGCTATTACACCCCGGATAAGAGCTCCACAGTTGATATGGTACAACCTGGTAATACTGTGGCCTCGGGCATACATACACACACACAGACACAGAAAAACACACACACACAAACACGTTTTTCCAAATACTGTCAGACTCTACAGGCCCTAAGGGTGGGGACCAATCTCGGGACAGCAAAGTAAGTAATCCAAGGTGGTACCACTACATATATACATATAAATTCCTAGTGTAAAGTCATGCCATATAAGTAACGATTTGGGTTCGATTCTGGTCGCTCGACTCATTTCCTCATTTCGATCTTCTCCAGCTTCGATTCTCTGCCCTCCTGTTCCGCAACGTGGAAGACGGCGGCCGTTTCTACTTATTGGGCATCGGTCCAGTGGCCTCTGATATCAACGAACCAGTGACCCTCTACACGAGCATCATACCCCACCGCCACTGGATCGAGGTCGTCGTGAGGCAATGAGGTGGGATTCACCCTCAGGAGGTTCCCAGAAAACCCTAAGACTTGAGGACACACAAGATCAGCCCAACAATAAGATGTCTTCTCTTCCTCCTCCACGCTATACTTGAAGAGGATGTCATGTATATTAGTGCTTGTCAAATATTCAATACTCAGTTATGTAAACATTTAAGCAATATACTCTGTAGTGCATATTATATTGTTTACTTGCTTACTTCATTTTTTTCTTTTCATCCCATATCACTGTGGACCAAAAGGTCTCTGTCAGGATGCTTTACTAATGTAATCACTGTACCCCATTGTAAAATAAGCCTGTAATAAAATCTGCCCCTTACACCTTTCTTTATTTCACAAAGTTTTGCTTTGCCCACAGTGGCGAGACCCAAAGTCAAGAGGAAGTTAATATAATTTTTAAATAAATGTGCAAATAGATATATAAGTAAATCTATTTAAAATAAGTCTTCTTCAACCTCAGAAAGGAGGGTCGCAAGCCAAGGCTTGCACCCACCAGCAAGACATAGATATACCCAAATAAATAATTAATTGCAAATAAACCAGGCAAAAAAAAAATATCGTTCGCAAACCCAAACAAGTGGTTTGGGTCAATATAAATGAAGCACAAGACAACAACAACACAGAAGACACTGTGACATAACCAAGCGAATCACAACAAGAATATCCGCAAGTTAGGAGGCACCGCTGGTGGCTCGTCAACAGCCACTTCCATCTACGACGGCAAGATCCGCCGAGAGGGAGCGAAATGAGGATCGTCCACAAGACGACCTAAGGCAGTCCTTCCTAAACAACGCAAATATCATTTCGAAACACTGGAACCCATTCAGTGTTCTGCAAATACTTTCCCTCATTCTATACTTACCAATTGCACTATCTTGGCGGAGATGGGTTGAATGCAAAACTTCGTGTACGTGTATAAAAATCGAGCATACAAATATATAAGAAAAGCTGTGCTCAACTTATATCTCTCTTGATAGCGCAATCGGTTATGTCACTATTGTTTGTTACGTGCTGGCGGGGGTTCGAGTCCTTAGTTGTACCACGTTTCAATTTCTGCATGTATGCCTCCTCGAGGTTCTCGATGTTGATGGCTTAGAATTAAAGTGAAGTGTGGCTGATAAATGCAAAGTCGTTCACTGGAACCCATTCGGTGTTGTACAAATATTTTCCCTCCTTGTATACTTACCAACTGTACTATCTTGACGGAGATAGATTGAACGTAAAATTTCGTGTACGTGTGTGTAACCCGAGCATACAATATATAAGAAAAGTTGCGCTCAACTTATATCTCTCTAGATAGCGCAACCGGTTAAGTCACTATCGCTTGTTATGTGCTAGCGGAGGTTCGACTCCTTAGCTGTAACGTTTCAATTTCTGCATGTATGCCTACTCGAGATTCTCAATGTTGATGGCTTAGAATTAAAGTAAATTGTGGTTGATAAATGTAAATCTGTTCACTGGAACCCATTCAGTTTTGTACAAATACATTCCTGCACTGCATTCTTACCAATTGTACTATCATGGCGTAGATGTACTGAACGCAAAATTTTGTGTACGTGTTTGTAATTCGAGCATACAAATATATAAGAAAAGTTACGCTCAACTATCTCTCTTAATAGCGCAATCGGTTACGGCACTATCACTTGTTACGTGCTAGCCGAGGTTCTAGTCCTTAGCCACCTTTCAATTTCTGCATGTATGCCTCCTCGAGGTTCTCGATGTTGATGGCTTAGAATTAAAGTGAACTGTGGTTGATAAAGATAAATCTGCTCACTGGGACCAATTCAGTATTGTACAAATGCTTTCCCACGTTGTATACTTACCAGTTGTACTATTATGGCAGAGATGGGTTAAGGGACCACGTCTCTTAGAACCAAAACTAGAATCTGGTCTCTCATACACAGAATATTGTTCAGAACTTAAGAAACTGTTCAGTGACAGACCTTAGAATAATTTTTATTTCCTACTCAATGCTTGGTCCATAATATATACTCACACTCCGACAAAACCCAGCACCACAACCCACCAACCCTACACCCCCCCCCCGCCTCTGTGCCCCTCCGAGAATTACATCTAAAGGATGGAGTTCTTAACAGGCACTACTACCCCCAACCTAAACAGTAATCCCAAAATTCATTGATTCAAAGAATCCTCCTAATGGTCCACGTTAGCCCCATTGCAGGTCACCAAGGCAGACATACATGCCTAGCAAACACCAAACGGGCGTACGACTGGCCCAACATAGCCACCGCCATCACCCGTCACATTGAACCCTTCTCCAAGTTGGAGAAGTACCCATCCCCTCAGAACCATGGGATACTATGGGCATCATTTTTCAAAACTACCCCCCAAGCCGCCAAGGTTCCCAATACGTCCTTGCCGCAGTGGATTACTTTTCAAAGTATTTAATACTAGTGCCCCTACCAGACAAATCGCCAGAAACGGTGCCCCAAGCCTTAGTCGACAACGTGTTCTGTAAATACAACATTCCTCTTCAAATCTTTTCGGATAACGGATCCCTATGGTTTGGAGAGAACCAAAAGATCATACTTCAGATTGCTACTTCTGCATTACAAATATAAAAGGTAGAAGTATAACATCGATACCTGAGCATATTGTAAAATATCCTAATTTATCATCTGCTATGAGACCAGTACCTCACAGTCAAGACTTTCCTGTACCTGACCCTCCAAAACAAATGGAACTAAGTGATGATGAGTCAAGTGAAGAGGTTATGGAAAAAGAAACAGAAGACATGCACTTTCAGCCAATCTGTTCTTCAAGTGAACCACATTTACAGAGTCAGGGAGATCTGAATGATCGTGTGCGTGATTTAAACTTGTCAAACAAAGTAATCTGAACTTTTTGCTTCCAGGTTAAAGGGTTGCAATCTTCTCCTGAAAGAATAAAAAGTTAGATTTTATCATAAGCAACATTGTGATTTTGAACAGTTTTTTCCACTTGAGGATGGTGTGGTGTTTTGCAATGACATATATTCTGTTATGGAGGAAATTAACCATAAATATGACAGGAATGAGTAGCGCTTGTTTATTGACTCTTCAAAAGTGAGCCTGAAAGTTGTTTTGCTCCACAATTGAAATGAGTTTCCTTCTGGTCCTCTGGCCCATGCAGCTACGATGAAGGAAATATATGAGTGTATGAAGTTTCTACTGTAATAAATAAATAAATATAAAATAAGTATGAAGAGCATAAATGGAATATCCGTGGTGACCTAAAGGTTGTGGGACTTTTACTTGGAATGCAGCTGGGTTACACAAAGTTTTTTTTTTTTTTTTTTTTTTTTTTCTTTCTCTGTGAGTGGGACAGTCGGGATAAGAAAAATCAATATGAAAAAATATGTGTGGCCGAAACGATCTTTGACCCCAGGAGAGAAGAATGTTGTCAATCCTCCTCTTGTTGATTTAGAGAAAATTTATCTGCCTCCTTTGCATATTAAGCTAGGGTTAGTTTTTTTTTTTTTTTTTTTTTTTTTTTTTTTTAAGGTAGAGATAGAACTGGCAAGGGATTAACATATTTGAAAAACAAGTTTCCCAGAGTAAGTGACGCAAAAATCAAAGAAGGTGTTCTTGGACCACATATTAGGGAGCCGATATGAGGCTAGAATTTTGATGAAGTGCTAAATGGTCTTGAAAAAGCTGCATAGCTGTCATTTAAGAAAGTTTGCGCAGAGCTTTTGGGAATGCAATATGAGCCTAAAAATCCGCTTCCTACACTTTCATTGGGACATTTTCCTGCAAATCTTTGTGCCGTAAGTGACGAGCACGGTGAGAGGTTTGACCAGGGCGTTCTGAACATGGAAACCCGGTATCAAGGGAAATGGAGCTCCCCAGTGTTGACCGATTAGTGTTGGGCACTAAAAAGATATCTCCCAGAAGCAAAATGAACTCGAAAATCATATTTCTACATTTTAAAGATAAGTTTAATTGAAATATCAGCATCATGTATTTGTTATAGTTGTTTAAAATTTAATATGCTATCACAGAAAAAATATGCATGATAGAAATTTTCTGAAAACATATTTGAAATCATCAGAAAAAAAAATATCAAGTTTACCTCCTTTTGCTTGTGGGACAGGTATTTCAATCAATTTTGTTGACCAGTGTATTGGACAAGATGTATTACCAGAACTTAGTTTTAATCTAGAAGGAAGAACTTAGATTCTTAATCTCCTCCATCATTTACCATCTTGGCAATACGTGATCAAACTTCTCGGGAATACCCAGCGCCTCTATCCTTGGGGACAATATCGCTCATCATAAGAAATCACAGACGTGGTAATGGAGAGATATAACGAAGGATAGTACCAGAACAGAGGGAGAGTAATAAAAGTAATCGACTATTTTTATCTTTTTTTTTTTTTTATCTTATTTCATTTGTTTGTTTGTTTATTATTTGTTTATAAATTTATTTATATATTTGTTTAATATTTTATTCTTATTACCATTGTTTTTATTATTATTAATTAAATGGAACTGACAACCTTCTGTCAACCGATGATAGAGAGACCAACCTATCCTACTATCATCATAAATTTCAGATGGCTTAAAAAGAGCTGTATGAAAGTGGCAGTTGCCGACAAGTCTATACAAATAAACATTAAATGTACGGCGTTTCGCTTAAGCTTTTTCAAGTACATGAAAAAGCTGTAATAGGCGAAACTTCGTGCTTATAAAGACTCCATCCTCATATGGTGTTTATTTCCTTAAGAAGAGCTCCATAGACTTCAACTTTATTTGTTCACTTATCTATGCTATGTATTCATTTTTCCCCTTAACTACTGAATGTCGTTTTCCAGGTCAAACTTTCCCAAGTTTCTCCTCTGATTTACCCTCACTTTCTTTACTTAAAATCACCACCACCGTATTCTGTGTGTTTCCGTTCTATTACAGCCATGATCGCCCGTAACCACACAGCCCAGCTGCTATATGGTAAAATATGTGTGTCTTCTCCAGTCATATCCTGGGTTTATAGCTTCACATTACGGGTTAACCTGTAACAAGAGGCCAGCATGGTGGTCAATCCTACCATTTCTGTGGCAACACGCCACAACTGCTGCAGTGTCCCCTAAGTGTACATAGCTTCATTGTACATAATATTGTTAATCTGCATTATATTATTGTATATACCAATTCCCATCATTACCGTATATTGTAAACATTACATCTCACACGAGCATTACTGTTATATTACTAAGTGGATTTGTATATAGTCATATTTACATACGCTTTACAGAGCATTTATATATTCATCGAGTATTATTCATATGATGGCGGACGGCCGAATCTATATTAAGTCCTAAAACAGTTTCGTAGTTTAAGTTACTCTCTCCTACTATTGGGACGATAATTTTCGACCGTGATGTGGTAATCGACCTCATCACTTCCATACGATAACGTCTAAGTAGGCGTCATGAGGTGTGTGTGTGGTCCACGCGGATATCGGCGTCTGGGGTATTTGCTGCATGTTATTGTGGCAAAGTAGCATACAGTTGATACATTAGGGTCTATATGGGGCGACCCTACGGACCAGATCTACACTTTTTTCTCTGTGATAGAGGAAAACTCCGTTCATACATAAATGATGAAATTTTTATCATACTACGACTATCCTCCCGTTATGCTGTCCCCCAACCCCTTCTTAATGTCCTGTACCATCTCTCTGAATATTGATTTCCTTTTTTTCGCCTACCCTGTGGTGGGGGATAGAATGCTGCCACCAAGTCTTCCCACTTGAGTCGTAAAAGGCGACAAAAAACGGGAAGGCATGAGAGAGTCTTGGAGTTTTCCAACCAGTACCCTAAGATTTGGGTCATCAAATGTGCGTGGATGTGGTACAGATGAGAGTAAATGGGAAGAGATAGGCAGTATGTTTGGAAGAAGAAAGATGTATGTGTTGGCTTTGAATGAACCTAAATTGAAAGGGAGGGGTGAGTGTCAGTTTGGGAATGTAGTTGGGAGGTTCTCAGGAGTGAAGAGAGGACGAGGCAGAAAAGGGGTGGCTACACTAGTAAGTGAAGAGATAGGTAAGCTTGAAGTGGAGTGGAAGGAGGTTCTTCAAGGCTGATGTGGATGAAGGTGAGGCTGGGAACGGAGATGTAGGTTTTTGTAAGTGCGTATGGGCCTGGTAGTGAGAAGAGCGTAGAGGAAAGGGAGGCTTTTTGGGTAGATTTAAATGAGTGCATAGAGGGACTAGAGAGAAATGTCAATGTAGTTGTATTGAGAGACCTTAATGCTAGGGTAGGAAACAACCCAATAGACGGGGTGATTGGGAAGTATGGAGTTCCACGTAAAAATTGTAGTGGAGAATTCATGGTGGAGATGTGTCTCGAGAGTTGATGATAGCAAATACAGTATTTAGGAAGAAAGTCAAGCATAACTATACATAGGAGAGGGGGGTGGATGGAAGGGTGGCAGATAGAGCGTTAATGGACTATATAGTGGTGACCGGGAGTATGGTTTGAAAAGTTAAGGGTGTACATGTTCTAAGGGAATAGAGTGGGGGAATATCAGATCATTTTCTGGTGGAAGGTATATTGAGAGTGAAGAATGGGTGGAGAAAGAGGAAAAGGGCAGAAGGTAAGGAGGCACTTAGAGTGAGCTGCTTAAATGAGTAAGAAGAGTAGGAGTATAAGAAGAAGCTGAGAGAGGAGGGGGGGGGAGTGAAGGATAGAGTAGAACTAGGAGCGGAGGAGGAATGGGGATGGTTCAAGGAGGGAGTCATAACGTGTGCAAAGATAGTATGTGGAACAAGGAGGGCGGGAGGAAATAGAAGGAAGGGTAGTGAATAGTGGGATAAGGAAGCAAAGATGGGTGTAGAAGAGAAGAAGCAGGCTTTTATAGATTGGCTACAAATTAGGACGAGGGAATCGTATGAGAGGTACAAAGTAAAGAGAAGGGAGGTCAAGTATAAGATAAAGGAAGCAAAGAGGAGAGAAGATGTAAAATGGGATAAGAGTATGACAGAAAATCTTGAAAGTAAAATAAAAAGATGTTTAGGAAAGAAATTAAGAGAGGACGAGGAGGTGAATGAAGATGGTGTTCGTAGGGTTCTGTAATTAATGACGTCACTCCTAACATTATCAGCATTATTAGGAATTGCAATGATAGCGGTGCTATGAATAGCAGTAATTATAATCATAAATTACACGAGTAAATTAATAGTAATAATAATAACAATAGTAATAGTAATATTAATGATAATAACAACAATAATACTAAAAATAATAACAATGATAATGATGATAATAACAAAACTCATAATAATAATAACAATGATAGTGATGCTAATAATATCAATAATACAAATGATATTGATAATGATATTGATGATAATAATAATAACAATAATAATGATAATAATGATAATAATAATAACAACAACAATAATTAATAATAATAATAATAATAATAATAATTATAATAATAATGACAACAATGATAAAAATAATACTATCAGTAATAACGATAACAAAATAATAATGATAATAATAATAATAATAATAAAAGAATAAATAATAATGATAATTATAATAATAATAATAACAATAATATAACAACAACAACAAAACAATATTAATATCTAATAACATTAATGATAATGACGTTAATAATAACAACAAAAATAATGAAAAGCTGCAGTCAAGAAACGAACAAATGAACTCATGATTCTGCGAAAACAATAATTCCCGTGAATCGACAGAACGAAGCGACGCGACCCTTCAGGTAAACTTTGCGCTTTGACAAACTAACGAAGAACTTGGGAACGCTCGTGCCCTGCCTATATACCTGAGCCTTACCTCGTGAGGCTCAGACACCAACTGCCTCCACACCCGGAACGACTTCTGCAAAGTACGTGAACACCCAAACGCTGGAGTACCTCAGGTACTTCTGCTCCCAACAGACCACAGAATTCTTAAGATCTTGATATCTTTGTATCTGTGACGATCCCCTTTGACGTTTCTGGTTCTTTTGGGTCTTAAAGAAGGTTCCTCTTTTGCAGAAGCTGATCACGATGGAAGCGCGCTCCATGTTCCTGGCCCTGCTTCTCGTAGCCCTCGCTTATGCAGGTAGGGAGAACTCCACACATTACGGGATATAATTGCCTGTTGCCAAACGACACTAAGATACACTTACACACACACACACACACACACACACACACACACACACACACACACACACACATATATATATATATATATATATATATATATATATATAAAAATATATATTATATATATATGATATTTCTATAGACATAATTCTACTTTGCTTAGGAAATTCTCGTGGCGAGAGGTTTGATATGATAACAATACAGTGGAGACTTCATCTTAACACATCGACGGTCACATGGTACAATCATCTACAAAATTACACCATATGCAGAATGTAGCGGTTAACAAGGGTTTATTGTGGCCTATAAATCGTACGAAAATTTGGGAAATATTAATGACCTCCGAGCAAAATTACACTTCTAGGACAGCAAAGACTTGTACGAGTGTTCCGATCATTGCTGTGTCCATTGCATGTGCTCCCTCTTCATTCCACTTTCGTTCCCTGCCCTCCTCGTTCTATTCATAGATCTGAAACTAAAACCCAGCTGTCCGCAATTCCAGGACCCTCTACTGTCCAATTAGTCAACCCAGACATGGAGGTTCTGCTGCCTACATTAGATACGAATCAGGAGAAGGACGTGTCCGCGGCATGGCAGGATCTCAACGGGAATGAAGACAAAACCCAGCACATTAACGATCAGATGTATTCCAAGTCAGAGTTCGAACTTGCGACTGATGATGGAAAACAGGCTTCTAGTCTGCCGCTATTGACTTCTCTGCCCAAAGACTGCGGAAGGGTAAGTCAAGTCTGCCATTAGATGTAGATCCTATGCTTATCTTTATATATATAGCTTAGCGAAAATGCACTTTTCAGACCCATACACCTTGTCTCTAACTACCTGAACAACACCACAGCGCTGCAACACTGTATATACATTTGCAGAGCAACGGTGCTACTCACACTTGCTCTGGTCAGCCAATCCGGCATGAGGCATACAGGACGAGAAAGTGCATATTTGCCAACTCAGAAAAAACATAATATTGAAGTGATTGTAGGAAGTACAAGAAAGAATTCGATAGAGTTGTGGGATGTTGGGTTGTACGACGCACACTTACGATAGCTTTTGTGAACTCATCCGACCACAGATGTTAAAGAAATCTTTTGGTCATGGGATTACCATCATAGCCCTATTGTATATGACGACATACGAATGAAAAGAACTACTAAAACCAAAGAGCAACCGAATGTGTCAACTGCATTATCGGAAATGATGTCAAGGATTTCATTATCATTGTCATCAATACTACTGTAACAAATATCTATGCTAGAATATGACCAAGACTTTAGGATAACTGCAGCCTCGTGTTTTATGCTCACATATAAGTCAAGGTTTGGTCGACTTCTCACGTGGTGACTGGAGCCTTATCTCTTATGCAGAAGTCAAGTTCTTGTTGACTACTTATGTGTGATTCCGGCAGAACCCGAGGTATGAGAACAGTGGCGGAAAGGAGGACAACGCTCCATGGGTGATCCCCATGGGCAAAGGCAGAGGCAAAGACTTCAGTGTCCACTGCGTAGGAGTCGTCATCTCCAGTCGCCACGTCGTCGCCTCTCCTTTCTGTCTCCTCATCAATAAAGTGTGAGTATCCTTCTCTAATTCATGTTAACTCGTGGATGCTCCGGCTAGGAGAAAACATACATGCATGCATACATACATACTTGAGAAAGGTGGAAAATGAGGACACGAGTTTAATTCCGAGTTTATCCCTCGCCGGTTTCGCTTTCAGCTTCTCCAGAGCCTCTGAAGAAGCTCAAAGCAAAACTGGTCAGTAATAAACTCGGATTTTGACCCGTGTCCTCTTTTCCATCTTTCTTAACTTGTCAGAAGGCCTCAACATTCACACATTGCATATACACATATGCCAAAACGCCCTCTCTCCCTAAAAAGTGAGGTGGACTACCCAAGGCATATAACAGCCCTTCACCTACCTCACATCCATCCAACACCATTTGTAGTCCCCTAATTTTAGATCCCTGTGAACAAAGTTCCTCTCTGTCCTCCGCCTACTGCCAGGGTCACAGGCAATGTAGCAAAACACACGACCAAAATACCTACGCGAAATGCTCTAATCTCTGTGAATTAGTTGTCTCTTATTTCTTTTGGCTGCCTAAGTGTTTGTTTACAGTCTTTTTTTTTCTTTTTAATTCTGGCTGTTTGCATGTTTACTTTTTCTACATTCAGCTTCGTTATAAACCGAGAAGCACTGATGTTCTGTCACTGCAACATTGGAAATGGCCAAACCATGACCAAGGTGATGAAGAAAAGAGGATATTCATGCTATTTATCACAAGAACTTCCCCAACTTTCTTGCATCATGCAGTCAACTCCTCGTTAGATCTAGACTCAGTGATAAGATAACCAGCCTGGTTTCGGAGCAAATCCAGTTCAGATTAATACAAACTAACGCCTGTTTCTGCATCTTAGTCATCGGCTGATGGCAACGATTCAACCGGCTCCGGGAAAGGGTATTAATGTGTACACTATATCTCCAGAGACGCTGTGTTGGCACCGGTGGGAGATGAAGTCAAAGTCGTTGAACTGCTGGGAATAAGCACACTTCCTACCGTGGAGAACCCCGATGACCTTCTCACTGGAAGTAACGTAGCTGTGGCTACCTTGAAGATACCTATAACCTTCTCAGGTAATCCAAATTCCCTGTACACACGATATTTGCACTTCTTTCAAAATACATGTTCTCACTGGAAACTATGCCAACTACACACACACACACACACACACACACACACACACACACACATACATTCTATGTTTTTTGTGTCTCGTTACGACAAATGGATTAATAACCTCAGCCGCTGGGACTCATGCAAGGGTTCGAGTCACACAGGCGGAGCTTATCAATCCATATAAATTCGTGTATGTTTGTGTATGTGTGTGTGTGTGTGTGTGTGTGTGTGTGTGTGTGTGTGTGTGTGTGTGTGTGTGTGTGTGTGTGTGTGTGTGTGTGTGTGTGTGCACTGTATTTAACTTACGGGTGAATAGGTATGTATGCCTGTATGTGTGTATGTATGCATATACATACACAAAAAGTTCGCAAGTTTTAAAACTAAATATTTCAATGAGTAAATCCCGTCTTTTATTTCCCAGAAAAAGTGCAGCCAGCATGTCTTCCTGGTCTGTTCGCGACGATCAACCCCGAGGGGCGGATCCAAAACGCCACAGTCTACGGTTTTGCTGCCGAAAATGGTAATAAAGAGAGAATTTCAATCCCAGAGGACAATACTTACTTGCATGGGTACAAGAACATGGGTCCTAGCTACACTCTCGAATAATGCCTGTCTTGACGCGGTGTGTTTTCTTCCACAGGTGGTTTGGAAAAGTTTTTTGGAACTTTCAATTCGTACGGTCCAGTCGTCTTCTACAAGTTCCTTAAGGATTACAATGCCAAGTACCCTCGTGAGCAGGTCAAGAGCATCGAACTGATCTCCAAGAATCACCTAGGGGTCGTGGCTAATTTCAAAACGGTAAGAATTTAACGCTTGGACTGTGTGTGTGTGTGTGTGTGTGTGTGTGTGTGTGTGTGTGTGTGTGTGTGTGTGTGTGTGTGTGTGTGTGTGTATGTGTGTGTGTGTGCGCGTGCGTGTGTGTTTGATTCACCAGTGTCTTCTATCATACGCTGACCTCGTTACCGACAGCTATTACACCCCGGATAAGAGCTCCACAGTTGATATGGTACAACCTGGTAATACTGTGTCCTCGGGCATACATACACACACACAGACACACACACACACATACACACAAACACGTTTTTCCAAATATACTCTACAAGCCCTAAGGGTGGAGACCAATCTCGGGACAGCAAAGTTAGCAATCCAAGGTGGTACCACTACTACATATATACATACAAATCCCTAGTGTAAAGTGATGCCATATAATTAACGATTTGGGTTCGACCCTGGTCACTTCGATACTGGTCACTCGATTAGACATCTTAATGATTGGGGACGACAGGTGGTGATGGATACGGAACTGCCTAGTGTAGGCCTTATGGTCTCTCCTTTATTCATATATTCTTATGTTCTCATTTCGATCTTCTCCAGCTTCGATTCTCTGCCCTCCTGTTCCGCAACGTGGAAGACGGCGGCCGTTTCTACTTATTGGGCATCGGTCCAGTGGCCTCTGATATCAACGAACCAGTGACCCTCTACACGAGCATCATACCCTACCGCCACTGGATCGAGGTCGTCGTGAGGCAGTGAGCTGGGATTCACCCTCAGGAGGTTCCCAGAAAACTCTAAGACTTGAGGACACACAAGATCAGCCCAACAATAATATGTCTTCTCTTCCTCCTCCTAACCCCTTTTTCCCCGAATACCATTTCCACGCTATGCTTGAAGAGGATGTCATGTATATTAGTGCTTTTCAAATATTCAATACTCAGTTATGTAAACATTTAAGCAATATACTCTGTAGTGCATATTATATTGTTTACTTGCTTACTTCATTTTCTTTTTTTTTATTCGATATCACTGTGGACCAAAAGGTCTCTGTCAGGATGCTTTACTAATGTAATCACTGTACCCCATTGTAAAATAAGCCCGTAATAAAATCTGCCCCTTACACCTTTCTTTATTTCACAAAGTTTTGCTTTGCCCACAGTGGCGAGACACAAAGTCAAGAGGAAGTTAATATGATTTTTAAATAAATGTGCAAATAGATATATAAGTAAATCTGTTTAAAATAAGTCTTCTTCAACCTCATAAAGGAGGGTCGCAAGCCAAGGCTTGCACCCACCAGCAAGACATAGATATACACAAATAAATAATTCATTGTAAATAAACCAGGCAAAAAAAAATATCGTTCGCAAACCCAAACAAGTGGTTTGGGTCAATATAAATGAAGCACAAGACAACAACAACACAGAAGACACTGTGACATAACCAAGCGAATCACAACAAGAATATCCGCAAGTTAGGAGGCACCGCTGGTGGCTCGTCAACAGCCACTTCCATCTACGACGGCAAGATCCGCCGAGAGGGAGCGAAATGAGGATCGTCCACAAGACGACCTAAGGCAGTCCTTCCTAAACAACGCAAATATCATTTCGAAACACTGGAACCCATTCAGTGTTCTGCAAATACTTTCCCTCATTCTATACTTACCAATTGCACTATCTTGGCGGAGATGGGTTGAATGCAAAACTTCGTGTACGTGTATAAAATTCGAGCATACAAATATATAAGAAAAGCTGTGCTCAAGTTATATCTCTCTTGATAGCGCAATCGGTTATGTCACTATTGTTTGTTACGTGCTGGCGGGGGTTCGAGTCCTTAGTTGTACCACGTTTCAATTTCTGCATGTATGCCTCCTCGAGGTTCTCGAGGTTTATGGCTTAGAATTAAAGTGAAGTGTGGCTGATAAATGCAAAGTCGTTCACTGGAACCCATTCGGTGTTGTACAAATACTTTCCCTCCTTGTATACTTACCAACTGTACTATCTTGACGGAGATGGGTTGAACGTAAAATTTCGTGTATGTATGTGTAACCCGAGCATACAATATATAAGAAAAGTTGCTCTCAACTTATTTCTCTCTTAATAGCGCAATCGGTTAAGTCACTATCGCTTGTTATGTGCTAGCGGAGGTTCGACTCCTTAGCTGTAACACGTTTCAATTTCTGCATGCATGCCTACTCGAGGTTCTCGATGTTGACGGCTTAGAATTAAAGTAAATTGTGGTTGATAAATGTAAATCTGTTCACTGGAACCCATTCAGTTTTGTACAAATACTTTCCTGCACTGCATTCTTACCAATTGTACTATCATGGCGTAGATGGACTGAACGCAAAATTTTGTGTACGTGTTTGTAATTCGAGCATACAAATATATAAGAAAAGTTACGCTCAACTTATATCTCTCTTGATAGCGCAATCGGTTACGGCACTATCACTTGTTACGTGCTAGCCGAGGTTCTAGTCCTTAGCCACCTTTCAATTTCTGCATGTATGCCTCCTCGAGTTTCTAGATGTTGATGGCTTAGAATTAAAGTGAATTGTGGTTGATAAAAATAAATCTGTTCACTGGGACCCATGCAGTGTTGTACATATACTTTCCCACGTTGTATACTTACCAATTGTACTATTATGGCAGAGATGGGTTAAGGGACCACGTCTCTTAGAACCAAAACTAGAATCTGGTGTCTCAAAAAAGCAATATGAACTTCTTGCTTCCAGGTTAAAGGGTTGCAATCTTCTCCTGAAAGAATAAAAAGTTAGATTTTATCATAAGCAACATTGTAATTTTGAACCGTGTTTCTCACTTGAGAATGTTGTGGTGCTTTGCAATGATGCATATTCTGTCATGGAGGAACTTAACCATAAATATGACATGAATGATAGGCACTTTTTACTGACCCTTCAAAAGTAAGCCTGAAAGTTTTTTTGCTCCACAATGGGGATAAGTTTCCTTCTGTTCCTCTGGCTCATGCAGCTAACATGAAGGAAACATATGAGAATATGTAGCTCCTATTGCAAAAAATTAAGTATGAAGAGCATAGATGGGATATTTGTGGTGACCTAAAGGTTGTGGCAATTTTACTTGGAATGCAGCTTGGTTATACAAAATCTGTTGCTTTCTCTGTGAGTGGGACAGTCAGGATAGGAAAAGTCATTATGAAAAGAATGTCTGGCCGAAACGATCTCTTATTCCAGGAGAGAAGAATACGGTCAATCCTCCTCTTATTGATTCGGAGAAAATTTATCAGTCTCCTTTACATATTAAGTTAGGGTTAGTTTTTTTTTTTTTTTTTTTTTTTCAGGTAGAGATAGAACTGGCAAGGGATTAACATATTTGAAAAACAAGTTTCCCAGAGTAAGTGACGCAAAAATCAAAGAAGGTGTTCTTTGACCACATATTAGGGAGCCGATATGAGGCTAGAATTTTGATGAAGTGCTAAATGGTCTTGAAAAAGCTGCATAGCTGTCATTTAAGAAAGTTTGCGCAGAGCTTTTGGGAATGCAATACGAGCCTAAAAATCCACTACCTAGACTCTCACTTGGACTTTTTCCATGCAAATCTTGGCGCCGTCAGTGACGAGCACGGTGAGAGGTTTCACCAGGACATTCTAAACATGGAAACCCGGAATCAAAGGAATTGGAGCTCTTCATTGTTGGCTGATTACTGTTGGACACTGAAAATGGATTTCCCAGAAGCAAAATGAACTCGAAAATCATATTTCTACATTTTAAAGATAAGTTTAATTGAAATATCAGCATCATGTATTTGTTATAGTTGTTTAAAATTTAATATGCTATCACAGAAAAAATATGCATGATAGAAATTTTCTGAAAACATATTTGAAATCATCAGAAAAAAAAATATCAAGTTTACCTCCTTTTGCTTGTGGGACAGGTATTTCAATCAATTTTGTTGACCAGTGTATTGGACAAGATGTATTACCAGAACTTAGTTTTAATCTAGAAGGAAGAACTTAGATTCTTAATCTCCTCCATCATTTACCATCTTGGCAATACGTGATCAAACTTCTCGGGAATACCCAGCGCCTCTATCCTTGGGGACAATATCGCTCATCATAAGAAATCACAGACGTGGTAATGGAGAGATATAACGAAGGATAGTACCAGAACAGAGGGAGAGTAATAAAAGTAATCGACTATTTCTTTATCTTTTTTTTTATCTTATTTCATTTGTTTGTTTGTTTATTATTTGTTTATAAATTTATTTATATATTTGTTTAATATTTTATTCTTATTACCATTGTTTTTATTATTATTAATTAAATGGAACTGACAACCTTCTGTCAACCGATGATAGAGAGACCAACCTATCCTACTATCATCATAAATTTCAGATGGCTTAAAAAGAGCTGTATGAAAGTGGCAGTTGCCGACAAGTCTATACAAATAAACATTAAATGTACGGCGTTTCGCTTAAGCTTTTTCAGGTACATGAAAAAGCTGTAATAGGCGAAACTTCGTGCTTATAAAGACTCCATCCTCATATGGTGTTTATTTCCTTAAGAAGAGCTCCATAGACGACACCTTTATTTGTTCACTTATTTATTCTATGTATTCATTTTTCCCCTTAGCAACTGAATGTCGTTTTCCAGGTCAAACTTTCCCAAGTTTCTCCTCTGATTTACCCTCACTTTCTTTACTTAAAATCACCACCACCGTATTCTGTGTGTTTCCGTTCTATTACAGCCATGATCGCCCGTAACCACACAGCCCAGCTGCTATATGGTAAAATATGTGTGTCTTCTCCAGTCATATCCTGGATTTATAGCTTCATATTACGGGTTAACCTGTAACAAGAGGCCAGCATGGTGGTCAATCCTACCATTTGTGGCAACACACCACAACTACTGCGGTGTCCCCTAAGTGTACATAGCTTCATTGTACATAATATTGTTAATCTGGATAATATCATTGTATATACCAATTCCCATCATTACCGTATATTGTAAACATTACATCTCATACGAGCATTACTATTATATTACTAAATGGATTTGTATATAGTTATATTTGCATACGCTTTACAGAGAATTTGTATATTCATCGAGTATTATTCATGTCATGGCGGACGGCCGCTTCTATAATAAATCCTACAACAGTTCCGGAGTTTAAATTACTCTCTCCTAATATTTGGACGATAATTTTCGACCGTGATGTGGTAATTAATCTCATCACTTCCATACGATAACGTCTAAGTAGGCGTCATGAGATGTGAGTGTGGTCCACGCGGATGTCGGCGTCTGGGGTATTGGCTGCATGTTATTATGGCAAAGTAGCATGCAGTTGATACTTTAGGGTCTATATGGGGTGCCCCTTTGGACCAGAATCACACATCATTTTGTCTGTGATAAAGGAAGACTCTGTTCATAGAGAAATGATGACATTTTTATCATACTGCGACTGTCGCTCCGTTGTGCTGTCCCCCAACCCTTTCTTACTGTCCTGTACCATTTCTTTAGATATCCATTTCCTTTTTTTCGGGGAAAGAATGCTACCACCAAGTCTTCCCACTTGAGTCGTAAAAGGCGACAAGAAACGGGATGGGGTTAGGACATAAGAGGGTCTAGGGGTTTTTCAACCAGTACCCTAAGGTTTGGGTCTTCTAATGTGAGGGGTTGTGGTACAGATGAAAGTAAAAGGGAAGAGATAGGCAGTATGTTTGATAGAAGAAAGATGGATGTGTTGCCATTGAGTGAAATTAAGTTCAAAGGGAGGGGCGAGTGTGAGTTTGGGAGTGTAGTTAGGAGGTTCTCAGGAGTGAAGAGGGGGCGAGGGAGAGAGGGAAGGGGTGGCTATACTAGTAAGTGAAGAGATAGGTAAGCGTGTAGTGGAGTGGAAGGAGGTTCTTCAAGGCTGATGTGGATGAAGGCGAATCTGGGAAGGGAGATGTGGGTTTTTGTAAGTGCGTATGGGCCTGGTAGTGAGAAGAACGTAGAGGAAATGGATGCTTTTTTGGATAGATTTGAATGAGTGCATAGAGAGGGATTAGGGAGAAAAGTCAATGTATTTGTATTGAGAGACCTTAATACTAGGGTAGGAAATGAGCCAATAGATGAAGTGATTGGGAAGTATGGAGTTCCACGTAAAAATTGTAGTGGAGAATTCATGGTGGAGATGTGTCTCGAGAGTTGATGATACCAAATACAGTATCTAGGAAGAAAGTCAAGCATAAGTATACATAGGAGAGGGTGGTGGATGGAAGGGTGGCAGATAGAGCGTTAATGGACTATATAGTGGTGACCAGGAGTATGGTTTGAAAAGTTAAGGGTGTATATGTTCTAAGGGAATACAGTGGGGAATATCAGATCATTTTGTGGTGGAAGGTAAGTTGAGAATGGAGAATAGGTGGAGAAAGAGGAAAAGGGCAGAAGGTAGGGAGGTACTTAGAGTGAACTGGTTAAATGAGAAAGAAAAGGAGGCGTATAAGGAGAAGCTGAGATAGGAGTGGGAGGGAGTGAAGGATAGAGCAGAACTAGGAGTGGAAGAGGAATGGGGATGGTTCAAGGAGGGAGTCATAAAGTGTACAAAGGTAGTATGTGGATCAAGGAGGGTGGAAGGAAATAGAAGGAAGGGTAGTGAATAGTGGGATGAGAAAGCAAAAAGAGTGTGGAAGAGAAGAAGCAGACTTTCATAGTTTGGCTACAAATTAGGACGAGGGAATCGTATGAGAGGTACAAAGTAAAAAGAAGGGAAGTTAAGCAGAAGATAAAGGAGGCAAAGAGGAGAGCAGATATGGCAGATATGAAATGGGCTAAGAGTATGACAGAAAAATTTGAAAGTAATAAAAAAATGTTTTGGAAATAAATTAAGAGAGGAAGAGGAGGTGAATCAAGATTGTGTTCGTAGGGTTCTGTAATTAATGACGTCACTCCTAACATTATCAGCATTATTAGGAATTGCAATGATAGCGGTGCTATGAATAGCAGTAATTATAATCATAAATTACACGAGTAAATTAATAGTAATAATAACAATAGTAATAGTAATATTAATGATAATAATAATGCTAAAAAATAATAACAACAATAATAATGATAATAATAACAATAATAATAATAATGATAATAATATCAATAATAATAATAATAATAATAACAATAATAATAATAATAATGATAATAATAATAACAACAACAACAAGAACAACAATAATAATAACAATAATAATAATAATAATAGAAATAATAATAATAATGACAACAATAATAAAAATAATACTATCAGTAATAACGACAACAAAATAATAATGATAATGATAATAATAATAATAATAATAATAATAATAATAATAATAATAATAATAATAATAATAATAATGATAACTATAATAATAATAATAACAGTAATAACAGAAATAACAACAATAACAACAAAATAATATTAATATCTAATAACATTAATGATAATGACGTTAATAATAACAACAAAAATCATGAAAAGCTGCAGTCAAGAAACGAACAAATGAACTCATGATTCTGCGAAAACAATAATTCCCGTGAATCGACCGAACGAAGCGACGCGACCCTTCAGGTAAACTTTGCGCTTTGACAAACGAACGAAGAACTTGGGAACGCTCGTGTCCTGCCTATATACCTGAGCCTCACCTCGTGAGGCTCAGACACCAACTGCCTCCACACCCGGAACGACTTCTGCAAAGTACGTGAACACCCAAACGCTGGAGTACCTCAGGTACTTCTGCTCCCAACAGACCACAGAATTCTTAAGATCTTGATATCTTTGTATCTGTGACGATCCCCTTTGACGTTTCTGGTTCTTTTGGGTCTTAAAGAAGGTTACTCTTTTGCAGAAGCTGATCACGATGGAAGCGCGCTCCATGTTCCTGGCCCTGCTTCTCGTAGCCCTCGCTTATGCAGGTAGGGAGAACTCCACACATTACGGGATATAATTGCCTGTTGCCAAACGACACTAAGATACACTTACACACACACACACACACACACACACATATATATATATATATATATATATATATATATATATATATATATATATATATATATATATATATATATTTATATAGACATAATTCTACTTTGCTTAGGAAATTCTCGTGGCGAGAGGTTTGATATGATAACAATACAGTGGAGACTTCATCTTAACACATTGACGGTCACATGGTACAATCATCTACAAAATTACACCATATGCAGAATGTAGCGGTTAACAAGGGTTTATTGTGGCCTATAAATCGTACGAAAATTTGGGAAATATTAATGACCTCCGAGCAAAATTACACTTCTAGGACAGCAAAGACTTGTACGAGTGTTCCGATCATTGCTGTGTCCATTGCATGTGCTCCCTCTTCATTCCACTTTCGTTCCCTGCCCTCCTCGTCCTATTCATAGATCTGGAACTAAAACCCAGCTGTCCACAATTCCAGGACCCTCTACTATCCAATTAGTCAACCCAGACATGGAGATTCTGCTGCCTACATTAGATACGAATCAAGAGAAGGACGTGTCCGCGGCTTGGCAAGATCTCAACGGGAATGAAGACAAAACCCAGCACATTAACGATCAGATGTATTCCAAGTCACAGTTCGAACTTGCGACTGATGCTGGAAAACAGGCTTCTAGTCTGCCGCTATTGACTTCTCTGCCCAAAGACTGCGGAAGGGTAAGTCAAGTCTGCCATTAGATGTAGATCCTATGCTTATTTTCATATATATAGCTTAGCGAAAATGCACTTTTCAGACCCATACGAGTACACCTTGTCTCTAACTACCTGAACAGCGCTCCAACACTTTATATACAATTGCAGTGCAACGGTGCTACTCACACTTGCTCTGGTCAGGCAATCCGGCATGAGGCATTCAGGACAAGAAATGTGCATATTTGCCAACTCAGGAAAAACATAGTATTGAAGTGATTGTAGTAAGTTCAAGAAAGATTCCGATAGAGTTGTGGGATGTTGGGTTGTACGACGCGCACTTGCGGTAGCTTTTGTGAGCTCATCCGACTACAGAAGTTAAAGAAATATTTTGGTCATGGGATTACCATCATAGCCCTATTGTATATGACGAGATACGAATGAAAAGAACTACTAAAACCAAAGAGCAACCGAATGTGTCAACTGCATTATCGGAAATGATGTCAAGGATTTCATTATCATTGTAATTAATACTACTGTGACAAATATCTATGCTAGAGTATGACCAAGACTTTAGGATAACTGCAGCCTCGTGTTTCATGCTCACAAATAAGTCAAGGTTTTGTCGACTTCTCACGTGGTGACTGGAGCCTTATCTCTTATGCATAAGTCAAGTTCTTGTTGACTACTTATGTGTGCTTCCGGCAGAACCCGAGGTATGAGAACAGTGGCGGAAAGGAGGACAACGCTCCATGGGTGATCCCCATGGGCAAAGGCAGAGGCAAAGACTTCAGTGTCCACTGCGTAGGAGTCATCATCTCCAGTCGCCACGTCGTCGCCTCTCCTTTCTGTCTCCTCGCCAATAAAGTGTGAGTATCCTTCTCTAATTCATGTCAACTCGTGGATGCTCCGGCTAGGACAAAACATACATGCATGCATGCATACTTCAGAAAGGTGGAAAATGAGGACACGAGTTTATCCCTCGCCGGTTTCGCTTTCAGCTTCTCCAGAGCCTCTGCAGATGCTCAAAACAAAACTGGTCAGTCATAAACTCGGATTTTGACCCGTGTCCTCTTTTCCATCTTTCTTAACTTGTCAGAATGCCTCAACATTCACACATTGCATATACACATATGCCAAAACGCCCTCTCTCCCTTAAAAGTGAGGTGGACTACCCAAGGTATATAACAGCCCTTCACCTACCCCACATCCATCCAACACCATTTGTAGTCCCCCCATTTTAGATCCCTGTGGACAAAGTTCCTCTCTGTCCTCCGCCTACTGCCAGGGTCACAGGCAATGTAGCAAAACACACGACCAAAATACCTACGCGAAATGCTCTAATCTTTGTGAATTGGTTGTTTCTTACTTATTTCTTTTGGCTGCCTAAGTGTTTGTTTACAGCCATTTTTTTTTTTTATTTGGCTGTTTGCATGTTTACTTTTTCTACATTCAGCTTCGTTACAAACTGAGAAGCACTGATGTTCTGTCACTGCAACATTGGAAATGGCCAAACCATGACCAAGGTGATGAGGACAAGAGGACATTCATGCTATGTATCAAAAGAACTTCCCCAACTTTCTTATTTCTTGCAGTCAACTCCTCGTTAGATCTAGACTCAGTTCAGATTAATACAAACTAACGCCTGTTTCTGCATCTTGGTCATCGGCTGATGGCAACGATTCAACCGGCTCGGGGAAAGGGTATTAATGTGTACACTATACCTCCAGAGACGCTGTGTTGGCACCCGTGGGAGATGAAGTCAAAGTCATTGAACTGCTGGGAATAAGCACACTTCCTACAGCGGAGAGCCCCGATGACCTTCTCACTGGAAGTAACATAGCTGTGGCCACCTTGAAGATACCTATAACCTTCTCAGGTAATCCAAATTTCCTGTACACACGATATTTTCACTTCTTTCAAAATACATGTTCTCAGTGGAAACTATGCCAACTACACACACACACACACACACACACAAACACACACACACACACACATACATTATATGTTTCTTATGTGTCGTTACGACAAATGGATTGATAACCTCAGCCGCTGGGTCTCATGATAGGGTTAGAGTCACACAGGGGGAGCTTATCAATCTATATACATTCGTATTTGTTTGTGTTTGTGTGTGTGTGTGTGTGTGTGTGTGTGTGTGTGTGTGTGTGTGTGTGTGTGTGTGTGTGTGTGTGTGTGTGTGTGTGTGCGAGCGCGCACTGTATTTAACTTACAGGTGAATATGTATGTATGCCTGAACATATATAAGTATGTGTGTATGTATGCATATGCATACACAAAAAGTTCGCAAGTTTTACAACTAAATATCTTAATGAGTGAATCCCCTCTTTTATTTTCCAGAAAAAGTGCAGCCAGCATGTCTTCCTGGTCTGTTCGCGACGATCAACCCCGAGGGGCGGATCCAAAACGCCACAGTCTACGGTTTTGCTGCCGAAAATGGTAATAAAGAGAGAATTTCAATCCCAGAGGACAATACTTACTTGCATGGGTACAAGAACATGGGATCTAGCTACACTCTCGAATAATGCCTGTCTTGACGCGGTGTGTTTTCTTCCACAGGTGGTTTGGAAAAGTTTTTTGGAACTTTCAATTCGTACGGTCCAGTCGTCTTCTACAAGTTCCTTAAGGATTACAATGCCAAGTACCCTCGTGAGCAGGTCAAGAGCATCGAACTGATCTCCAAGAATCACCTAGGGGTCGTGGCTAATTTCAAAACGGTAAGAATTTAACGCTCGGACTGTGTGTGTGTGTGTGTGTGTGTGTGTGTGTGTGTGTGTGTGTGTGTGTGTGTGTGTGTGTATGTGTGTGTGTGTGCGCGTGAGTGTGTGTTTGATTCACCAGTGTCTTCTATCATACGCTGACCTTGTTACCGACAGCTATTACACCCCGGATAAGAGCTCCACAGTTGATATGCTACAACCTGGTAATACTGTGTCCTCGGGCATACATACATACACACAGACACAGACACACACACACACACACACACAAACACGTTTTTCCAAATATACTCTACAAGCCCTAAGGGTGGGGACCAATCTCGGGACAGCAAAGTTAGCAATCCAAGGTGGTACCACTACTACATATATACATACAAATCACTAGTGTAAAGTGATGCCATATAATTAACGATTTCGGTTCGACACTGGTCACTTCAATACTGGTCACTTCGACACTGGTCACTTCAATACTGGTCACTCGATTAGACATCTTTATGATTGGGGACGACAGGTGGTGATGGATACGGAACTGCTTAGTGTAGGCCTTATGGTCTCTCCTTTATTCATATATTCTTATGTTCTCATTTCGATCTTCTCCAGCTTCGATTCTCTGCCCTCCTATTCCGCAACGTGGAAGACGGCGGCCGTTTCTACTTATTGGGCATCGGTCCAGTGGCCTCTGATATCAACGAACCAGTGACCCTCTACACGAGCATCATACCCTACCGCCACTGGATCGAGGTCGTCGTGAGGCAGTGAGCTGGGATTCACCCTCAGGAGGTTCCCAGAAAACCCTAAGACTTGAGGACACACAAGATCAGCCCAACAATAAGATGTCTGCTCTTCCTCCTCCTAACCCCTTTTTCCCCGAATACCATTTCCACGCTATGCTTGAAGAGGATGTCATGTATATTAGTGCTTTTCAAATATTCAATACTCAGTTATGTAAACATTTAAGCAATATACTCTGTAGTGCATATTATGTTGTTTACTTGCTTACTTCATTTTTTTTCTTTTCATCCCATATCACTGTGGACCAAAAGGTCTCTGTCAGGATGCTTTACTAATGTAATCACTGTACCCCATTGTAAAATAAGCCTGTAATAAAATCTGCCCCTTACACCTTTCTTTATTTCACAAAGTTTTGCTTTGCCCACAGTGGTGAGACCCAAAGTCAAGAGGAAGTTAACATAATTTTTAAATAAATGTGCAAATAGATACATAAGTAAATCTATTTAAAATGAGTCTTCTTCAACCTCATAAAGGAGGGTCGCAAGCCAAGGCTTGCACCCACCAGCAAGACATAGATATACCCAAATAAAAAATTAATAGCAAATAAACCAGGTAAAAAAATATCGTTTGCAAAGTCATATAAGTGGTTTGGGTCAATATAAATGAATCACAAGACAACAACAACACAGAAGACACTGTGACATAACCAAGCGAATCACAACAAGAATATCCGCAAGTTAGGAGGCACCGCTGGTGGCTCGTCAACAGCCACTTCCATCTACGACGGCAAGATCCGCCGAGAGGGAGCGAAATGAGGATCGTACACAAGACGACCTAAGGCAGTCCTTCCTAAACAACGCAAATATCATTTCGAAACACTGAAACCCATTCAGTGTTCTGCAAATACTTTCCCTCATTCTATACTTACCAATTGCACTATCTTGGCGGAGATGGGTTGAATGCAAAACTTCGTGTACGTGTATAAAAATCGAGCATACAAATATATAAGAAAAGCTGTGCTCAACTTTTATCTCTCTTGATAGCGCAATCGGTTAAGTCACTATTACTTGTTACGTGCTGGCGGGGGTTCGAGTCCTTAGTTGTACCACGTTTCAATTTCTGCATGTATGCCTCCTCGAAGTTCTCGATGTTAATGGCTTAGAATTAAAGTGCAGTGTGGCTGATAAATGCAAAGTCGTTCACTGGATCCCATTCGGTGTTGTACAAATACTTTCCCTCGTTGTATACTTACCAACTGTACTATCTTGGCGGAGATGGGTTGAACGTAAAATTTCGTGTATGTATGTGTAACCCGAGCATACAATATATAAGAAAAGTTGCGCTAAACTTATTTCTCTCTTGATAGCGCAATCGGTTAAGTCACTATCGCTTGTTATGTGCTAGCGGAGGTTCCACTCCTTAGCTGTAACACGTTTCAATTTCTGCATGTATGCCTACTCGAGGTTCTCGATGTTGATGGCTTAGAATTAAAGTAAATTGTGGTTGATAAATGTAAATCTGTTCATTGGAACCCATTCAGTTTTGTACAAATACTTTCCCGCACTGCATTCTTACCAATTTTACTATCATGGATTGAACGCAAAATTTTGTGTACGTGTTTGTAATTCGAGCATACAAATATATAAGAAAAGTTACGCTCAACTTATACCTCTCTTGATGGCGCAATCGGTTAAGGCACTATCACTTGTTACGTGCTAGCCGAGGTTCTAGTCCTTAGCCACCTTTCAATTTCTGCATGTATGCCTCCTCGAGGTTCTCGATGTTGATGGCTTAGAATTCAAGAAGATTTAGATAAATTACAGCAATGGTCTGAAAAGTGGCTAATGAAATTTAAAACAAGTAAATGCAAAGTAATGCACATAGGTAAAAATAACAGTAAGTACGATTACAAGTTATTTGGAAATTCGTTAACAAAAGTGGATAGTGAAAAAGATCTCGGCGTAATTATCAGTAACGACCTCAAATCATCCAAGCAGTGTATTTCAGCCTCTGAGAAAGCAAATAAGATTCTGGGACTGATTGCGCGATCTTTTGATTTCAAAAGTCCATCACTCATTAACAAGCTATATAAATCGTTAGTTCGTCCACATTTGGAATATGCTGTTTCCGTATGGTCACCGAATCTCATTAAAGACATTGACAGACTGGAAAAAGTACAACGGCGAGTTTCACCACCCCTTGTCACCACTGTCACCACCACTGTCGGTTCTCGATCATTACACTTAAATTTGACTTGTAATATCACTCGTCTCAAGGCCCCTTGCCTTCGTTAAGTGAGTTTCCCTAAATATTTAAGTTCCTCTTAAGCAGTAGTCTCACTATTTTCTAGGCCCCGTGCCTAGTTCTCTCGTCCTTTGGGTTAATAAAAGGGTGGTGAATTTTCTTTCTTCTTTCACTGTAATTTCACCTTCTGGTTACACTCAGGATCTCTTTCTCTCGTCTCTACATCGTCTCTCTCGATCGTCTCCCTAGATCGTCTCTCCCGATCGTCTCCCTAGATCGTCTCTCGATCCTCTCTCCCTCGAGATCCCGTATCCTACGCTAAGCTACCTTCGTCTGACGTCACTAATTTTTCTAATCCAATCTCCAGTGACTTTTCAAATAAATGTCACTCCTTATGGGCGTGACTTTGAATTCATGCACCAATAGTTTTTTCCTCCTTCTCCACCTTGCACCAATCCAGAAAGCCATTCCAATGCCACTAGCAAAATTGTTTACCTCAGCATTAGTCAAACGAAGCTAACCTGCGCTTACAGAGTTTTGATTACATCATCGATTATAAAACAGTCACCACCGTCGGTGTGTTTACATAGACATAACGTCGCCCTCACATAGACATAACGTCGCCCTCACAGGCGTCGAGTCTGAATTATTCTAATGCCCTAGCTCATTTCCATTCGTACACTACCGGCCTCTTACAGGGCTCGGCAGCTACCCTTGGTCGTCCCGACCAATTTCTTATTTCCCTCTTACAGGGCTTGCTAATATATTTCTAGAATAAGCTAATCTACCCTTGCGTAATTGTTAATCTACCCTCCAAAATATATCATTCATGCAATAAATTGGGAATAATACATAAACATAATACCTATAAATGTGAATAACATGCATCTCAATATATATAAGGCATTGAATTAAGCGGTTACATGGTTGATTTGCTTTGACAGAGCCAATCTCCGGAATACAACAAAGGCAATCAGTGCTGCCACTAACACTGAAAGTAAGGGTATGATAAGGATTGGTAGTATATGTAAATCATTTGAGGGAGATCTTGACAATGGTCTTCTCTTAATTTTCAAGGGAGGAGAGTTTTCAGGCAATGTGAAGTTGAAGGTTGAAATGTAGGTGTCCTCGGTTAAATGCATTGTATTAAGGGTATTAGAAATGGTGGAAATAGTGTCTGCATGCAATTCGCAGTTATCTTGAATAGAGACAAGACCTTCAACCAAATCTAATTTAGGACTCAACCCGGGACAATTTATTGATACCTTTGTCTTGTTAGGGAAAAACAGGTAATGAGATCCTTGTATGTTACAATGAGGGATCTGGTCTACCAAAATTCGTTGGTAATGACAATTGTTCATAACAGACATATTCCTAACCAGAGAGTTCATGTGAAGCTTCTCGGAACACAAAAGAGATCACTATGAACACTAACTTTTCAAATGCAAAACACATTAATCTAGAGTTTGAGTGTCTCTTCTTGTTCAATATTATTTCCAACACACTTCATTTTCAAAGACAGTCTCATTACTTTAAAATGGTCACAATACTCATGTGTGTACTCAGATGAGAGGTCCTTAAGTCCTTAAGATTCCAAGTCTGACCACAGCAGATCCTAGGTTTTAGGTTTCCATGTATCTGCTTGACACCAAGTTCCAGTTGTTTAGGTCTCCCATCCCAAATACAATACAAATGGTCAATACTATCTGTAAAATACATCAAGATTAATGTTCAACTCTTGAAAAATATCATTATAATATTCTCCATATTCTCCAGGGTTATTAATATTTATGCACAAAGTATTACTATAATCATCTTCATAGATCTGCAAGCTAATTTTCCTTATGTCATCTAAATGTCCTATCAATTCTTCTCTTGATTCTAAATGTTTAAGTTTAAACTTGTTTCCACCTGCAGAATCAATTACCCTATATGGACCAGTGTACCTTGGTGAAAGTTTATTATTGGGTGAGGTTAATTTGACCATTACTAATTCTCCAATTTTCAGTTCTAGTTTATGAGCTATTTTGTGTTGTTGTTCCTTCATCTTTTGTGAATACACCTGCATATGTTTCCTAACTCTTTGGTGAATACTTTGAAGAGTATTTATCCTATTGGATATATAATCATCCATATTATATATGGGTTTTTGCTCTGCAGTCAACATTTCATATGGCAGAGTTTTGTCCTCCCCAAAAATTATAAAATGAGGTGTATCCCCAGTTGCTACATTAATTTGATTGTTCAGGGTACACTTAACACAAGGAATCCAAGTATCCCAAGTTACACTATGAGGACTTATTAGGGTTCTAAGACATATAATTATCTTTTTGTTTAACCTTTCTACTACTCCATTACTTTGGGGATGGTTAACGAGTATATTGACTTTCTTGATGTGGAATACACTACTTAGATTTTCCAAGATTTTGTTATTAAATTCAGTCCCATTATCTGAAACTAGGATGTTAGGTGTAGTAAAATTACAGATTATCTGATCATAGATTACGGAAGCAATAGTTTCAGCTTTCTTATTGATTATGGGTTGTAATATACAAAATCTTGAAAAATAATCAATAGCAACAAATAGGTATTTAAAGCCGTTCTCGGATAATGGTAATTCCAATGTATCCATGTGAACTCTTTCCCAAGGTTTCTGTGGAATGGGATAGGTGAGTATAGGAGCAGGTTTTGGTGTATTTCCCTTCACCTTTACACATTTTACACACTTTTCTATATAATCATATATAGTTTTCTTCATACCTAGCCAAAAGTACTTAAGTTGTGCCTGTCTATAAGTTTTATCCTTTCCAGGATGTGAACTACAATCACTATCATGAAGTAACTTCAATATCTCATTTACCAGAGTTTGTGGTATAACCAACTGATTTACTTGACCTCTAGAAATATCTTTCCCATTTACAAATGTTTTCCTATACAAAATTCCATTAATCAAATGAAATTCCTCTATCTTATACCCCTTTGGTAGCTTTGGAGGATCTCCTCTTGGGTTCATCAAATGCTTGATTATTGAATCACATGTCTCATCATCTCTCTGTTCTCTTATTAGCATTTCTTCATCTAAAGTTACTAATTCTTCTATACTACAAACAAGATTAATCAACCCAGTCCCAGTCATTGGTTGACTAATGTTTCTAGAAAGTGGATCTGCTACATTCCTTCTACCCGGAATATATTCAAATTGAACTTCATAGCACTGAAGTATCGTAAACCATCTAGCAAGTCTGCCTCTAAGATTCTTATGCTTAAATAAGTTCTGAATAGCTGTGTGATCAGTCCAAACTCTGATGGGATACCCTAGTATCATATCCCTAAAACTTTCTAAAGAATAAATTACTGCTAAAGTTTCTCTTTCAGTTATAGAATAGTTTCTCTCCGCACTATTACAAAGTCTGGATGTGTAAGCTATGGGTTTTAAAGTTCCATTTCTCTCTTGCATTAGTATGCCTCCTAACCCTATGTCAGACGCATCAGTACAAAGAATAAATTCTTTTTCATAGTCGGGAAAAATTAAAATAGGTGAACTCGTGAGTTTATCTTTCAACTTGTCAAAAGCTTGCTGTTGCGCAGGTCCCCATATGAACTTTGAGTCCTTTCTCAACAAAGAACTTAGTGGATTAGCAATGTCAGCATAACTTTGAATGAATTTTCTATAATATCCTGTTAATCCCAAAAAGCTCCTAACCTTGTCTACATTGGTCGGAACTGGAAAATTCTTGACAGCGTCAACCTTTGAATTTACTGTACTCAGCCCGTGTCTGTCTATCTTATGCCCTAAGTAAATGACACTGTCTTGCAAGAACTTACATTTTTCAAGTTTTACTTTTAACCCAGCTTCTCCTAGTCTTGAGAATATCAAATCTAATTTCTTAAAGTGCTCCACTGCAGTCTGAGAAACTATTAAAATGTCATCTAGAAATACACTGGCAGTGTTTCCTAACAATCCATCTAGAATAGTATTCATTAATCTCATGTAAGTTAATGGACTATTACATAACCCAAATGGCATTCTCTTGAACTCATAATGTCCTGTTGTAGTAGAAAATGCTGTGAACTCTCTTGAATCTTCATGCAATTCTATTTGCCAAAAAGCTGATTTGATATCTATAGTACTAAAATATCTATTCTCAGTTCCCAAACTTCTCAAAATGTCACCGATAATGGATAATGGTAACCTGTCACGAATGGTGTGCTTATTCAGTTCCCTGTAATCAATAACTGGTCGCATAGTCCCATCAGACTTTGGTACTAAGATCAACGGAAAATTCCACTCACTTTTACTATGTTCAATAATATCCTGTGATAACATTTCAGTGATGAGTTTATCTACTACAGCTAATTTAGAGTGAGGAACTCTGTAGGCTGGTATGTAGATAGGTTGTGTTCCTGGTTTTAACTTAATGTGATGTTTTAAAACAGTTGTTTTGCCTAAGGCGTCCCCCGGCAAAGCAATTTCTTTTTTATGTTTCATAAGCAAAGCAAATAAAGCTTCATCCAACTCAGGGCAATTAGTTGATTGTAATAATTCTTTATATCTATTTCTTAAGTCTATGCCTTCTTGTACTGAACAAATTGATGAAGTTGGTAATTCTATCTCCTCACTATTCTCATTTAAAATCTTAATAGGTTTAGTACACACCTGAATACATCCTATTTGTGTACCTTTCTTTAAAACTATCTCTTTATTCATAGTATTAATTACTAATACTTCTACTCTGTTCTTATTTGTCTTATAAATCCCTGAGTCCCACTTCAATCCTTTAAGTTTAACTGATTCTGGGACTGTAATTACTTCAGAGTCTACATTGATTCCTTTCAAACACACTTCAACCTTATTAATTGACATGGGATGTAACAATGTCGACCTTGTTAATCCGCAATCTGCAATTCTCAAGGCATCTGTGGTTGATAATTTAGTAATCTCTGGGATTTCCTGAACTTCTGAGTTGGGTTCACAAATTGTTTTACTTTCTGTAGGGTTGGACCGCTCGGTCACGCTATCTAGGATAGAAATGTTATCTAAGGATTCATTGATTCCTGTCACTGGTCTTAAGTCTGGTTGATTTAAGAATGGGATTAACTGTGACTTCACTAAAATTCCTAAGTCAGCAGGACAAATTACCATGTTTTCTTTTCTCATAGTTGCAAATCCTATCAATAAATCTCCTGGAAAAACAGACTCTTCTACCACTATCACTGGGATGTACAATTGTTCATTTGTATACAAGGCAACTTCTAGCTCAATCTTACCTAATGTTTTTAACTGATTTCCAGTTACACCTTGCAATGTGTAACGGATTGGTTCCAACATTTTCACTCCTGGGTTCAACTGGTTTAAAACTTTACTAGTAATTACATTAACTACAGACCCTGTATCAATAAAAATTTGAATAGGCTTATTGAACACTTTACCCGCAATGAGAGGTCCTACAGAAGTTTTACCAACAGTAATTATAAGTTTGTCAGTTTCTTTCATCTCCCTTGCATTCCCATATTTAACACAATACCGCCTATCGGTATATATATGGGGAGGTCTGAAATGGTTTATTCTGTGTCTGGGGGTTTTCCTCTTAGCCCTGGGGGTACCACAAAATTCCGGCACTCATCAGTTCTGTGTCCGATTTTATTATGGTAAATACAGAATGGAGGGTTCCTACATTGATACTCATTGTGACCTTCGTATTTGCAATTTCTGCAAATAATCCCATAAAAACATTCTTGTGCTTTGTGTCCCCATGCATTACAATTAAAACATAGGATTCTGGTATCCCTATCCCTAGATGGACTTCTAGCATGCCGCCTATGTCCTACTTCTGTTTTCTTAAACTCTCTAGAGTTCCTATATTGGCTTTGTTGATTTATAGGCATTACATATGGGTTTATTGTTCTGGTCTCACTGTATCCTTGAAGAAGATAATCTACTTCTCCTAAACTGATATTTGATTTTAGATCTTTGTACAGCCTTTCTGCTGTTAAGTCATCAGAATTCTTTGCCAATAAACTAAATGTAATCAATTTGATTACCTGTGAGATTTTCATCTCACTAGATCTTTCTATCCAGTCTGAATCTTTCAAGATAGAATTCATGTCTTTTGACCATCTATCTAATCTAGCTAAGTACTCTGTGTCAGTTTCACTTGTCCTAACTTCCTTAATCATTTTTACCAATGATCTAATAGGATCCTGATCACATTTGGACATGAAATGTTTAAGAAAGGCTTTCTTGTAATTATCATATTGATTAATTTCTTCCATTTGCTGGAAGTTAATGACAAACCTCGCCCTTCCATGCTCTGGATCTATATTCTCCTTGAGAATCTCAATCTTACGATTCTCATTGGTAATGTTTTTACTAACTATAAGAGTGTCAATGAGGTTCAGGAACTTGTTTACACCATATGTGTTAGACTCTCCTGTGAATTTTGGAATATTTGTAATTGATGTGTGAATTTCGTGTCTCAACACATTAGAATTCTGAGGGGTACTCATACTTATTACTAATACCTTGCTTTAGCCTGGCTGCTTGCGATGTCGCTTCGTGATGTCAATGTCTGGTTTGACGTCCTTCTACGGTCTTGTCATTCGTCAACGACGTTGTTCCTCCTCCATCACACACTCTGCCTTGAAGACCGCCTTGTAGATGATGATCACCTTGAATAATCTTGAAGAATGCTTGTTCCCATCGTAGCAGTTACTTGAAGTTGTAGATTTCTCTCGTAGTCGTCTTGGAACTAATACACTCTTGATTTTGGTTGTCTTGTTCCCGTAGACTTCTTGCGCCACTTCTCTTCGGAGGTGTTTAACACTCAGTTCGTTCATCCCACCGCTGCCACCACTTTCACCACCCCTTGTCACCACTGTCACCACCACTGTCGGTTCTCGATCATTACACTTAAATTTGACTTGTAATATCACTCGTCTCAAGGCCCCTTGCCTTCGTTAAGTGAGTTTCCCTAAATATTCAAGTTCCTCTTAAGCAGTAGTCTCACTATTTTCTAGGCCCCGTGCCTAGTTCTCTCGTCCTTTGGGTTAATAAAAGGGTGGTGAATTTTCTTTCTTCTTTCACTGTAATTTCACCTTCTGGTTACACTCAGGATCTCTTTCTCTCGTCTCTACATCGTCTCTCTCGATCGTCTCCCTAGATCGTCTCTCCCAATCGTCTCCCTAGATCGTCTCTCGATCCTCTCTCCCTCGAGATCCCGTATCCTACGCTAAGCTACCTTCGTCTGACGTCACTAATTTTTCTAATCCAATCTCCAGTGACTTTTCAAATAAATGTCACTCCTTATGGGCGTGACTTTGAATTCATGCACCAATAGTTTTTTCCTCCTTCTCCACCTTGCACCAACCGGAAAGCCATTCCAATGCCACTAGCAAAATTGTTTACCTCAGCATTAGTCAAACGAAGCTAACCTGCGCTTACAGAGTTTTGATTACATCATCGATTATAAAACAGTCACCACCGTCGGTGTGTTTACATAGACATAACGTCGCCCTCACATAGACATAACATCGCCCTCGAGCAGGCGTCGAGTCTGAATTATTCTACTGCCCTAGCTCATTTCCATTCGTACACTACCGGCCTCTTACAGCGAGCCACAAAACTGATTCCAAATATCAAAAATAAATCATACGAAAATCGACTAAAACATATGAATCTGTTTTCCCTAAAAAAGCGTAGACTCAGAGGTGACTTGATACAGGTCTTTAAGATTTTAAAGGGAATTGACAACATCAAAAGTTACAAAATTTTCACATTGAATGAGAATCAGACAAGAAACAATGGTCTCAAACTGTCCGGAAATAGATTCAATTTGGAAGTAGGTAGAAACAACTTTGCCAACCGTGTAGTTAATGAATGGAATAAACTTCCTGCACAGGTAGTGCAATGTAGTTCAGTTCAAAGCTTTAAGAACCATTTAGATAAATACCTAAGTAAGATGCTGTAATGATTATAATTTATCTTATATTATTTGTTCTTGTTTTGCTATTGTCTGTCTGATTTTCATTTATTATTAGTTATATGTCAATTTATTATTATTTACTGTTTACCTGTTTGTTTATTATTTAACTATACCTATGCATTTATTTATGTATTTTATTTGTTATTTACATTATCATAGTTTTTATTTATTGTTTTATTATTAATATGATTTTTTTTCCGCATCCGACCTAGATATGGATCAAAAGGTCTCCTGTCGGCATGCTCCGCGTTTGTAATCCTTTGTAAAGGTAAATCTGCTCACTGGGACCAATTCAGTATTGTACAAATGCTTTCCCGCGTTGTATACTTACCAGTTGTACTATCATGGCAGAGATGGGTTAAGGGACCACGTCTCTTAGAACCAAAACTAGAATCTGGTCTCTCATACACAGAATATTGTTCAGAACTTAAGAAACTGTTCAGTGACAGACCTGAGAATAATTTTTATTTCCTACTCAATGCTCGGTCCATAATACATAATCCCACTCCGATAGAACCCAGCAGGGATAGAACTGGCAAGGGATTCACATATTTGAAAAACAAGTTTCCCAGAGTAAGTGACGCAAAAATCAAAGAAGGTGTTCTTGGACCACATATTAGGGAGCCGATATGAGGCTAGAATTTTGATGAAGTGCTAAATGGTCTTGAAAAAGCTGCATGGCTGTCATTTAAGAAAGTTTGCGCAGAGCTTTTGGGAATGCAATATGAGCCTAAAAATCCGCTTCCTACACTTTCATTGGGACATTTTCCTGCATATCTTTGTGCTGTAAGTGACGAGCACGGTGAGAGGTTTGACCAGGGCATTCTGAACATGGAAACCCGGTATCAACGGAAGTGGAGCTCTTCAATGTGAACTGATTACTGTTGGACACTAAAAAGAGATCTCCCAGAAGCAAAACACAATCGAAAATCATACGTTTCTACATTTCAAAGGTAAGTTTCATTGAAATATCAGCCTCATTTATTCGTTATAATTGTTTAAAATTTAATATGCTATCACAGAAAAACTATGCATGATAGAAAAATTCTGAAAACATACTTGAAACCAGAAGAAAAAAATCTATCGAGTTCACCTCCTTTTGCTTGTGGGAGATGTATTTTAATCAATTTTGTTGACCAGTGTAATGGACAAAATGTATTACCAGAACTTAGTTTTAATCTAGAAAGTAGAACTTAGATTCTTAATCTTTCCTCCATCATTTACCATCTTGGCAATACGTGATCAAACTTCTCGGGAATACCCAGCGCCTCTATCCTTGGGGACAATATCGCTAATCATAAGAAATCACAGACGTGGTACAGGAGAGATTTAACGAAGGATAGTAGCAGAACGGAGAGAGAGCAATAAAAGTAATCGCCTAATTTTTTTTATTCTTTTTTATCTTATTTCATTTGTTTGTTTATTATTTGTTTATGAATTTATTTATCTATTTATCTTTTTTATTATTATTGTTTTTATTATTATTAATTAAATGGAACTGACAACCCTCTGTGAACCGGTGATAGAGACACCAACCCACAATAGTACATCTTCTTTCAGAGATCTACGAGAACTTGGGGATTGTTATTGGATGATCTCAAGCAGTAGGTTTCCCGTCATCGACACTAGAGACGTCAGTTACTATCATCATAAACTTCAGATGGCTTAAAAAGAGCTGTATGAAAGTGGCAGTTGCCGACAAGTCTATACAAATAAACATTAAATGTACGGCGTTTCGCTTAAGCTTTTTCAGGTACATGAAAAAGCTGTAATAGGCGAAACTTCGTGCTTATAAAGACTCCATCCTCATATGGTGTTTATTTCCTTAAGAAGAGCTCCATAGACGACACCTTTATTTGTTCACTTATTTATTCTATGTATTCATTTTTCCCCTTAGCAACTGAATGTCGTTTTCCAGGTCAAACTTTCCCAAGTTTCTCCTCTGATTTACCCTCACTTTCTTTACTTAAAATCACCACCACCGTATTCTGTGTGTTTCCGTTCTATTACAGCCATGATCGCCCGTAACCACACAGCCCAGCTGCTATATGGTAAAATATGTGTGTCTTCTCCAGTCATATCCTGGGTTTATAGCTTCACATTACGGGTTAACCTGTAACAAGAGGCCAGCATGGTGGTCAATCCTACCATTTCTGTGGCAACACGCCACAACTGCTGCAGTGTCCCCTAAGTGTACATAGCTTCATTGTACATAATATTCTTAATCTGCATTATATCATTGTATATACCAATTCCCATCATTACCGTATATCGTAAACATTACATCTCATACGAGCATCACTATTATATTACTAAATGGATTTGTATATAGTTATATTTCCATACGCTTTACAGAGCATTTGTATATTCATCGAGTATTATTCATGTCATGGCGGACGGCCGAATCTATATTAAGTCCTAAAACAGTTTCGTAGTTTAAGTTACTCTCTCCTGCTATTGGGACGATAATTTTCGACCGTGATGTGGTAATCGACCTCATCACTTCCATACGATAACGTCTAAGTAGGCGTCATGAGGTGTGTGTGTGGTCCACGCGGATATCGGCGTCTGGGGTATTGGCTGCATGTTATTGTGGCAAAGTAGCATACAGTTGATACATTAGGGTCTATATGGGGCGCCCCTACGGACCAGATCTACACTTTTTTCTCTGTGATACAGGAAAACTCCGTTCATACATAAATGATGAAATTTTTATCATACTACGACTATCCCTCCGTTATGCTGTCCCCCAACCCCTTCTTACTGTCCTGTACCATCTCTCTGAATATTGATTTCCTTTTTTTCGCCTACCCTGTGGTGGGGGATAGAATGCTGCCACCAAGTCTTCCCACTTGAGTCGTAAAAGGCGACAAAAAACGGGAAGGCATGAGAGAGTCTTGGAGTTTTCCAACCAGTACCCTAAGATTTGGGTCATCAAATGTGCGTGGATGTGGTACAGATGAGAGTAAATGGGAAGAGATAGGCAGTATGTTTGGAAGAAGAAAGATGTATGTGTTGGCTTTGAATGAACCTAAATTGAAAGGGAGGGGTGAGTGTCAGTTTGGGAATGTAGTTGGGAGGTTCTCAGGAGTGAAGAGAGGACGAGGCAGAAAAGGGGTGGCTACACTAGTAAGTGAAGAGATAGGTAAGCTTGAAGTGGAGTGGAAGGAGGTTCTTCAAGGCTGATGTGGATGAAGGTGAGGCTGGGAACGGAGATGTAGGTTTTTGTAAGTGCGTATGGGCCTGGTAGTGAGAAGAGCGTAGAGGAAAGGGAGGCTTTTTGGGTAGATTTAAATGAGTGCATAGAGGGACTAGAGAGAAATGTCAATGTAGTTGTATTGAGAGACCTTAATGCTAGGGTAGGAAACAACCCAATAGACGGGGTGATTGGGAAGTATGGAGTTCCACGTAAAAATTGTAGTGGAGAATTCATGGTGGAGATGTGTCTCGAGAGTTGATGATAGCAAATACAGTATTTAGGAAGAAAGTCAAGCATAACTATACATAGGAGAGGGGGGTGGATGGAAGGGTGGCAGATAGAGCGTTAATGGACTATATAGTGGTGACCGGGAGTATGGTTTGAAAAGTTAAGGGTGTACATGTTCTAAGGGAATAGAGTGGGGGAATATCAGATCATTTTCTGGTGGAAGGTATATTGAGAGTGAAGAATGGGTGGAGAAAGAGGAAAAGGGCAGAAGGTAAGGAGGCACTTAGAGTGAGCTGCTTAAATGAGTAAGAAGAGTAGGAGTATAAGAAGAAGCTGAGAGAGGAGTGGGAGTGAGTGAAGGATAGAGTAGAACTAGGAGCGGAGGAGGAATGGGGATGGTTCAAGGAGGGAGTCATAACGTGTGCAAAGATAGTATGTGGAACAAGGAGGGCGGGAGGAAATAGAAGGAAGGGTAGTGAATAGTGGGATAAGGAAGCAAAGATGGGTGTAGAAGAGAAGAAGCAGGCTTTTATAGATTGGCTACAAATTAGGACGAGGGAATCGTATGAGAGGTACAAAGTAAAGAGAAGGGAGGTCAAGTATAAGATAAAGGAAGCAAAGAGGAGAGAAGATGTAAAATGGGATAAGAGTATGACAGAAAATCTTGAAAGTAAAATAAAAAGATGTTTAGGAAAGAAATTAAGAGAGGAAGAGGAGGTGAATCAAGATTGTGTTCGTAGGGTTCTGTAATTAATGACGTCACTCCTAACATTATCAGCATTATTAGGAATTGCAATGATAGCGGTGCTATGAATAGCAGTAATTATAATCATAAATTACACGAGTAAATTAATAGTAATAATAACAATAGTAATAGTAATATTAATGATAATAACAACAATAATACTAAAAATAATAACAACAAAAATAATAATAATAATAATAATAATAATAACAATAATAATAACAATAGCAATAATAATAATAATAATAATAATAATAATGATGATAATAATAATAACAACAACAACAACAACAATAATAATAATAATAATAATAATAATAATAATAATAATAATAAAAATAATAATAATAATGACAACAATAATAAAAATAATACTATCAGTAATAGCGATAACAAAATAATGATGATAATAATAATAATAATAATAATACATAATAATAACAATGATAATTATAATAATAATAATAATAATATAACAACAACAACAAAACAATATTAATATCTAATAACATTAATGATAATGACGTTAATAATAACAACAAAAATAATGAAAAGCTGCAGTCAAGAAACGAACAAATGAACTCATGATTCTGCGAAAACAATAATTCCCGTGAATCGACCGAACGAAGCGACGCGACCCTTCAGGTAAACTATGCGCTTTGACAAACGAACGAAGAACTTGGGAACGCTCGTGCCCTGCCTATATACTGAGCCTTACCTCGTGAGGCTCAGACCCTAACTGCCTTCACAACCGGAACGACTTCTGCAAAGTACGTGAACACCCAAACGCTGGAGTACCTCAGGTACTTCTGCTCCCAACAGACCACAGAATTCTTAAGATCTTGATATCTTTGTATCTGTGACGATCCCCTTTGACGTTTCTGGTTCTTTTGGGTCTTAAAGAAGGTTCCTCTTTTGCAGAAGCTGATCACGATGGAAGCGCGCTCCATGTTCCTGGCCCTGCTTCTCGTAGCCCTCGCTTATGCAGGTAGGGAGAACTCCACACATTACGGGATATAATTGCCTGTTGCCAAACGACACTAAGATACACTTACACACACACACACACACACACACACACACACACACACACACACACACACACACACACACACATATATATATATATATATATATATATATATATATATATAATATATATATATATAGATATGATATTCCTACAGCCATAATTTTATTTTGCTTAGGAAATTCTCGTGGCGAGAGGTTTGATATGATAACAATACAGTGGAGACTTCATCTTAACACATTGACGGTCACATGGTACAATCATCTACAAAATTACACCATATGCAGAATGTAGCGGTTAACAAGGGTTTATTGTGGCCTATAAATCGTACGAAAATTTGGGAAATATTAATGACCTCCGAGCAAAATTACACTTCTAGGACAGCAAAGACTTGTACGAGTGTTCCGATCATTGCTGTGTCCATTGCATGTGCTCCCTCTTCATTCCACTTTCGTTCCCTGCCCTCCTCGTCCTATTCATAGATCTGGAACTAAAACCCAGCTGTCCGCAATTCCAGGACCCTCTACTGTCCAATTAGTCAACCCAGACATGGAGGTTTTGCTGCCTACATTAGATACGAATCAAGAGAAGGACGTGTCCGCGGCTTGGCAGGATCTCAACGGGAATGAAGACAAAACTCAGCACATTAACGATCAGATGTATTCCAAGTCACAGTTCGAACTTGCGACTGATGCTGGAAAACAGGCTTCTAGTCTGCCGCTATTGACTTCTCTGCCCAAAGACTGCGGAAGGGTAAGTCAAGTCTGCCATTAGATGTAGATCCTATGCTTATCTTTATATATATAGCTTAGCGAAAATGCAGTTTTCAGACCCATACACCTTGTCTCTAACTACCTGAACAACACCACAGCGCTGCAACACTGTATATACATTTGCAGAGCAACGGTGCTACTCACACTTGCTCTGGTCAGCCAATCCGGCATGAGGCATACAGGACGAGAAAGTGCATATTTGCCAACTCAGAAAAAACATAATATTGAAGTGATTGTAGGAAGTACAAGAAAGAATTCGATAGAGTTGTGGGATGTTGGGTTGTACGACGCACACTTACGATAGCTTTTGTGAACTCATCCGACCACAGATGTTAAAGAAATCTTTTGGTCATGGGATTACCATCATAGCCCTATTGTATATGACGACATACGAATGAAAAGAACTACTAAAACCAAAGAGCAACCGAATGTGTCAACTGCATTATCGGAAATGATGTCAAGGATTTCATTATCATTGTCATTAATACTACTGTAACAAATATCTATGCTAGAATATGACCAAGACTTTAGGATAACTGCAGCCTCGTGTTTTATGCTCACATATAAGTCAAGGTTTGGTCGACTTCTCACGTGGTGACTGGAGCCTTATCTCTTATGCAGAAGTCAAGTTCTTGTTGACTACTTATGTGTGATTCCGGCAGAACCCGAGGTATGAGAACAGTGGCGGAAAGGAGGACAACGCTCCATGGGTGATCCCCATGGGCAAAGGCAGAGGCAAAGACTTCAGTGTCCACTGCGTAGGAGTCGTCATCTCCAGTCGCCACGTCGTCGCCTCTCCTTTCTGTCTCCTCATCAATAAAGTGTGAGTATCCTTTTCTAATTCATGTTAACTCGTGGATGCTCCGGCTAGGAGAAAACATACATGCATGCATACATACATACTTGAGAAAGGTGGAAAATGAGGACACGAGTTTAATTCCGAGTTTATCCCTCGCCGGTTTCGCTTTCAGGTTCTCCAGAGCCTCTGAAGAAGCTCAAAGCAAAACTGGTCAGTAATAAACTCGGATTTTGACCCGTGTCCTCTTTTCCATCTTTCTTAACTTGTCAGAAGGCCTCAACATTCACACATTGCATATACACATATGCCAAAACGCCCTCTCTCCCTAAAAAGTGAGGTGGACTACCCAAGGCATATAACAGCCCTTCACCTACCTCACATCCATCCAACACCATTTGTAGTCCCCTCATTTTAGATCCCTGTGAACAAAGTTCCTCTCTGTCCTCCGCCTACTGCCAGGGTCACAGGCAATGTAGCAAAACACACGACCAAAATACCTACGCGAAATGCTCTAATCTCTGTGAATTAGTTGTCTCTTACTTATTTCTTTTGGCTGCCTAAGTGTTTGTTTACAGTCTTTTTTTTTCTTTTTAATTCTGGCTGTTTGCATGTTTACTTTTTCTACATTCAGCTTCGTTATAAACCGAGAAGCACTGATGTTCTGTCACTGCAACATTGGAAATGGCCAAACCATGACCAAGGTGATGAAGAAAAGAGGATATTCATGCTATTTATCACAAGAACTTCCCCAACTTTCTTGCATCATGCAGTCAACTCCTCGTTAGATCTAGACTCAGTGATAAGATAACCAGCCTGGTTTCGGAGCAAATCCAGTTCAGATTAATACAAACTAACGCCTGTTTCTGCATCTTAGTCATCGGCTGATGGCAACGATTCAACCGGCTCCGGGAAAGGGTATTAATGTGTACACTATATCTCCAGAGACGCTGTGTTGGCACCGGTGGGAGATGAAGTCAAAGTCGTTGAACTGCTGGGAATAAGCACACTTCCTACCGTGGAGAACCCCGATGACCTTCTCACTGGAAGTAACGTAGCTGTGGCTACCTTGAAGATACCTATAACCTTCTCAGGTAATCCAAATTCCCTGTACACACGATATTTGCACTTCTTTCAAAATACATGTTCTCACTGGAAACTATGCCAACTACACACACACACACACACACACACACACACACACATACATTCTATGTTTTTTGTGTCTCGTTACGACAAATGGATTAATAACCTCAGCCGCTGGGACTCATGCAAGGGTTCGAGTCACACAGGCGGAGCTTATCAATCCATATAAATTCGTGTATGTTTGTGTATGTGTGTGTGTGTGTGTGTGTGTGTGTGTGTGTGTGTGTGTGTGTGTGTGTGTGTGTGTGTGTGTGTGTGTGTGTGTGTGTGTGCACTGTATTTAACTTACGGGTGAATAGGTATGTATGCCTGTATGTGTGTATGTATGCATATACATACACAAAAAGTTCGCAAGTTTTAAAACTAAATATTTCAATGAGTAAATCCCGTCTTTTATTTCCCAGAAAAAGTGCAGCCAGCATGTCTTCCTGGTCTGTTCGCGACGATCAACCCCGAGGGGCGGATCCAAAACGCCACAGTCTACGGTTTCCTTTACGAAAATGGTAATAAAGAGAAAATTTCAATCCCAGAGGACAATACTTACTTGCATGGGTACAAGAACATGGGATCTAGCTACACTCTCGAATAATGCCTGTCTTGACGCGGTGTGTTTTCTTCCACAGGTGGTTTGGAAAAGTTTTTTGGAACTTTCAATTCGTACGGTCCAGTCGTCTTCTACAAGTCCCTTAAGGATTACAATGCCAAGTACCCTCGTGAGCAGGTCAAGAGCATCGAACTGATCTCCAAGAATCATCTAGGGGTCGTGGCTGATTTCAAAACGGTAAGAATTTAACGCTTGGACTGTGTGTGTGTGTGTGTGTGTGTGTGTGTGTGTGTGTGTGTGTGTGTGTGTGTGTGTGTATGTGTGTGTGTGTGCGCGTGCGTGTGTGTTTGATTCACCAGTGTCTTCTATCATACGCTGACCTCGTTACCGACAGCTATTACACCCCGGATAAGAGCTCCACAGTTGATATGGTACAACCTGGTAATACTGTGTCCTCGGGCATACATACACACACACAGACACAGACACACACACACACACACACACACACACACACACACAAACACGTTTTTCCAAATATACTCTACAAGCCCTAAGGGTGGGGACCAATCTCGGGACAGCAAAGTTAGCAATCCAAGGTGGTACCACTACTACATATATACATACAAATCACTAGTGTAAAGTGATGCCATATAATTAACGATTTCGGTTCGACACTGGTCACTTCAATACTGGTCACTCGATTAGACATCTTTATGATTGGGGACGACAGGTGGTGATGGATACGGAACTGCTTAGTGTAGGCCTTATGGTCTCTCCTTTATTCATATATTCTTATGTTCTCATTTCGATCTTCTCCAGCTTCGATTCTCTGCCCTCCTATTCCGCAACGTGGAAGACGGCGGCCGTTTCTACTTATTGGGCATCGGTCCAGTGGCCTCTGATATCAACGAACCAGTGACCCTCTACACGAGCATCATACCCTACCGCCACTGGATCGAGGTCGTCGTGAGGCAGTGAGCTGGGATTCACCCTCAGGAGGTTCCCAGAAAACTCTAAGACTTGAGGACACACAAGATCAGCCCAACAATAATATGTCTTCTCTTCCTCCTCCTAACCCCTTTTTCCCCGAATACCATTTCCACGCTATGCTTGAAGAGGATGTCATGTATATTAGTGCTTTTCAAACATTCCATACTCAGTTATGTAAACATTTAAGCAATGTACTCTGTAGTGCATATTATATTGTTTACTTGCTTACTTCATTTTTTTTTCATTCGATATCACTGTGGACCAAAAGGTCTCTGTCAGGATGCTTTACTAATGTAATCACTGTACCCCATTGTAAAATAAGCCCGTAATAAAATCTGCCCCTTACACCTTTCTTTATTTCACAAAGTTTTGCTTTGCCCACAGTGGCGAGACCCAAAGTCAAGATGAAGTTAATATAATTTTTAAATAAATGTGCAAATAGATACATAAGTAAATCTATTTAAAATGAGTCTTCTTCAACCTCATAAAGGAGGGTCTCAAGCCAAGGCTTGCACCCACCAGCAAGACATAGATATACACAAATAAATATTGTAAATAAACCAGGTAAAAAAATATCGTTTGCAAAGTCATATAAGTGGTTTGGGTCAATATAAATGAAGCATAAGACAACAACAACACAGAAGACACTGCGACATAACCAAGCGAATCACAACAAGAATATCCGCAAGTTAGGAGGCACCGCTGGTGGCTCGTCAACAGCCACTTCCATCTACGACGGCAAGATCCGCCGAGAGGGAGCGAAATGAGGATCGTACACAAGACGACCTAAGGCAGTCCTTCCTAAACAACGCAAATATCATTTCGAAACACTGAAACCCATTCAGTGTTCTGCAAATACTTTCCCTCATTCTATACTTACCAATTGCACTATCTTGGCGGAGATGGGTTGAATGCAAAACTTCGTGTACGTGTATAAAAATCGAGCATACAAATATATAAGAAAAGCTGTGCTCAACTTTTATCTCTCTTGATAGCGCAATCGGTTAAGTCACTATTACTTGTTACGTGCTGGCGGGGGTTCGAGTCCTTAGTTGTACCACGTTTCAATTTCTGCATGTATGCCTCCTCGAAGTTCTCGATGTTAATGGCTTAGAATTAAAGTGCAGTGTGGCTGATAAATGCAAAGTCGTTCACTGGATCCCATTCGGTGTTGTACAAATACTTTCCCTCGTTGTATACTTACCAACTGTACTATCTTGGCGGAGATGGGTTGAACGTAAAATTTCGTGTATGTATGTGTAACCCGAGCATACAATATATAAGAAAAGTTGCGCTAAACTTATTTCTCTCTTGATAGCGCAATCGGTTAAGTCACTATCGCTTGTTATGTGCTAGCGGAGGTTCCACTCCTTAGCTGTAACACGTTTCAATTTCTGCATGTATGCCTACTCGAGGTTCTCGATGTTGATGGCTTAGAATTAAAGTAAATTGTGGTTGATAAATGTAAATCTGTTCATTGGAACCCATTCAGTTTTGTACAAATACTTTCCCGCACTGCATTCTTACCAATTTTACTATCATGGATTGAACGCAAAATTTTGTGTACGTGTTTGTAATTCGAGCATACAAATATATAAGAAAAGTTACGCTCAACTTATACCTCTCTTGATGGCGCAATCGGTTAAGGCACTATCACTTGTTACGTGCTAGCCGAGGTTCTAGTCCTTAGCCACCTTTCAATTTCTGCATGTATGCCTCCTCGAGGTTCTCGATGTTGATGGCTTAGAATTCAAGAAGATTTAGATAAATTACAGCAATGGTCTGAAAAGTGGCTAATGAAATTTAAAACAAGTAAATGCAAAGTAATGCACATAGGTAAAAATAACAGTAAGTACGATTACAAGTTATTTGGAAATTCGTTAACAAAAGTGGATAGTGAAAAAGATCTCGGCGTAATTATCAGTAACGACCTCAAATCATCCAAGCAGTGTATTTCAGCCTCTGAGAAAGCAAATAAGATTCTGGGACTGATTGCGCGATCTTTTGATTTCAAAAGTCCATCACTCATTAACAAGCTATATAAATCGTTAGTTCGTCCACATTTGGAATATGCTGTTTCCGTATGGTCACCGAATCTCATTAAAGACATTGACAGACTGGAAAAAGTACAACGGCGAGTTTCACCACCCCTTGTCACCACTGTCACCACCACTGTCGGTCCTCGACCATTACACGTATATTTGACTTGTAATACCACTCGTCTTGAGGCCCCTTGCCTTCGTTACGTGAGTTTCACTAAATATTCAAGTTCCTCTTAAGCAGTAGTCTCACTATTTTCTAGGCCCCGTGCCTAGTTCTCTCGTCCTTTGGGTTAATAAAAGGGTGGTGAATTTTCTTTCTTCTTTCACTGTAATTTCACCTTCTGGTTACACTCAGGATCTCTTTCTCTCGTCTCTACATCGTCTCTCTCGATCGTCTCCCTAGATCGTCTCTCCCGATCGTCTCCCTAGATCGTCTCTCGATCCTCTCTCCCTCGAGATCCCGTATCCTACGCTAAGCTACCTTCGTCTGACGTCACTAATTTTTCTAATCCAATCTCCAGTGACTTTTCAAATAAATGTCACTCCTTATGGGCGTGACTTTGAATTCATGCACCAATAGTTTTTTCCTCCTTCTCCACCTTGCACCAATCCAGAAAGCCATTCCAATGCCACTAGCAAAATTGTTTACCTCAGCATTAGTCAAACGAAGCTAACCTGCGCTTACAGAGTTTTGATTACATCATCGATTATAAAACAGTCACCACCGTCGGTGTGTTTACATAGACATAACGTCGCCCTCACATAGACATAACGTCGCCCTCACAGGCGTCGAGTCTGAATTATTCTAATGCCCTAGCTCATTTCCATTCGTACACTACCGGCCTCTTACAGGGCTCGGCAGCTACCCTTGGTCGTCCCGACCAATTTCTTATTTCCCTCTTACAGGGCTTGCTAATATATTTCTAGAATAAGCTAATCTACCCTTGCGTAATTGTTAATCTACCCTCCAAAATATATCATTCATGCAATAAATTGGGAATAATACATAAACATAATACCTATAAATGTGAATAACATGCATCTCAATATATATAAGGTATTGAATTAAGCGGTTACATGGTTGATTTGCTTTGACAGAGCCAATCTCCGGAATACAACAAAGGCAATCAGTGCTGCCACTAACACTGAAAGTAAGGGTATGATAAGGATTGGTAGTATATGTAAATCATTTGAGGGAGATCTTGACAATGGTCTTCTCTTAATTTTCAAGGGAGGAGAGTTTTCAGGCAATGTGAAGTTGAAGGTTGAAATGTAGGTGTCCTCGGTTAAATGCATTGTATTAAGGGTATTAGAAATGGTGGAAATAGTGTCTGCATGCAATTCGCAGTTATCTTGAATAGAGACAAGACCTTCAACCAAATCTAATTTAGGACTCAACCCGGGACAATTTATTGATACCTTTGTCTTGTTAGGGAAAAACAGGTAATGAGATCCTTGTATGTTACAATGAGGGATCTGGTCTACCAAAATTCGTTGGTAATGACAATTGTTCATAACAGACATATTCCTAACCAGAGAGTTCATGTGAAGCTTCTCGGAACACAAAAGAGATCACTATGAACACTAACTTTTCAAATGCAAAACACATTAATCTAGAGTTTGAGTGTCTCTTCTTGTTCAATATTATTTCCAACACACTTCATTTTCAAAGACAGTCTCATTACTTTAAAATGGTCACAATACTCATGTGTGTACTCAGATGAGAGGTCCTTAAGTCCTTAAGATTCCAAGTCTGACCACAGCAGATCCTAGGTTTTAGGTTTCCATGTATCTGCTTGACACCAAGTTCCAGTTGTTTAAGTCTCCCATCCCAAATACAATACAAATGGTCAATACTATCTGTAAAATACATCAAGATTAATGTTCAACTCTTGAAAAATATCATTATAATATTCTCCATATTCTCCAGGGTTATTAATATTCATGCACAAAGTATTACTATAATCATCTTCATAGATCTGCAAGCTAATTTTCCTTATGTCATCTAAATGTCCTATCAATTCTTCTCTTGATTCTAAATGTTTAAGTTTAAACTTGTTTCCACCTGCAGAATCAATTACCCTATATGGACCAGTGTACCTTGGTGAAAGTTTATTATTGGGTGAGGTTAATTTGACCATTACTAATTCTCCAATTTTCAGTTCTAGTTTATGAGCTATTTTGTGTTGTTGTTCCTTCATCTTTTGTGAATACACCTGCATATGTTTCCTAACTCTTTGGTGAATACTTTGAAGAGTATTTATCCTATTGGATATATAATCATCCATATTATATATGGGTTTTTGCTCTGCAGTCAACATTTCATATGGCAGAGTTTTGTCCTCCCCAAAAATTATAAAATGAGGTGTATCCCCAGTTGCTACATTAATTTGATTGTTCAGGGTACACTTAACACAAGGAATCCAAGTATCCCAAGTTACACTATGAGGACTTATTAGGGTTCTAAGACATATAATTATCTTTTTGTTTAACCTTTCTACTACTCCATTACTTTGGGGATGGTTAACGAGTATATTGACTTTCTTGATGTGGAATACACTACATAGATTTTCCAAGATTTTGTTATTAAATTCAGTCCCATTATCTGAAACTAGGATGTTAGGTGTAGTAAAATTACAGATTATCTGATCATAGATTACGGAAGCAATAGTTTCAGCTTTCTTATTGATTATGGGTTGTAATATACAAAATCTTGAAAAATAATCAATAGCAACAAATAGGTATTTAAAGCCGTTCTCGGATAATGGTAATTCCAATGTATCCATGTGAACTCTTTCCCAAGGTTTCTGTGGAATGGGATAGGTGAGTATAGGAGCAGGTTTTGGTGTATTTCCCTTCACCTTTACACATTTTACACACTTTTCTATATAATCATATATAGTTTTCTTCATACCTAGCCAAAAGTACTTAAGTTGTGCCTGTCTATAAGTTTTATCCTTTCCAGGATGTGAACTACAATCACTATCATGAAGTAACTTCAATATCTCATTTACCAGAGTTTGTGGTATAACCAACTGATTTACTTGACCTCTAGAAATATCTTTCCCATTTAAAAATGTTTTCCTATACAAAATTCCATTAATCAAATGAAATTCCTCTATCTTATACCCCTTTGGTAGCTTTGGAGGATCTCCTCTTGGGTTCATCAAATGCTTGATTATTGAATCACATGTCTCATCATCTCTCTGTTCTCTTATTAGCATTTCTTCATCTAAAGTTACTAATTCTTCTATACTACAAACAAGATTAATCAACCCAGTCCCAGTCATTGGTTGACTAATGTTTCTAGAAAGTGGATCTGCTACATTCCTTCTACCCGGAATATATTCAAATTGAACTTCATAGCACTGAAGTATCGTAAACCATCTAGCAAGTCTGCCTCTAAGATTCTTATGCTTAAATAAGTTCTGAATAGCTGTGTGATCAGTCCAAACTCTGATGGGATACCCTAGTATCATATCCCTAAAACTTTCTAAAGAATAAATTACTGCTAAAGTTTCTCTTTCAGTTATAGAATAGTTTCTCTCCGCACTATTACAAAGTCTGGATGTGTAAGCTATGGGTTTTAAAGTTCCATTTCTCTCTTGCATTAGTATGCCTCCTAACCCTATGTCAGACGCATCAGTACAAAGAATAAATTCTTTTTCATAGTCGGGAAAAATTAAAATAGGTGAACTCGTGAGTTTATCTTTCAACTTGTCAAAAGCTTGCTGTTGCGCAGGTCCCCATATGAACTTTGAGTCCTTTCTCAACAAAGAACTTAGTGGATTAGCAATGTCAGCATAACTTTGAATGAATTTTCTATAATATCCTGTTAATCCCAAAAAGCTCCTAACCTTGTCTACATTGGTCGGAACTGGAAAATTCTTGACAGCGTCAACCTTTGAATTTACTGTACTCAGCCCGTGTCTGTCTATCTTATGCCCTAAGTAAATGACACTGTCTTGCAAGAACTTACATTTTTCAAGTTTTACTTTTAACCCAGCTTCTCCTAGTCTTGAGAATATCAAATCTAATTTCTTAAAGTGCTCCACTGCAGTCTGAGAAACTATTAAAATGTCATCTAGAAATACACTGGCAGTGTTTCCTAACAATCCATCTAGAATAGTATTCATTAATCTCATGTAAGTTAATGGACTATTGCATAACCCAAATGGCATTCTCTTGAACTCATAATGTCCTGTTGTAGTAGAAAATGCTGTGAACTCTCTTGAATCTTCATGCAATTCTATTTGCCAAAAAGCTGATTTGATATCTATAGTACTAAAATATCTATTCTCAGTTCCCAAACTTCTCAAAATGTCACCGATAATGGGTAATGGTAACCTGTCACGAATGGTGTGCTTATTCAGTTCCCTGTAATCAATAACTGGTCGCATAGTCCCATCAGACTTTGGTACTAAGATCAACGGAAAATTCCACTCACTTTTACTATGTTCAATAATATCCTGTGATAACATTTCAGTGATGAGTTTATCTACTACAGCTAATTTAGAGTGAGGAACTCTGTAGGCTGGTATGTAGATAGGTTGTGTTCCTGGTTTTAACTTAATGTGATGTTTTAAAACAGTTGTTTTGCCTAAGGCGTCCCCCGGCAAAGCAATTTCTTTTTTATGTTTCATAAGCAAAGCAAATAAAGCTTCATCCAACTCAGGGCAATTAGTTGATTGTAATAATTCTTTATATCTATTTCTTAAGTCTATGCCTTCTTGTACTGAACAAATTGATGAAGTTGGTAATTCTATCTCCTCACTATTCTCATTTAAAATCTTAATAGGTTTAGTACACACCTGAATACATCCTATTTGTGTACCTTTCTTTAAAACTATCTCTTTATTCATAGTATTAATTACTAATACTTCTACTCTGTTCTTATTTGTCTTATAAATCCCTGAGTCCCACTTCAATCCTTTAAGTTTAACTGATTCTGGGACTGTAATTACTTCAGAGTCTACATTGATTCCTTTCAAACACACTTCAACCTTATTAATTGACATGGGATGTAACAATGTCGACCTTGTTAATCCGCAATCTGCAATTCTCAAGGCATCTGTGGTTGATAATTTAGTAATCTCTGGGATTTCCTGAACTTCTGAGTTGGGTTCACAAATTGTTTTACTTTCTGTAGGGTTGGACCGCTCGGTCACGCTATCTAGGATAGAAATGTTATCTAAGGATTCATTGATTCCTGTCACTGGTCTTAAGTCTGGTTGATTTAAGAATGGGATTAACTGTGACTTCACTAAAATTCCTAAGTCAGCAGGACAAATTACCATGTTTTCTTTTCTCATAGTTGCAAATCCTATCAATAAATCTCCTGGAAAAACAGACTCTTCTACCACTATCACTGGGATGTACAATTGTTCATTTGTATACAAGGCAACTTCTAGCTCAATCTTACCTAATGTTTTTAACTGATTTCCAGTTACACCTTGCAATGTGTAACGGATTGGTTCCAACATTTTCACTCCTGGGTTCAACTGGTTTAAAACTTTACTAGTAATTACATTAACTACAGACCCTGTATCAATAAAAATTTGAATAGGCTTATTGAACACTTTACCCGCAATGAGAGGTCCTACAGAAGTTTTACCAACAGTAATTATCAGTTTGTCAGTTTCTTTCATCTCCCTTGCATTCCCATATTTAACACAATATCGCCTATCGGTATATATATGGGGAGGTCTGAAATGGTTTATTCTGTGTCTGGGGGTTTTCCTCTTAGCCCTGGGGGTACCCAAAAATTCCGGCACACATGAGTTCTGTGTCCGATTTTATTATGGTAAATACAGAATGGAGGGTTCCTACATTGATACTCATTGTGACCTTCGTATTTGCAATTTCTGCAAATAATCCCATAAAAACATTCTTGTGCTTTGTGTCCCCATGCATTACAATTAAAACATAGGATTCTGGTATCCCTATCCCTAGATGGACTTCTAGCATGCCGCCTATGTCCTACTTCTGTTTTCTTAAACTCTCTAGAGTTCCTATATTGGCTTTGTTGATTTATAGGCATTACATATGGGTTTATTGTTCTGGTCTCACTGTATCCTTGAAGAAGATAATCTACTTCTCCTAAACTGATATTTGATTTTAGATCTTTGTACAGCCTTTCTGCTGTTAAGTCATCAGAATTCTTTGCCAATAAACTAAATGTAATCAATTTGATTACCTGTGAGATTTTCATCTCACTAGATCTTTCTATCCAGTCTGAATCTTTCAAGATAGAATTCATGTCTTTTGACCATCTATCTAATCTAGCTAAGTACTCTGTGTCAGTTTCACTTGTCCTAACTTCCTTAACCCATTCAACTCCGATGACAAGATGTCTTGTCATTTGGTCAAATAAAACAAAAAATCATAAAACACCAAAATGTTTGATCAAACACCAGAAAAATATGACGTCAATCCTCGCTTCGCTCGCAGCGAAGCGAGGACTGACGTCATATTTTTCTGGTGTTTGATCAAACATTTTGGTGTTTTATGATTTTTTGTTTTATTTGACCAAATGACAAGACATCTTGTCATCGGAGTTGAATGGGTTAATCATTTTTACCAATGATCTAATAGGATCCTGATCACATTTGGACATGAAATGTTTAAGGCTTTCTTGTAATTATCATATTGATTAATTTCTTCCATTTGCTGGAAGTTAATGACAAACCTCGCCCTTCCATGCTCTGGATCTATATTCTCCTTGAGAATCTCAATCTTACGATTCTCATTGGTAATGTTTTTACTAACTATAAGAGTGTCAATGAGGTTCAGGAACTTGTTTACACCATATGTGTTAGACTCTCCTGTGAATTTTGGAATATTTGTAATTGATGTGTGAATTTCGTGTCTCAACACATTAGAATTCTGAGGGGTACTCATACTTATTACTAATACCTTGCTTTAGCCTGGCTGCTTGCGATGTCGCTTCGTGATGTCAATGTCTGGTTTGACGTCCTTCTACGGTCTTGTCATTCGTCAACGACGTTGTTCCTCCTCCATCACACACTCTGCCTTGAAGACCGCCTTGTAGATGATGATCACCTTGAATAATCTTGAAGAATGCTTGTTCCCATCGTAGCAGTTACTTGAAGTTGTAGATTTCTCTCGTAGTCGTCTTGGAACTAATACACTCTTGATTTTGGTTGTCTTGTTCCCGTAGACTTCTTGCGCCACTTCTCTTCGGAGGTGTTTAACACTCAGTTCGTTCATCCCACCGCTGCCACCACTTTCACCATCCCTTGTCACCCCTGTCACGTCACCACCACTGTCGGTTCTCGATCATTACACTTAAATTTGACTTGTAATATCACTCGTCTCAAGGCCCCTTGCCTTCGTTAAGTGAGTTTCCCTAAATATTCAAGTTCCTCTTAAGCAGTAGTCTCACTATTTTCTAGGCCCCGTGCCTAGTTCTCTCGTCCTTTGGGTTAATAAAAGGGTGGTGAATTTTCTTTCTTCTTTCACTGTAATTTCACCTTCTGGTTACACTCAGGATCTCTTTCTCTCGTCTCTACATCGTCTCTCTCGATCGTCTCCCTAGATCGTCTCTCCCAATCGTCTCCCTAGATCGTCTCTCGATCCTCTCTCCCTCGAGATCCCGTATCCTACGCTAAGCTACCTTCGTCTGACGTCACTAATTTTTCTAATCCAATCTCCAGTGACTTTTCAAATAAATGTCACTCCTTATGGGCGTGACTTTGAATTCATGCACCAATAGTTTTTTCCTCCTTCTCCACCTTGCACCAACCGGAAAGCCATTCCAATGCCACTAGCAAAATTGTTTACCTCAGCATTAGTCAAACGAAGCTAACCTGCGCTTACAGAGTTTTGATTACATCATCGATTATAAAACAGTCACCACCGTCGGTGTGTTTACATAGACATAACGTCGCCCTCACATAGACATAACGTCGCCCTCACAGGCGTCGAGTCTGAATTATTCTAATGCCCTAGCTCATTTCCATTCGTTCACTACCGGCCTCTTACAGCGAGCCACAAAACTGATTCCAAATATCAAAAATAAATCATACGAAAATCGACTAAAACACATGAACCTGTTTTCCCTAAAAAAGCGTAGACTCAGAGGTGACTTGATACAGGTCTTTAAGATTTTAAAGGGAATTGACAACATCAAAAGTTACAAAATTTTCACATTGAATGAGAATCACACAAGAAACAATGGTCTCAAACTGTCCGGAAATAGATTCAATTTGGAAGTAGGTAGAAACAACTTTGCCAACCGTGTAGTTAATGAATGGAATAAACTTCCTGCACAGGTAGTGCAATGTAGTTCAGTTCAAAGCTTTAAGAACCATTTAGATAAATACCTAAGTAAGATGCTGTAATGATTATAATTTATCTTATATTATTTGTTCTTGTTTTGCTATTGTCTGTCTGATTTTCATTTATTATTAGTTATATGTCAATTTATTATTGTTTACTGTTTACCTGCTTGTTTATTATTTAACTATACCTATGCATTTATTTATGTATTTTATTTGTTATTTACATTATTATAGTTTTTATTTATTGTTTTATTATTAATATGATTTTTTTCCGCATCCGACCTAGATATGGATCAAAAGGTCTCCTGTCGGCATGCTCCGCGTTTGTAATCCTTTGTAAAGGTAAATCTGCTCACTGGGACCAATTCAGTATTGTACAAATGCTTTCCCGCGTTGTATACTTACCAGTTGTACTATCATGGCAGAGATGGGTTAAGGGACCACGTCTCTTAGAACCAAAACTAGAATCTGGTCTCTCATACACAGAATATTGTTCAGAACTTAAGAAACTGTTCAGTGACAGACCTGAGAATAATTTTTATTTCCTACTCAATGCTCGGTCCATAATACATAATCCCACTCCGATAGAACCCAGCAGGGATAGAACTGGCAAGGGATTCACATATTTGAAAAACAAGTTTCCCAGAGTAAGTGACGCAAAAATCAAAGAAGGTGTTCTTGGACCACATATTAGGGAGCCGATATGAGGCTAGAATTTTGATGAAGTGCTAAATGGTCTTGAAAAAGCTGCATGGCTGTCATTTAAGAAAGTTTGCGCAGAGCTTTTGGGAATGCAATATGAGCCTAAAAATCCGCTTCCTACACTTTCATTGGGACATTTTCCTGCATATCTTTGTGCTGTAAGTGACGAGCACGGTGAGAGGTTTGACCAGGGCATTCTGAACATGGAAACCCGGTATCAACGGAAGTGGAGCTCTTCAATGTGAACTGATTACTGTTGGACACTAAAAAGAGATCTCCCAGAAGCAAAACACAATCGAAAATCATACGTTTCTACATTTCAAAGGTAAGTTTCATTGAAATATCAGCCTCATTTATTCGTTATAATTGTTTAAAATTTAATATGCTATCACAGAAAAACTATGCATGATAGAAAAATTCTGAAAACATACTTGAAACCAGAAGAAAAAAATCTATCGAGTTCACCTCCTTTTGCTTGTGGGAGATGTATTTTAATCAATTTTGTTGACCAGTGTAATGGACAAAATGTATTACCAGAACTTAGTTTTAATCTAGAAAGTAGAACTTAGATTCTTAATCTTTCCTCCATCATTTACCATCTTGGCAATACGTGATCAAACTTCTCGGGAATACCCAGCGCTTCTATCCTTGGGGACAATATCGCTAATCATAAGAAATCACAGACGTGGTACAGGAGAGATTTAACGAAGGATAGTAGCAGAACGGAGAGAGAGCAATAAAAGTAATCGCCTAATTTTTTTTATTCTTTTTTATCTTATTTCATTTGTTTGTTTATTATTTGTTTATGAATTTATTTATCTATTTATCTTTTTTATTATTATTGTTTTTATTATTATTAATTAAATGGAACTGACAACCCTCTGTGAACCGGTGATAGAGACACCAACCCACAATAGTACATCTTCTTTCAGAGATCTACGAGAACTTGGGGATTGTTATTGGATGATCTCAAGCAGTAGGTTTCCCGTCATCGACACTAGAGACGTCAGTTACTATCATCATAAACTTCAGATGGCTTAAAAAGAGCTGTATGAAAGTGGCAGTTGCCGACAAGTCTATACAAATAAACATTAAATGTACGGCGTTTCGCTTAAGCTTTTTCAGGTACATGAAAAAGCTGTAATAGGCGAAACTTCGTGCTTATAAAGACTCCATCCTCATATGGTGTTTATTTCCTTAAGAAGAGCTCCATAGACGACACCTTTATTTGTTCACTTATTTATTCTATGTATTCATTTTCCCCTTAACTACTGAATGTCGTTTTCCAGGTCAAACTTTCCCAAGTTTCTCCTCTGATTTACCCTCACTTTCTTTAATTAAAATCACCACCACCGTATTCTGTGTGTTTCCGTTCTATTACAGCCATGATCGCCCGTAACCACACAGCCCAGCTGCTATATGGTAAAATATGTGTGTCTTCTCCAGTCATATCCTGGGTTTATAGCTTCACATTACGGGTTAACCTGTGACAAGAGGCCAGCATGGTGGTCAATCCTACCATTTCTGTGGCAACACGCCACAACTGCTGCAGTGTCCCCTAAGTGTACATAGCTTCATTGTACATATTATTGTTAATCTGCATTATATCATTGTATATACCAATTCCCATCATTACCGTATATCGTAAACATTACATCTCATACGAGCATCATTATTATATTACTAAATGGATTTGTATATAGTTATATTTCCATACGCTTTACAGAGCATTTGTATATCCATCGAGTATTATTCATCTCATGGCGGACGGCCGTTTCAATAGTAAGTCCTAGAACAAATTCGAAGTTTAAGTTACTTTTTCCTACTATTGGGGCGGTAATTTTCTACCATGATGTGGTAATCAACCTCATTACTTCCATACAATAACGCCTAAGTAGGCGTCATGAGATGTGAGTGTGGTCCACGCGGATATCGGCGTCTGGGGTATTAGCTGCATGTTATTGTGGGAAAGTAGCATACAGTTGATACTTTAGGGTCTATATTGGGCGCCCCTACAGACCAGACTACATATCATTTTGTCTGTGATAGAGAAAAACTCTGTTCATAGAGAAATGACGACACTTTTATTATACTACGACTGTCCCTCCATTATGCTATCCCCCAACCCATTGTTACTGCCCTGTACCGTTTCTCTGAATATAAATTTCCTTTTTTCGCCTACCCTGTGGTGGGGGATAGAATGCTGCCACCAAGTCTTTCCACTTGAGTCGTAAAAGGCAACAAAAAACGGGACGGGGTTAGGACATAAGAGGGTCTAGGAGTTTTTCAACCAGTACCCTAAGGTTTGGGTCTTTTTATGTGCGTGGATGTAGTACAGATGAGAGTAAATGGGAAGAGATAGGCAGTATGTTTGGAAGAAGAAAGATGTATGTGTTGGCTTTGAATGAAACTAAATTGAAAGGGAGCGGTGAGTGTGAGTGTGGGAGTGTAGTTGGGAGGTTCTCAAGAGTGAAGAGGGGACAAGGGAGAGAAGGGGTGGCTAAACTAGTAAATGAAGATATAGGTAAGCGTGTAGTGGAGTGGAAAGAGGTTTCTTCAAGGTTGATGTGGATGAAGGTGATGCTGGGAAGGGAGATGTGGGTTTGTGTAAGTGCGTATGGGCCTGGTAGAGAGAAGAGCGTAGAGGAGAGGGGGACTTTTTGGATAGATTTGAATGAGTGCATAGAGGGATTAGGGAGAAATGTCAATGTAGTTGTACTGGGAGACCTTAATGCTATGGTAGGAGGTGAACCAATTGACGGAGTGATTGGGAAGTATGGAGTTCCAGGTAAAAATCGTGGTGGAAAGTTTATGGTGGTGAAGGGTCTCGAGAGTTGATGATAGCATATACAGTGTTTGGGAAAAATTCAAGCATAAGTACACATGGCAGAGGGTGGTGGATGAAAGGGTGGCAGATAGAGCGTTAATAGACTATATAGTGGTGACCAGGAGTATGGTAGGAAGAGTTAAGGATGTACATGTGCTAAGGGGAGAGTGGGGGTAATACCAGATCATTTTCTGGTGGAAGGTATATTGAGAGTAGAGAATGGGTGCAGAGAGAGGAAAAGGGCAGAAGGTAGGGGAGTACTTAGAATGAGCTTCTTAAATGAGAAAGAAAAGTAGGAGTATAAGAAGAAGCTTAAAGAGGAGTGGGAAGGAGTGAAGGATAGAGTAGAACTAGGAGTGGAAGAGGAATGAGGATGGTTCAAGACCGGAGTCATAAGGTGTGCAAAGATAGTATGTTGAACAAGTAGGGCGGGAGGGAATAGAATGAAGGGTAGTGAATGGTGGGATGAGGAAGCAAAGAAGGGTGTAGAAGAGAAGAAGCAGGCTTTCATAGATTGGCTACAAATTAGGACTAAGGAATCGTATGAGAGGTACAAAGTAAAAAGAAGGGAGGTCAAACATAAGATACAGGAGGCAAAGAGGAGAGAAGATGTAAAATGGGATAAGAGTATGACAGAAAATCTTGAAAGTAAAATAAAAAGATGTTTAGGAAAGAAATTAAGAGAGGAAGAGGAGGTGAATCAAGATTGTGTTCGTAGGGTTCTGTAATTAATGACGTCACTCCTAACATTATCAGCATTATTAGGAATTGCAATGATAGCGGTGCTATGAATAGCAGTAATTATAATCATAAATTACACGAGTAAATTAATAGTAATAATAACAATAGTAATAGTAATATTAATGATAATAACAACAATAATACTAAAAATAATAACAACAAAAATAATGATAATAATTACAATAATAATAATAACAATAATAATAATAATAATAATAATAATAATAATAATAACAATAATAATAATAATAATGATAATAATGATAATAATAATGACAACAACAACAACAACAACAACAACAACAATAATAATAATAATAATAAAAATAATAATAATAATAATAATAATAATAATAATAATGACAACAATAATAAAAATAATACTATCAGTAATAACGACAACAAAATAATAATTATAATAATAATAATAATAATAATAATAATAATAATAATAATAATAATAATAATAATGATAACTATAATAATAATAATAACAATAATATAACAACAACAACAAAATAATATTAATATCTAATAACATTAATGATAATGACGTTAATAATAACAACAAAAATCATGAAAAGCTGCAGTCAAGAAACGAACAAATGAACTCATGATTCTGCGAAAACAATAATTCCCGTGAATCGACCGAACGAAGCGACGCGACCCTTCAGGTAAACTTTGCGCTTTGACAAACGAACGAAGAACTTGGGAACGCTCGTGCCCTGCCTATATACCTGAGCCTTACCTCGTGAGGCTCAGACACCAACTGCCTCCACACCCGGAACGACTTCTGCAAAGTACGTGAACACCCAAACGCTGGAGTACCTCAGGTACTTCTGCTCCCAACAGACCACAGAATTCTTAAGATCTTGATATCTTTGTATCTGTGACGATCCCCTTTGACGTTTCTGGTTCTTTTGGGTCTTAAAGAAGGTTCCTCTTTTGCAGAAGCTGATCACGATGGAAGCGCGCTCCATGTTCCTGGCCCTGCTTCTCGTAGCCCTCGCTTATGCAGGTAGGGAGAACTCCACACATTACGGGATATAATTGCCTGTTGCCAAACGACACTAAGATACACTTACACACACACACACACACACACACATACACACACACACACATATATATATATATATATAATATATATATATATATATATATATATATATATATATATATATAATACTGATGACCCACTTTCGGAGAAGAATAAGCGAAGATATAGAGATCTGTATATTTCGATCACTTACTGTGATCCTCTTCGGCAGATATAAGTTACAAAGTACAGAACAATGTGTATTTATAGTAAAGAAGTGAGGTAGCATGAGGGGACGAGGCTCAGGTCAACACGCCCGGCACGCATGCTCGCATCTTGGTGGCTCAGGTCACATGACCGGCGTTGCATGGGCCTTGGTGATTTTTGTCCACCGTTAATGTTGATGGTAACATTTTATTTATGGCAAAAGAAGAAATACAGTCTGGTGACCATTGACCATGGGAAATGTTATAATTTGGGAAATTATTTATTAAGGAGGATTCTACTATTTTTCTTCTGAAACTACATTTGGATTTATAAATTATTTCAGCATCATCCCAATTTATTCGGTGGTTTTTATTGGCGACGTGCTGAAATACTGCGGAATTTTCCTGTCCGTATTTAACAGAGTTCTTGTGCTCCTTAACCCTGGTATTGAGATCTCGACCCGTCTGTCCCCAATATACATCATTGCAATCTAAACAAGGTAATTTATAAACTCCAGGAGTTGTATTACTCTTGGATCTGTGATGTATATTGACAACTTTACTGAACAAATTATTAGGATAATGGAAGATAAAATTTACCTTTTCCTTTGGTAACATGTGAGACAATTCATGGATTGATTTGTTAAAAGGCAATTTTATGCTTCTATTATCCCAATGATGATTCATGGCGGAATGGGAATCTGTTTTGTGAAAACTAATTTTGGCCTTGCTGAGAGCTTTTTGTAAAAACCACGGCGGGTATCCTAATTTTGTTAGTTGATTTTTCACTGAATTTAGTTCCAAATCTAAGTATTGGGAGCTACAAATTCTCAAAGCCCGTAAGAATAGGCCTGAAGCTACACTATATTTTATTTTGTCAGGATGGTGGCTAAAGAAATGTAGGTAGCTCCCTGTGTGGGTGGGCTTCCTATAAACTGTGAAGGACAGTGACTCCGCATTTCTTATTATTAAGATATCTAGAAAAGGTAATTTGTGATCTAATTCCCATTCCACCTTGAATTTAATATTGTTCGTTAGGTGATTGAGCTGGTTGTGAAATTCTTGGAATGATCCCCATTCATCATCCCAAACCGTAAAGATATCATCTACATATCTATGCCAAAACATGGCGGGTGGTTTAATTTTCGGTAATAGCACTGATTCAAAATATTCCATATATAAGTTGGCTAGAACTGGCGAGAGATTAGAGCCCATGGAACATCCGAATTTCTGTTTATAATAAAGATCTTTGAATGAAAAAACATTGGTGTTGACGCAAAGTTGTGTTAAATTTAATATTTTATCTAGTGGCAGTGGTAGCTGGTTCTGGTATGGTTGTAATTTTACTTTCAAAAACTCTAAGACTACCGTTACATCAATTTGGGTGAATAGCGAAACTACATCTAGACTTAGTAATTTTCTACTACTAGGTAGGTTGTGACTTTTGATCTTTCTTATGAAGTCTTCTGAGTGTTTTATGTGAGACTCTGAGAAACAACCTACATACGGTGATAGTATTTGTGTGAGCCATTTTGAGGTCTTATGTGTACAAGAATTCCTATTTGATATGATGGGTCTGAGGGGAATGCCGTCTTTGTGCAATTTTGGAAGACCGTAAAAGTTGGGCAACTGGGGATTAATGACTTTCAGTTTTTGGAACGTGTCTTTGCCTAAGATTTTGATGGCATGTTTGTTAAATTCTGAAGCAGTGCTTTTTAGAGGATTTTTTGATAGTTGTTCCTATGTGTTTTTATCTTGTAATAGATCATGAACTTTGTTTTCATATTCTAAGTTATTAAGAATAACTAATTTCCCTCCCTTATCTGCCCTGGATATGATGACATCCTTACGATTTGTGAGATTTTCTACAGCCAGTTTGTATCGCTTTGGTAATCCACAGTCATTTTTAAAACAATCCAAAATACCATGCGTGAGAATACCTTTTAAACAATGTAGGTCTTTATCATAATTATTTGAAGCCAAGAACTTGTCAATGAGTATACTTACAATTTACTTTCTAGAGCAGCTATTAGCAAAGCCTCCCATGTTAGTGATAAACATTTAGAAATTCTTAATAAGAAACTAATTAGGTTATGTAACAACAGTGTGTGGTCCAAGATTTCATTGACTGAAAATGTGGTAAATCTATCTGACATCACTCTCTCTCGCCATGAACTAGAAGTGTTAGGACTAGAAGTCAATTGTGCTATGTACCCACCGTAGAATTTGACAAGTTCTTGGCTTCAAATAATTATGATAAAGACCTACATTGTTTAAAAGGTATTCTCACGCATGGTATTTTGGATTGTTTTAAAAATGACTGTGGATTACCAAAGCGATACAAACTGGCTGTAGAAAATCTCACAAATCGTAAGGATGTCATCATATCCAGGGCAGATAAGGGAGGGAAATTAGTTATTCTTAATAACTTAGAATATGAAAACAAAGTTCATGATCTATTACAAGATAAAAACACATAAGAACAACTATCAAAAAATCCTCTAAAAAGCACTGCTTCAGAATTTAACAAACATGCCATCAAAATCTTAGGCAAAGACACGTTCCAAAAACTGAAAGTCATTAATCCCCAGTTGCCCAACTTTTACGGTCTTCCAAAATTGCACAAAGACGGCATTCCCCTCAGACCCATCATATCAAATAGGAATTCTTGTACACATAAGACCTCAAAATGGCTCACACAAATACTATCACCGTATGTAGGTTGTTTCTCAGAGTCTCACATAAAACACTCAGAAGACTTCATAAGAAAGATCAAAAGTCACAACCTACCTAGTAGTAGAAAATTACTAAGTCTAGATGTAGTTTCGCTATTCACCCAAATTGATGTAACGGTAGTCTTAGAGTTTTTGAAAGTAAAATTACAACCATACCAGAACCAGCTACCACTGCCACTAGATAAAATATTAAATTTAACACAACTTTGCGTCAACACCAATGTTTTTTCATTCAAAGATCTTTATTATAAACAGAAATTCGGATGTTCCATGGGCTCTAATCTCTCGCCAGTTCTAGCCAACTTATATATGGAATATTTTGAATCAGTGCTATTACCGAAAATTAAACCACCCGCCATGTTTTGGCATAGATATGTAGATGATATCTTTACGGTTTGGGATGATGAATGGGGATCATTCCAAGAATTTCACAACCAGCTCAATCACCTAACGAACAATATTAAATTCAAGGTGGAATGGGAATTAGATCACAAATTACCTTTTCTAGATATCTTAATAATAAGAAATGCGGAGTCACTGTCCTTCACAGTTTATAGGAAGCCCACCCACACAGGGAGCTACCTACATTTCTTTAGCCACCATCCTGACAAAATAAAATATAGTGTAGCTTCAGGCCTATTCTTACGGGCTTTGAGAATTTGTAGCTCCCAATACTTAGATTTGGAACTAAATTCAGTGAAAAATCAACTAACAAAATTAGGATACCCGCCGTGGTTTTTACAAAAAGCTCTCAGCAAGGCCAAAATTAGTTTTCACAAAACAGATTCCCATTCCGCCATGAATCATCATTGGGATAATAGAAGCATAAAATTGCCTTTTAACAAATCAATCCATGAATTGTCTCACATGTTACCAAAGGAAAAGGTAAATTTTATCTTCCATTATCCTAATAATTTGTTCAGTAAAGTTGTCAATATACATCATAGATCCAAGAGTAATACAACTCCTGGAGTTTATAAATTACCTTGTTTAGATTGCAATGATGTATATTGGGGACAGACGGGTCGAGATCTCAATACCAGGGTTAAGGAGCACAAGAACTCTGTCAAATACGGACAGGAAAATTCCGCAGTATTTCAGCACGTCGCCAATAAAAACCACCGAATAAATTGGGATGATGCTGAAATAATTTATAAATCCAAATGTAGTTTCAGAAGAAAAATAGTAGAATCCTCCTTAATAAATAATTTCCCAAATTATAACATTTCCCATGGTCAATGGTCACCAGACTGTATTTCTTCCTTTGCCATAAATAAAATGTTACCATCAACATTAACGGTGGACAAAAATCACCAAGGCCCATGCAACGTCGGTCATGTGACCTGAGCCACCAAGATGCGAGCATGCGTGCCGGGCGTGTTGACCTGAGCCTCGTCCCCTCATGCTACCTCACTGCTTTACTATAAATACACATTGTTCTGTACTTTGTATCTTATATCTGCCGAAGAGGATCACAGTAAGTGATCGAAATATACAGATCTCTATATCTTCGCTTATTCTTCTCCGAAAGTGGGTCATCAGTATTATTTTACATATGTGCTACGACATATCTTTGTTGTGATATATATATATATATATATATAAATGATATTTATACAGACATAATTTTATTTTGCTTAGGAAATTCTCGTGGCGAGAGGTTTGATATGATAACAATACAGTGGAGACTTCATCTTAACACATTGACGGTCACATGGTACAATCATCTACAAAATTACACCATATGCAGAATGTAGCGGTTAACAAGGGTTTATTGTGGCCTATAAATCGTACGAAAATTTGGGAAATATTAATGACCTCCGAGCAAAATTACACTTCTAGGACAGCAAAGACTTGTACGAGTGTTCCGATCATTGCTGTGTCCATTGCATGTGCTCCCTCTTCATTCCACTTTCGTTCCCTGCCCTCCTCGTCCTATTCATAGATCTGAAACTAAAACCCAGCTGTCCGCAATTCCAGGACCCTCTACTGTCCAATTAGTCAACCCAGACATGGAGGTTTTGCTGCCTACATTAGATACGAATCAAGAGAAGGACGTGTCCGCGGCTTGGCAGGATCTCAACGGGAATGAAGACAAAACCCACCACATTAACGATCAGATGTATTCCAAGTCACAGTTCGAACTTGCGACTGATGCTGGAAAACAGGCTTCTAGTCTGCCGCTATTGACTTCTCTGCCCAAAGACTGCGGAAGGGTAAGTCAAGTCTGCCATTAGATGTAGATCCTATGCTTATTTTCATATATATAGCTTAGCGAAAATGCACTTTTCAGACCCATACGAGTACACCTTGTCTCTAACTACCTGAACAGCGCTCCAACATTTTATATACAATTGCAGTGCAACGGTGCTACTCACACTTGCTCTGGTCAGGCAATCCGGCATGAGGCATTCAGGACAAGAAATGTGCATATTTGCCAACTCAGGAAAAACATAGTATTGAAGTGATTGTAGTAAGTTCAAGAAAGATTCCGATAGAGTTGTGGGATGTTGGGTTGTACGACGCGCACTTGCGATAGCTTTTGTGAGCTCATCCGACCACAGAAGTTAAAGAAATATTTTGGTCATGGGATTACCATCATAGCCCTATTGTATATGACGACATACGAATGAAAAGAACTACTGAAACCAAAGAGCAACCGAATGTGTCAACTGCATTATCGGAAATGATGTCAAGGATTTCATTATCATTGTAATTAATACTACTGTGACAAATATCTATGCTAGAGTATGACCAAGACTTTAGGATAACTGCAGCCTCGTGTTTCATGCTCACAAATAAGTCAAGGTTTTGTCGACTTCTCACGTGGTGACTGGAGCCTTATCTCTTATGCATAAGTCAAGTTCTTGTTGACTACTTATGTGTGCTTCCGGCAGAACCCGAGGTATGAGAACAGTGGCGGAAAGGAGGACAACGCTCCATGGGTGATCCCCATGGGCAAAGGCAGAGGCAAAGACTTCAGTGTCCACTGCGTAGGAGTCATCATCTCCAGTCGCCACGTCGTCGCCTCTCCTTTCTGTCTCCTCGCCAATAAAGTGTGAGTATCCTTCTCTAATTCATGTCAACTCGTGGATGCTCCGGCTAGGAGAAAACATACATGCATGCATGCATACTTGAGAAAGGTGGAAAATGAGGACACGAGTTTATCCCTCGCCGGTTTCGCTTTCAGCTTCTCCAGAGCCTCTGCAGATGCTCAAAACAAAACTGGTCAGTCATAAACTCGGATTTTGACCCGTGTCCTCTTTTCCATCTTTCTTAACTTGTCAGAATGCCTCAACATTCACACATTGCATATACACATATGCCAAAACGCCCTCTCTCCCTTAAAAGTGAGGTGGACTACCCAAGGTATATAACAGCCCTTCACCTACCCCACATCCATCCAACACCATTTGTAGTCCCCCCATTTTAGATCCCTGTGGACAAAGTTCCTCTCTGTCCTCCGCCTACTGCCAGGGTCACAGGCAATGTAGCAAAACACACGACCAAAATACCTACGCGAAATGCTCTAATCTTTGTGAATTGCTTGTTTCTTACTTATTTCTTTTGGCTGCCTAAGTGTTTGTTTACAGCCATTTTTTTTTTTTTTTTTTTTGGCTGTTTGCATGTTTACTTTTTCTACATTCAGCTTCGTTACAAACTGAGAAGCACTGATGTTCTGTCACTGCAACATTGGAAATGGCCAAACCATGACCAAGGTGATGAGGACAAGAGGACATTCATGCTATGTATCAAAAGAACTTCCCCAACTTTCTTATTTCTTGCAGTCAACTCCTCGTTAGATCTAGACTCAGTTCAGATTAATACAAACTAACGCCTGTTTCTGCATCTTGGTCATCGGCTGATGGCAACGATTCAACCGGCTCGGGGAAAGGGTATTAATGTGCACACTATACCTCCAGCGACGCTGTGTTGGCACCCGTGGGAGATGAAGTCAAAGTCATTGAACTGCTGGGAATAAGCACACTTCCTACAGCGGAGAGCCCCGATGACCTTCTCACTGGAAGTAACATAGCTGTGGCCACCTTGAAGATACCTATAACCTTCTCAGGTAATCCAAATTTCCTGTACACACGATATTTTCACTTCTTTCAAAATACATGTTCTCACTGGAAACTATGCCAACTACACACACACACACACACACACACAAACACATACATTATATGTTTCTTATGTGTCGTTACGACAAATGGATTGATAACCTCAGCCGCTGGGACTCATGAAAGGGTTCGAGTCACACAGGCGGAGCTTATCAATCCATATACATTCGTATTTGTTTGTGTATGTGTGTGTGTGTGTGTGTGTGTGTGTGTGTGTGTGTGTGTGTGTGTGTGTGTGTGTGTGTGTGTGTGTGTGTGTGTGTGTGTGTGTGTGTGTGTGTGTGTGTGTGTGCGAGCGCGCACTGTATTTAACTTACAGGTGAATATGTATGTATGCCTGAACATATATAAGTATGTGTGTATGTAAGCATATGCATACACAAAAAGTTCGCAAGTTTTACAACTAAATATCTTAATGAGTGAATCCCCTTTTTTATTTTCCAGAAAAAGTGCAGCCAGCATGTCTTCCTGGTCTGTTTGCGACGATCAACCCCGAGGGGCGGATCCAAAACGCCACAGTCTACGGTTTTGCTGCCGAAAATGGTAATAAAGAGAGAATTTCAATCCCAGAGGACAATACTTACTTGCATGGGTACAAGAACATGGGACCTAGCTACACTCTCGAATAATGCCTGTCTTGACGCGGTGTGTTTTCTTCCACAGGTGGTTTGGAAAAGTTTTTTGGAACTTTCAATTCGTACGGTCCAGTCGTCTTCTACAAGTTCCTTAAGGATTACAATGCCAAGTACCCTCGTGAGCAGGTCAAGAGCATCGAACTGATCTCCAAGAATCACCTAGGGGTCGTGGCTAATTTCAAAACGGTAAGAATTTAACGCTTGGACTGTGTGTGTGTGTGTGTGTGTGTGTGTGTGTGTGTGTGTGTGTGTGTGTGTGTGTGTGTGTGTGTGCATGTGCGTGTGTATGTGTGTGTGTGCGTGCGTGTGTGTTTGATTCACCAGTGTCTTCTATCATGCGCTGACCTCGTTACCGACAGCTATTACACCCCGGATAAGAGCTCCACAGTTGATATGGTACAAACTGGTAATACTGTGGCCTCGGGCATACATACACACACAGACACAGAAAAACACACACACACAAACACGTTTTTCCAAATACTGTCAGACTCTACAGGCCCTAAGGGTGGGGACCAATCTCGGGACAGCAAAGTAAGTAATCCAAGGTGGTACCACTACATATAAACATATAAATTCCTAGTGTAAAGTCATGCCATATAAGTAACGATTTGGGTTCGATTCTGGTCGCTCGACTCATTTCCTCATTTCGATCTTCTCCAGCTTCGATTCTCTGCCCTCCTGTTCCGCAACGTGGAAGACGGCGGCCGTTTCTACTTATTGGGCATCGGTCCAGTGGCCTCTGATATCAACGAACAAGTGACCCTCTACACGAGCATCATACCCCACCGCCACTGGATCGAGGTCGTCGTGAGGCAATGAGGTGGGATTCACCCTCAGGAGGTTCCCAGAAAACCCTAAGACTTGAGGACACACAAGATCAGCCCAACAATAAGATGTCTTCTCTTCCTCCTCCACGCTATACTTGAAGAGGATGTCATGTATATTAGTGCTTTTCAAATATTCAATACTCAGTTATGTAAACATTTAAGCAATATACTCTGTAGTGCATATTATATTGTTTACTTGCTTACTTCATTTTTTTTTCATTCGATATCACTGTGGACCAAAAGGTCTCTGTCAGGATGCTTTACTAATGTAATCACTGTACCCCATTGTAAAATAAGCCCGTAATAAAATCTGCCCCTTACACCTTTCTTTATTTCACAAAGTTTTGTTTTGCCCACAGTGGCGAGACCCAAAGTCAAGATGAAGTTAATATAATTTTTAAATAAATGTGCAAATAGATATATAAGTAAATCTGTTTAAAATAAGTCTTCTTCAACCTCATAAAGGAGGGTCGCAAGCCAAGGCTTGCACCCACCAGCAAGACATAGATATACCCAAATAAATAATTAATTGCAAATAAACCAGGCAAAAAAAAAATATCGTTCGCAAACCCAAACAAGTGGTTTGGGTCAATATAAATGAAGCACAAGACAACAACAACACAGAAGACACTGTGACATAACCAAGCGAATCACAACAAGAATATCCGCAAGTTAGGAGGCACCGCTGGTGGCTCGTCAACAGCCACTTCCATCTACGACGGCAAGATCCGCCGAGAGGGAGCGAAATGAGGATCGTCCACAAGACGACCTAAGGCAGTCCTTCCTAAACAACGCAAATATCATTTCGAAACACTGGAACCCATTCAGTGTTCTGCAAATACTTTCCCTCATTCTATACTTACCAATTGCACTATCTTGGCGGAGATGGGTTGAATGCAAAACTTCGTGTACTCGAGCATACAAATATATAAGAAAAGCTATGCTCAACTTATATCACTCTTGATAGCGCAATCGGTTAAGTCACTATTGCTGGCGGGGGTTCGAGTCCTTAGTTGTACCACGTTTCAATTTCTGCATGTATGCCTCCTCGAGGTTCTCGATATTGATGGCTTAGAATTAAAGTGAAGTGTGGCTGATAAATGCAAAGTCGTTCACTGGAACCCATTCGGTGTTGTACAAATACTTTCCCTCGTTGTATACTTATCAATTGTACTATCATGGGGGAGATGGGTTGAAAGAAAAATTTTGTGTACGTGTATGTTACTCGAGCATACAAATATATAAGAAAAGTTGCACTCAACTTATATCTCTCTTGATGGCGCAATCGGTCAAGTCACTATCACTTGTCACATACTAGCGGAGGTTCGAGTCCTTAAATGTATCACATTTCAATTTCTGCATGTATCCCTACTCGAGGTTCTTGATACTGATGGCTTAGAATTAAAGTAAATTGTAGTTGATAATTGTAAATCTGTTCACTGGGACCCATTCAGTTTTGTACAAATACTTTCCCGCACTGCATTCTTAGCAATTGTACTATCATGGCGTAGATGTACTGAACGCAAAATTTTGTGTACGTGTTTGTAATTCGAGCATACAAATATATAAGAAAAGTTACGCTCAACTATCTCTCTTAATAGCGCAATCGGTTACGGCACTATCACTTGTTACGTGCTAGCCGAGGTTCTAGTCCTTAGCCACCTTTCAATTTCTGCATGTATGCCTCCTCGAGGTTCTCGATGTTGATGGCTTAGAATTAAAGTGAACTGTGGTTGATAAAGGTAAATCTGCTCACTGGGACCAATTCAGTATTGTACAAATGCTTTCCCACGTTGTATACTTACCAGTTGTACTATTATGGCAGAGATGGGTTAAGGGACCACGTCTCTTAGAACCAAAACTAGAATCTGGTCTCTCATACACAGAATATTGTTCAGAACTTAAGAAACTGTTCAGTGACAGACCTTAGAATAATTTTTATTTCCTACTCAATGCTTGGTCCATAATATATACTCACACTCCGACAAAACCCAGCACCACAACCCACCAACCCTACACCCCCCCCCCCCGCCTCTGTGCCCCTCCGAGAATTACATCTAAAGGATGGAGTTCTTAACAGGCACTACTACCCCCAACCTAAACAGTAATCCCAAAATTCATTGATTCAAAGAATCCTCCTAATGGTCCACGTTAGCCCCATTGCAGGTCACCCAGGCAGAGATAAATGCCTAGTAAACACCAAACGGGCGTACTACTGGCCCAAGATAGCCACCGCCATCACCCGTCACATTGAACCCTTTTCCAAGTTGGAGAAGTACCCATCCCCTCAGAACCATGGGATACTATGGGCATCATTTTTCAAAACTACCCCCCAAGCCGCCAAGGTTCCCAATACGTCCTTGCCGCAGTGGATTACTTTTCAAAGTATTTAATACTAGTGCCCCTACCAGACAAATCGCCAGAAACGGTGCCCCAAGCCTTAGTCGACAACGTGTTCTGTAAATACAACATTCCTCTTCAAATCTTTTCGGATAACGGATCCCTATGGTTTGGAGAGAACCAAAAGATCATACTTCAGATTGCTACTTCTGCATTACAAATATAAAAGGTAGAAGTATAACATCGATACCTGAGCATATTGTAAAATATCCTAATCTATCATCTGCTATGAGACCAGTACCTCACAGTCAAGACTTTCCTGTACCTGACCCTCCAAAACAAATGGAACTAAGTGATGATGAGTCAAGTGAGGAGGTTATGGAAAAAGAAACAGAAGACATGCACTTTTAGCCAATCTGTTCTTCAAGTGAACCACATTTATTGAGTCAGGGAGATCTGAATGATCTTGTGCGAGATTTAAACTTGTCAAAAAAGCAGTATGAACTTCTTGCTTCCAGGTTAAAGGGTTGCAATCTTCTCCTGAAAGAATAAAAAGTTAGATTTAATCGTAAGCAACATTGTGATTTTGAACACTTTTTCTCACTTGAGCATGATGTGGTGTATTGCAATGATGTATATTCTGTTATAGAGGAACTTAACCATGAACATGATAAGAACGAGTGGCGCTTGTTTATTGACTCTTCAAAAATCAGCCTGAAAGCTGTTTTGCTCCGCAATGGAAATAAGTTTCCTTCTGTTCCTCTGGCCCATGCAGCTACGATGAAGGAAATATATGAGTGTATGAAGTTTCTACTGTAATAAATAAATAAATATAAAATAAGTATGAAGAGCATAAATGGAATATCCGTGGTGACCTAAAGGTTATGGCACTTTTACTTGGAATGCAGTTGGGTTAACAAAATTTTGTTGCTTTCTCTGTGAGTGGGACAGTCGGGATAAGAAAAATCATTATGTGTGGCCAAAACAATCTCTGACCACCGGAGAGAAGAATGTTGTCAATCCTTCTCTTGTTGATTCAGATAAAATTAATCTGTCTCCTTTGCATATTAAGCTAGGGTTAGTTTTTTTTTTTTTTTTTTTTTTTTTTTTTAAGGTAGAGATAGAACTGGCAAGGGATTAACATATTTGAAAAAACAAGTTTCCCAGAGTAAGTGACGCAAAAATCAAAGAAGGTGTTCTTGGACCACATATTAGGGAGCCGATATGAGGCTAGAATTTTGATGAAGTGCTAAATGGTCTTGAAAAAGCTGCATAGCTGTCATTTAAGAAAGTTTGCGCAGAGCTTTTGGGAATGCAATATGAGCCTAAAAATCCGCTTCCTACACTTTCATTGGGACATTTTCCTGCAAATCTTTGTGCCGTAAGTGACGAGCACGGTGAGAGGTTTGACCAGGGCGTTCTGAACATGGAAACCCGGTATCAACGGAAGTGGAGCTCTTCAATGTGAACTGATTACTGTTGGACACTAAAAAGAGATCTCCCAGAAGCAAAACACACTCGAAAATCATACGTTTCTACATTTCAAAGGTAAGTTTCATTGAAAAATCAGCCTCATTTATTGGTTATAATTGTTTAAAATTCAATATGCTATCACAGAAAAAATATGCATGATAGAAAAATTCTGAAAACATACTTGAAACCAGAAGAAAAAATCTATCGAGTTCACCTCCTTTTCTTTGTGGGAGATGTATTTTGATCAATTTTGTTGACCAGTGTATTGGACAAGATGTATTACCAGAACTTAGTTTTAATCTAGAAGGAAGAACTTAGATTCTTAATCTCCTCCATCATTTACCATCTTGGCAATACGTGATCAAACTTCTCGGGAATACCCAGCGCCTCTATCCTTGGGGACAATATCGCTCATCATAAGAAATCACAGACGTGGTAATGGAGAGATATAACGAAGGATAGTACCAGAACAGAGGGAGAGTAATAAAAGTAATCGACTATTTCTTTATCTTTTTTTTTTATCTTATTTCATTTGTTTGTTTGTTATTATTTGTTTATAAATTTATCTATCTATTTGTTTAATATTTTATTCTTATTACCATTGTTTTTATTATCATTAATTAAATGGAACTGACAACCTTCTGTCAACCGATGATAGAGAGACCAACCTATCCTACTATCATCATAAATTTCAGATGGCTTAAAAAGAGCTGTATGAAAGTGGCTGTTGCCGGGAAGTCTATACAAATAAACACCAAATGTACGGCGTTTCGCTTAAGCTTTTTCAAGTACATGAAAAAGCTGTAATAGGCGAAACGTCGTGCTTATAAAGACTCCGTCCTCATATGGTGTTTATTTCCTTAAGAAGAGCTCCATGGACGACACCTTTATTTGTTCACTTATTTATTCTATGTATTCATTTTTCCCCTTAGCAACTGAATGTCGTTTTCCAGGTCAAACTTTCCCAAGTTTCTCCTCTGATTTACCCTCACTTTCTTTACTTAAAATCACCACCACCGTATTCTGTGTGTTTCCGTTCTATTACAGCCATGATCACTCGTAACCACACAGCCCAGCTGCTATATGGTAAAATATGTGTGTCTTCTCCAGTCATATCCTGGATTTATAGCTTCATATTACGGGTTAACCTGAGACAAGAGGCCAGCATGGTGGTCAATCCTACCATTTCTGTGGCAACACAACACAACTGCTGCAGTTCCCCCTGAGTGTACATAGCTTCTTAGTTCATAATATTGTTAATCTGCATTATATCATTGTATATACCAATTTCCATCATTACCGTATATTGTAAACATTACATCTCACACGAGCATCACTGTTATATTACTAAGTGGATTTGTATATTTGCATACGCTTTACAGAGCATTTGTATATTCATCAAGTATTATTGATCTGGTGGCGGACGGCCGAATCTATATTAAGTCCTAAAACAGTTTCGTAGTTTAAGTTACTCTCTCCTGCTATTGGGACGATAATTTTCGACCGTGATGTGGTAATCGACCTCATCACTTCCATACGATAACGTCTAAGTAGGCGTCATGAGGTGTGTGTGTGGTCCACGCGGATATCGGCGTCTGGGGTATTGGCTGCATGTTATTGTGGCAAAGTAGCATACAGTTGATACATTAGGGTCTATATGGGGCGCCCCTACGGACCAGATCTACACTTTTTTCTCTGTAATAGAGGAAAACTCCGTTCATACATAAATGATGAAATTTTTATCATACTACGACTATCCCTCCGTTATGCTGTCCCCCAACCCCTTCTTACTGTCCTGTACCATCTCTCTGAATATTGATTTCCTTTTTTTCGCCTACCCTGTGGTGGGGGATAGAATGCTGCCACCAAGTCTTCCCACTTGAGTCGTAAAAGGCGACAAAAAACGGGAAGGCATGAGAGAGTCTTGGAGTTTTCCAACCAGAACCCTAAGATTTGGGTCATTAAATGTACATGGTTGTGGTGCAGATGAGGGTAAATGGGAAGAAATAGGCAGTATGTTTGGAAGAAGAAAGATGTATGTGTTGGCTTTGAATGAACCTAAATTGAAAGGGAGGGGTGAGTGTCAGTTTGGGAATGTAGTTGGGAGGTTCTCAGGAGTGAAGAGAGGACGAGGCAGAAAAGGGGTGGCTACACTAGTAAGTGAAGAGATAGGTAAGCTTGAAGTGGAGTGGAAGGAGGTTCTTCAAGGTTGATGTGGATGAAGGTGAAGCTGGGAAGGAAGATGTGTGTTTTTGTAGGTGCGTATGGGACTGGTAGTGAGAAGAGCGTAGAGGAAAGGGAAGCTTTTTGGGTAGATATAAATGAGTGCATAGAGGGATTAGAGAGAAATGTCAATGTAGTTGTATTGGGAGACCTTAATGCTAGGGTATGAAACAATCCAATAGACGGGGTGATTGGGAAGTATTGAGTTCCAGATAAAAATCGTGGTGGAGAATTGATGGTGGAGATGTGTCTTGAAAGAGAGTTGATGGTAGCAAATACAGTGTTTAGGAAGAAAGTCAAGCATAATTACACATGGGATCGGGTGGTGGTTGGAAGGGTGGCAGATAGAGTGTTAATGGATTATATAGTGGTGACCAGGATTATGGTAGGAAGAGTTAAGGATGTACATGTCCTAAGGGAATAGAGTGGGGGAATATCAGATCATTTTCTGGTGGAAGGTAGAGAGTGAAGAATGGGTGGAGAAAGAAGAAAAGGACAAAAGGTAGGGAGGTGCTTAGAGTGAACTGCTTAAATGAGAAGGAAAAGGAGTAGGAGTATAAGAAGAAGCTGAGAGAGGAGTGGGAGGGAGTGAAGGATAGAGTATAACTAGGAGTAGAGGAGGAATGGGGATGGTTCAAGGAGGAAGTCACAAATTGTGCAAAGATAGTATGTGGAACAAGGAGGGCGGGAGGAAATAGAAGGAAGGGTAGTGAATAGTGGGATAAGGAAGCAAAGATGGGTGTAGAAGAGAAGAAGCAGGCTTTTATAGATTGGCTACAAATTAGGACGAGGGAATCGTATGAGAGGTACAAAGTAAAGAGAAGGGAGGTCAAGTATAAGATAAAGGAAGCAAAGAGGAGAGAAGATGTAAAATGGGATAAGAGTATGACAGAAAATCTTGAAAGTAAAATAAAAAGATGTTTAGGAAAGAAATTAAGAGAGGAAGAGGAGGTGAATCAAGATTGTGTTCGTAGGGTTCTGTAATTAATGACGTCACTCCTAACATTATCAGCATTATTAGGAATTGCAATGATAGCGGTGCTAAGAATAGCAGTAATTATAATCATAAAATACACGAGTAAATTAATAGTAATAATAACAATAGTAATAGTAATATTAATGATAATAACAACAATAATGCTAAAAATAATAACAACAATAATAATGATAATAATGATATAATAATAATAATAATAATAATAATAATAATAATAACAATAATAATAATGATAATAATAATAACAACAACAACAACAACAACAATAATAATAATATTAATAATAATAATAATAATAATAATAATAATAGAAATAATAATAATAATGACAACAATAATAAAAATAATACTAGCAGTAATAACGACAACAAAATAATAATTATAAGAATAATAATATTAATAATAATAATAATAATAATAATAATAATAATGATAATTATAATAATAATAATAATATAACAACAACAACAAAATAATATTAATATCTAATAACATTAATGATATTGACGTTAATAATAACAACAAAAATAATGAAAAGCTGCAGTCAAGAAACGAACAAATGAACTCATGATTCTGCGAAAACAATAATTCCCGTGACTCGACCGAACGAAGCGACGCGACCCTTCAGGTAAACTTTGCGCTTTGACAAACGAACGAAGAACTTGGGAACGCTCGTGCCCTGCCTATATACCTGAGCCTTACCTCGTGAGGCTCAGACACCAACTGCCTCCACAACCGGAACGACTTCTGCAAAGTACGTGAACACCCAAACGCTGGAGTACCTCAGGTACTTCTGCTCCCAACAGACGACAGAATTCTTAAGATCTTGATATCTTCGTATCTGTGACGATCCCCTTTGACGTTTCTGGTTCTTTTGGGTCTTAAAGAAGGTTCCTCTTTTGCAGAAGCTGATCACGATGGAAGCGCGCTCCATGTTGCTGACCCTGCTTCTCGTAGCCCTCGTTTATGCAGGTAGGGAGAACTCCACACATTAAGGGATATAATTGCCTGTTGCCAAACGATACTAAGATACACTTACACATACACACACACACACACACACACACACACATATATATATATATATATATATATATATATATATATATATATATATATATATATACAGACATGATTTTATTTTGCTTAGGAAATTCTCGTGGCGAGAGGTTTGATATGATAACAATACAGTGGAGACTTCATCTTAACACATCGACGGTCACATGGTACAATCATCTACAAAATTACACCATATGCAGAATGTAGCGGTTAACAAGGGTTTATTGTGGCCTATAAATCGTACGAATATTTGGGAAATATTAATGACCTCCGAGCAAAATTACACTTCTAGGCCAGCAAAGACTTGTACGAGTGTCCCGATCATTGCTGTGTCCATTGCATGTGCTCCCTCTTCATTCCACTTTCGTTCCCTGCCCTCCTCGTCCTATTCATAGATCTGAAACTAAAACCCAGCTGTCCGCAATTCCAGGACCCTCTACTGTCCAATTAGTCAACCCAGACATGGAGGTTTTGCTGCCTACATTAGATACGAATCAAGAGAAGGACGTGTCCGCGGCTTGGCAGGATCTCAACGGGAATGAAGACAAAACTCAGCACATTAACGATCAGATGTATTCCAAGTCACAGTTCGAACTTGCGACTGATGCTGGAAAACAGGCTTCTAGTCTGCCGCTATTGACTTCTCTGCCCAAAGACTGCGGAAGGGTAAGTCAAGTCTGCCATTAGATGTAGATCCTATGCTTATTTTCATATATATAGCTTAGCGAAAATGCACTTTTCAGACCCATACGAGTACACCTTGTCTCTAACTACCTGAACAGCGCTCCAACACTTTATATACAATTGCAGTGCAACGGTGCTACTCACACTTGCTCTGGTCAGGCAATCCGGCATGAGGCATTCAGGACAAGAAATGTGCATATTTGCCAACTCAGGAAAAACATAGTATTGAAGTGATTGTAGTAAGTTCAAGAAAGATTCCGATAGAGTTGTGGGATGTTGGGTTGTACGACGCGCACTTGCGATAGCTTTTGTGAGCTCATCCGACCACAGAAGTTAAAGAAATCTTTTGGTCATGGGATTACCATCATAGCCCTATTGTATATGACGACATACGAATGAAAAGAACTACTAAAACCAAAGAGCAACCGAATGTGTCAACTACATTATCGGAAATGATGTCAAGGATTTCATTATCATTGTAATTAATACTACTGTAACAAATATCTATGCTAGAGTATGACCAAGACTAGGATAACTGCAGCCTCGTGTTTCATGCTCACAAATAAGTCAAGGTTTTGTCGACTTCTCACGTGGTGACTGGAGCCTTATCTCTTATGCATAAGTCAAGTTCTTGTTGACTACTTATGTGTGCTTCCGGCAGAACCCGAGGTATGAGAACAGTGGCGGAAAGGAGGACAACGCTCCATGGGTGATCCCCATGGGCAAAGGCAGAGGCAAAGACTTCAGTGTCCACTGCGTAGGAGTCATCATCTCCAGTCGCCACGTCGTCGCCTCTCCTTTCTGTCTCCTCGCCAATAAAGTGTGAGTATCCTTCTCTAATTCATGTCAACTCGTGGATGCTCCGGCTAGGAGAAAACATACATGCATGCATGCATACTTGAGAAAGGTGGAAAATGAGGACACGAGTTTATCCCTCGCCGGTTTCGCTTTCAGCTTCTCCAGAGCCTCTGCAGATGCTCAAAACAAAACTGGTCAGTAATAAACTCGGATTTTGACCCGTGTCCTCTTTTCCATCTTTCTTAACTTGTCAGAAGGCCTCAACATTCACACATTGCATATACACATATCCCAAAACGCCCTCTCTCCCTTAAAAGTGAGGTGGACTACCCAAGGTATATAACAGCCCTTCACCTACCCCACATCCATCCAACACCATTTGTAGTCCCCCCATTTTAGATCCCTGTGGACAAAGTTCCTCTCTCTCCTCCGCCTACTGCCAGGGTCACAGGCAATGTAGCAAAACACACGACCAAAATACCTACGCGAAATGCTCTAATCTTTGTGAATTGGTTGTTTCTTACTTATTTCTTTTGGCTGCCTAAGTGTTTGTTTACAGCCATTTTTTATTTTTTTATTTGGCTGTTTGCATGTTTACTTTTTCTACATTCAGCTTCGTTACAAACTGAGAAGCACTGATGTTCTGTCACTGCAACATTGGAAATGGCCAAACCATGACCAAGGTGATGAGGACAAGAGGACATTCATGCTATGTATCATGCTATGTATCAAACTTCCCCAACTTTCTTATTTCTTGAAGTCAACTCCTCGTTAGATCTAGACTCAGTTCAGATTAATACAAACTAACGCCTGTTTCTGCATCTTGGTCATCGGCTGATGGCAACGATTCAACCGGCTCGGGGAAAGGGTATTAATGTGCACACTATACCTCCAGCGACGCTGTGTTGGCACCCGTGGGAGATGAAGTCAAAGTCATTGAACTGCTGGGAATAAGCACACTTCCTACAGCGGAGAGCCCCGATGACCTTCTCACTGGAAGTAACATAGCTGTGGCCACCTTGAAGATACCTATAACCTTCTCAGGTAATCCAAATTTCCTGTACACACGATATTTTCACTTCTTTCAAAATACATGTTCTCAGTGGAAACTATGCCAACTACACACACACACAAACACATACATTATATGTTTCTTATGTGTCGTTACGACAAATGGATTGATAACCTCAGCCGCTGGGACTCATGAAAGGGTTCGAGTCACACAGGCGGAGCTTATCAATCCATATACATTCGTATTTGTTTGTGTGTGTGTGTGTGTGTGTGTGTGTGTGTGTGTGTGTGTGTGTGTGTGTGTGTGTGTGTGTGTGTGTGTGTGTGTGTGTGTGTGTGTGTGTGTGTGTGTGTGTGTGCGAGCGCGCACTGTATTTAACTTACAGGTGAATATGTATGTATGCCTGAACATATATAAGTATGTGTGTATGTAAGCATATGCATACACAAAAAGTTCGCAAGTTTTACAACTATATATTTCAATGAGTAAATCCCGTCTTTTATTTTCCAGAAAAAGTGCAGCCAGCATGTCTTCCTGGTCTGTTCGCGACGATCAACCCCGAGGGGCGGATCCAAAACGCCACAGTCTACGGTTTTACTGCCGAAAATGGTAATAAAGAGAGAATTTCAATCCCAGAGGACAATACTTACTTGCATGGGTACAAGAACATGGGTCCTAGCTACACTCTCGAATAATGCCTGTCTTGACGCGGTGTGTTTTCTTCCACAGGTGGTTTGGAAAAGTTTTTTGGAACTTTCAATTCGTACGGTCCAGTCGTCTTCTACAAGTTCCTTAAGGATTACAATGCCAAGTACCCTCGTGAGCAGGTCAAGAGCATCGAACTGATCTCCAAGAATCACCTAGGGGTCGTGGCTAATTTCAAAACGGTAAGAATTTAACGCTTGGACTGTGTGTGTGTGTGTGTGTGTGTGTGTGTGTGTGGGTGTGTGTGTGTGTGTGTGTGTGTGTGTGTGTGTGTGGGTGTGTGTGTGTGTGTGCGTGCGTGTGTGTTTGATTCACCAGTGTCTTCTATCATGCGCTGACCTCGTTACCGACAGCTATTACACCCCGGATAAGAGCTCCACAGTTGATATGGTACAACCTGGTAATACTGTGGCCTCGGGCATACATACACACACACAGACACAGAAAAAACACACACACACAAACACGTTTTTCCAAATACTGTCAGACTCTACAGGCCCTAAGGGTGGGGACCAATCTCGGGACAGCAAAGTAAGTAATCCAAGGTGGTACCACTACATATATACATATAAATTCCTAGTGTAAAGTCATGCCATATAAGTAACGATTTGGGTTCGATTCTGGTCGCTCGACTCATTTCCTCATTTCGATCTTCTCCAGCTTCGATTCTCTGCCCTCCTGTTCCGCAACGTGGAAGACGGCGGCCGTTTCTACTTATTGGGCATCGGTCCAGTGGCCTCTGATATCAACGAACCAGTGACCCTCTACACGAGCATCATACCCCACCGCCACTGGATCGAGGTCGTCGTGAGGCAATGAGGTGGGATTCACCCTCAGGAGGTTCCCAGAAAACCCTAAGACTTGAGGACACACAAGATCAGCCCAACAATAAGATGTCTTCTCTTCCTCCTCCACGCTATACTTGAAGAGGATGTCATGTATATTAGTGCTTTTCAAATATTCAATACTCAGTTATGTAAACATTTAAGCAATATACTCTGTAGTGCATATTATATTGTTTACTTGCTTACTTCATTTTTTTCTTTTCATCCGATATCACTGTGGACCAAAAGGTCTCTGTCAGGATGCTTTACTAATGTAATCACTGTACCCCATTGTAAAATAAGCCTGTAATAAAATCTGCCCCTTACACCTTTCTGTATTTCACAAAGTTTTGCTTTGCCCACAGTGGTGAGACCCAAAGTCAAGAGGAAGTTAACATAATTTTTAATTAAATGTGCAAATAGATATATAAGTAAATCTATTTAAAATAAGTCTTCTTCAACCTCAGAAAGGAGGGTCGCAAGCCAAGGCTTGCACCCACCAACAAGACATAGATATACACAAATAAATAATTTATTGCTAATAAACAAGGCAAAAAAAAAATATCTTTCTCAAACCCAAACAAGTGTTTTGGTTCAATATTAATGAAGCTCAAGACAACTACAACACAGAACACACTGCGACATAACCAAGCGAATCACAACAAGAATATCCGCAAGTTAGGAGGCACCGCTGGTGGCTCGTCAACAGCCACTTCCATCTACGACGGCAAGATCCGCCGAGAGGGAGCGAAATGAGGATCGTCCACAAGACGACCTAAGGCAGTCCTTCCTAAACGACGCAAATATCATTTCGAAACACTGGAACCCATTCAGTGTTCTGCAAATACTTTCCCTCATTCTATACTTACCAATTGCACTATCTTGGCGGAGATGGGTTGAATGCAAAACTTCGTGTACGTGTATAAAAATCGAGCATACAAATATATAAGAAAAGCTGTGCTCAACTTATATCTCTCTTGATAGCGCAATCGGTTATGTCACTATTGTTTGTTACGTGCTGGCGGGGGTTCGAGTCCTTAGTTGTACCACGTTTCAATTTCTGCATGTATGCCTCCTCGAGGTTCTCGATGTTGATGGCTTAGAATTAAAGTGAAGTGTGGCTGATAAATGCAAAGTCGTTCACTGGAACCCATTCGGTGTTGTACAAATATTTTCCCTCCTTGTATACTTACCAACTGTACTATCTTGACGGAGATAGATTGAACGTAAAATTTCGTGTACGTGTGTGTAACCCGAGCATACAATATATAAGAAAAGTTGCGCTCAACTTATATCTCTCTAGATAGCGCAACCGGTTAAGTCACTATCGCTTGTTATGTGCTAGCGGAGGTTCGACTCCTTAGCTGTAACGTTTCAATTTCTGCATGTATGCCTACTCGAGATTCTCAATGTTGATGGCTTAGAATTAAAGTAAATTGTGGTTGATAAATGTAAATCTGTTCACTGGAACCCATTCAGTTTTGTACAAATACTTTCCTGCACTGCATTCTTACCAATTGTACTATCATGGCGTAGATGTACTGAACGCAAAATTTTGTGTACGTGTTTGTAATTCGAGCATACAAATATATAAGAAAAGTTACGCTCAACTATCTCTCTTAATAGCGCAATCGGTTACGGCACTATCACTTGTTACGTGCTAGCCGAGGTTCTAGTCCTTAGCCACCTTTCAATTTCTGCATGTATGCCTCCTCGAGGTTCTCGATGTTGATGGCTTAGAATTAAAGTGAACTGTGGTTGATAAAGGTAAATCTGCTCACTGGGACCAATTCAGTATTGTACAAATGCTTTCCCACGTTGTATACTTACCAGTTGTACTATTATGGCAGAGATGGGTTAAGGGACCACGTCTCTTAGAACCAAAACTAGAATCTGGTCTCTCATACACAGAATATTGTTCAGAACTTAAGAAACTGTTCAGTGACAGACCTTAGAATAATTTTTATTTCCTACTCAATGCTTGGTCCATAATATATACTCACACTCCGACAAAACCCAGCACCACAACCCACCAACCCTACACCCCCCCCCCCCGCCTCTGTGCCCCTCCGAGAATTACATCTAAAGGATGGAGTTCTTAACAGGCACTACTACCCCCAACCTAAACAGTAATCCCAAAATTCATTGATTCAAAGAATCCTCCTAATGGTCCACGTTAGCCCCATTGCAGGTCACCCAGGCAGAGATAAATGCCTAGTAAACACCAAACGGGCGTACTACTGGCCCAAGATAGCCACCGCCATCACCCGTCACATTGAACCCTTCTCCAAGTTGGAGAAGTACCCATCCCCTCAGAACCATGGGATACTATGGGCATCATTTTTCAAAACTACCCCCCAAGCCGCCAAGGTTCCCAATACGTCCTTGCCGCAGTGGATTACTTTTCAAAGTATTTAATACTAGTGCCCCTACCAGACAAATCGCCAGAAACGGTGCCCCAAGCCTTAGTCGACAACGTGTTCTGTAAATACAACATTCCTCTTCAAATCTTTTCGGATAACGGATCCCTATGGTTTGGAGAGAACCAAAAGATCATACTTCAGATTGCTACTTCTGCATTACAAATATAAAAGGTAGAAGTATAACATCGATACCTGAGCATATTGTAAAATATCCTAATCTATCATCTCCTATGAGACCAGTACCTCACAGTCAAGACTTTCCTGTACCTGACCCTCCAAAACAAATGGAACTAAGTGATGATGAGTCAAGTGAGGAGGTTATGGAAAAAGAAACAGAAGACATGCACTTTCAGCCACTCTGTTCTTCAAGTGAACCCCATTTATTGAGTCAGGGAGATCTGAATGATCTTCTGCGAGATTTAAACTTGTCAAAAAACAATCTGAACTTCTTGCTTCCAGTTTAAAATGTTAGAATCTTCTCCAGAAAGAACCCAAAGTTATATTTTATTGTAAGCGACATTGTGATTTTGAACAGCTTTTCTCACTTGAGGATGATGTGGTGTTTTGGAATGATGTATATTCTGTTATAGAGGAACTTGACCATAAATATAACAGGAATGAGTGGCGCTTGTTTATTGACTCTTCAAAAGCAAGTCTGAAAGCTGTTTTGTTTCATAATAGAAATAAGTTTCCTTCTGTTCCTCTGGCACATGCAGCTAACATGAAGTAAACATATGAAAGTATGAAGCTTCTATTGCAAGAAAATTATTAAGAACATAAATGGAATGTCTGTAGTGACCTAAAGGTTGTGGCACTTTTACTTAGAATGCAGCTGGGTTACACAACTTTTTTTTTTTTTTTTTGTCGCTTTCTCTTTGAGTGGGACAGTCAGGATAAGGAAAGTAATTATGAAAAGAATGTGTGGCCAAAACACTCTCTGATCCCAGGAGATAAGAATGTTGTCAATCCTCCTCTTGTTCATTCAGAGAAAATTTATCTATCTCCTTTCCATATTAAGCTAGGGTTAGTTTTTTTTTTTTTTTTTTTTTTTTTTTTTTAAGGTAGAGATAGAACTGGCAAGGGATTAACATATTTGAAAAACAAGTTTCCCAGAGTAAGTGACGCAAAAATCAAAGAAGGTGTTCTTGGACCACATATTAGGGAGCCGATATGAGGCTAGAATTTTGATGAAGTGCTAAATGGTCTTGAAAAAGCTGCATAGCTGTCATTTAAGAAAGTTTGCGCAGAGCTTTTGGGAATGCAATATGAGCCTAAAAATCCGCTTCCTACACTTTCATTGGGACATTTTCCTGCAAATCTTTGTGCCGTAAGTGACGAGCACGGTGAGAGGTTTGACCAGGGCGTTCTGAACATGGAAACCCGGTATCAACGGAAGTGGAGCTCTTCAATGTGAACTGATTACTGTTGGACACTAAAAAGAGATCTCCCAGAAGCAAAACACACTCGAAACTCATATATTTCTACAATTTGAAGGTAAGATTCATTAGAGTATCAGTCTCATTTATTAGTTATAATTGCTTAAAATTCAATATGCTATCACAGAAAACCTATGTCTGATAGATAAATTCTGAAAACATATTTGAAATCAACAGAAAAATTATATCAAGTTCACCTCCCTTTGTGGGACAATTATTTTGATCAATTTTATTGACCAGTGTATTGGACAAGATGTATTACCAGAACTTAGTTTTAATCTAGAAGGAAGAACTTAGATTCTTAATCTCCTCCATCATTTACCATCTTGGCAATACGTGATCAAACTTCTCGGGAATACCCAGCGCCTCTATCCTTGGGGACAATATCGCTCATCATAAGAAATCACAGACGTGGTAATGGAGAGATATAACGAAGGATAGTACCAGAACAGAGGGAGAGTAATAAAAGTAATCGACTATTTCTTTATCTTTTTTTTTATCTTATTTCATTTGTTTGTTTGTTTATTATTTGTTTATAAATTTATTTATCTATTTGTTTAATATTTTATTCTTATTACCATTGTTTTTATTATTATTATTAATTAAATGGAAATGACAACCTTCTGTCAATCGATGATAGAGAGACCAACCTATCCTACTATCATCATAAATTTCAGATGGCTTAAAAAGAGCTGTATGAAAGTGGCAGTTGCCGACAAGTCTATACAAATAAACATTAAATGTACGGCGTTTCGCTTAAGCTTTTTCAGGTACATGAAAAAGCTGTAATAGGCGAAACTTCGTGCTTATAAAGACTCCATCCTCATATGGTGTTTATTTCCTTAAGAAGAGCTCCATAGACGACACCTTTATTTGTTCACTTATTTATTCTATGTATTCATTTTTCCCCTTAGCAACTGAATGTCGTTTTCCAGGTCAAACTTTCCCAAGTTTCTCCTCTGATTTACCCTCACTTTCTTTACTTAAAATCACCACCACCGTATTCTGTGTGTTTCCGTTCTATTACAGCCATGATCGCCCGTAACCACACAGCCCAGCTGCTATATGGTAAAATATGTGTGTCTTCTCCAGTCATATCCTGGGTTTATAGCTTCACATTACGGGTTAACCTGTAACAAGAGGCCAGCATGGTGGTCAATCCTACCATTTCTGTGGCAACACGCCACAACTGCTGCAGTGTCCCCTAAGTGTACATAGCTTCATTGTACATAATATTTTTAATCTGCATTATATCATTGTATATACCAATTCCCATCATTACCGTATATTGTAAACATTACATCTCATACGAGCATCACTATTATATTACTAAATGGATTTGTATATAGTTATATTTGCATACGCTTTACAGAGCATTTGTATATTCATCGAGTATTATTCATGTCATGGCGGACGGCCGATTCAATAATAAGTCCTAAAATAGTATCGAAGTTTGAGTTACTATTTCCTGCTGTTGAGACGATGATTTTCGACCGTGATATGGTAATCAACCTCATTACTTCCATACGATAACGTCTAAGTAGGCGTCATGAGATGTGAATATGGTCCACGCGGATGTCGGCGTCTGGGGTATTAGCTGCATGTAATTGTGGCAAAGTAGCATACAGTTGATACATTAGGGTCTATATGGGGCGCCCTTACGGACCAGATCCACACTATTTTCTCTGTGATAGAGGAAAAACTGCGTTCATACATAAATGATGAAATTTTTTTCATACTACGACTGTCCCTCCGCTATGCTGTCCCCCAACCCCTTCTTACTGTCCTGTATCATCACTCTGAATATTGATTTCCTTTTTTTCGCCTACCCTGTGGTGGGGGATAGAATGCTGCCACAAAGTCTTCCCATTTGAGTCGTAAAAGGCGACAAAAAACGGGAAGGCATAAGAGAGTCTTGGAGTTTTCCAACGAGTACCCTAAGGTTTGGGTCTTTTAGTGTGCTTGGATGTGGTACAAATGAGAGTAAATGGGAAGAGATAGGCAGTATGTTTGCAAGAAGAAAGATGTATGTGTTGGCTTTGAATGAACTTAAATTGAAAGGGAGGGGTGAGTGTCAGTTTGGGAATGTAGTTGGGAGGTTCTCAGGAGTGAAGAGAGGACGAGGCAGAAAAGGGGTGGCTACACTAGTAAGTGAAGAGATAGGTAAGCTTGAAGTGGAGTGGAAGGAGGTTCTTCAAGGCTGATGTGGATGAAGGTGAGGTTGGGAAGGGAGATATAGGTTTTTGTAAGTGCGTATGGGCCTGGTAGTGAGAAGAGCGTAGAGGAAAGGGAGGCTTTTTGGGTAGATTTAAATGAGTGCATAGAGGGATTAGGGAGAAATGTCAATGTAGTTGTATTGGGAGACCTTAATGCTAGGGTAGGAAACAAACCAATAGACGGAGTGATTGGGAAGTATGGAGTTCCAGGTAAAAATCGTAGTGGATAATTGATGGCGGAGATGTGTCTCGAGAGTTGATGATAGCAAGTACAGTATTTAGGAAGAAAGTCAAGCATAAGTACACATGGGAGAGGGTGGTGGATGGAAGGATGGCAGATAGAGCGTTAATGGACTATATAGTGGTGGCCAGGAGTATGGTAGGAAGAGTTAAGGATGTACATGTGCTAAGGGGAGAGTGGGGGTAATACCAGATCATTTTCTGGTGGAAGGTATATTGAGAGTAGAGAATGGGTGCAGAGAGAGGAAAAGGGCAGAAGGTAGGGGAGTACTTAGAATGAGCTTCTTAAATGAGAAAGAAAAGTAGGAGTATAAGAAGAAGCTGAGAGAGGAGTGGAAGGGAATGAAAGATAGAGTAGAACTAGGAGTGGAGGAGGAATGGGGATGGTTCAAGGAGGGAGTCATAAGGTGTGGAGCAAGGAGGGCGGGAGGAAATAGAAGGAAGGGTAGTGAATGGTGGGATAAGGAAGCAAAAAAGGTTGTAGAAGAGAAGAAGCAGGCTTTCATAGATTGGCTACAAATTAGGACGAGGGAATCGCATGAGAGGTGCAAAGTGAAGAGAAGGGAAGTCAAGCATAAGATAAAGGAAGCAAAGAGGACAGTAGATGTGAGATGGGGTAAGAGTATGAGAGAAAATTTTGAAAGTAATAAAAAGATGTTTTGGAAAGAAATTAAAAGAGGAAGAGGAGGCGAATCAAGATTGTGTTCGTAGAGTTCTGTAATTAATGACGTCACTCCTAACATTATCAGCATTATTAGGAATTGCAATGATAGCGGTGCTAAGAATAGCAGTAATTATAATCATAAATTACACGAGTAAATTAATAGTAATAATAATAACAATAGTAATAGTAATATTAATGATAATAACAACAATAATACTAAAAATAATAACAACAATAATAATAATAATGATAATAATAATAATAATAATAATAATGATCATAGAAATAAATAAATAAATAATAATAATAACAATAATAATAATAATAATGATAATAATAACAACAATAACAATAATAATGATAATAATAATAATAATAGTAATAATAATAATAATAACAACAATGATAAAAATAATACTATCAGTAATAACGATAACAAAATAATAATGATAATAATAATAATAATAATAATAATAATAATAATAATAATAATTATAATAATAATAATAATAACAATAATATAACAACAACAACAACAAAACAATACTAATATCTAATAACATTAATGATAATGACGTTAATAATAACAACAAAAATAATGAAAAGCTGCAGTCAAGAAACGAACATATGAACTCATGATTCTGCGAAAACAATAATTCCCGTGAATCGACCGAACGAAGCGACGCGACCCTTCAGGTAAACTTTGCGCTTTGACAAACGAACGAAGAACTTGGGAACGCTCGTGCCCTGCCTATATACCTGAGCCTTACCTCGTGAGGCTCAGACCCTAACTGCCTCCACAACCGGAACGACTTCTGCAAAGTACGTGAACACCCAAACGCGGAGTACCTCAGGGTATACACTTCTGCTCCCAACAGACCACAGAATTCTTAAGATCTTGATATCTTTGTATCTGTGACGATCCCCTTTGACGTTTCTGGTTCTTTTGGGTCTTAAAGAAGGTTCCTCTTTTGCAGAAGCTGATCACGATGGAAGCGCGCTCCATGTTCCTGGCCCTGCTTCTCGTAGCCCTCGCTTATGCAGGTAGGGAGAACTCCACACATTACGGGATATAATTGCCTGTTGCCAAACGACACTAAGATACACTTACACACACACACACACACACACACACACACACACACACACACACACACACACACACACACACACATATATATATATATATATATATATATATATATATATATATGATATTTATACAGACATAATTTTATTTTGCTTAGGAAATTCTCGTGGCGAGAGGTTTGATATGATAACAATACAGTGGAGACTTCATCTTAACACATTGACGGTCACATGGTACAATCATCTACAAAATTACACCATATGCAGAATGTAGCGGTTAACAAGGGTTTATTGTGGCCTATAAATCGTACGAAAATTTGGGAAATATTAATGACCTCCGAGCACAATTACACTTCTAGGACAGCAAAGACTTGTACGAGTGTTCCGATCATTGCTGTGTCCATTGCATGTGCTCCCTCTTCATTCCACTTTCGTTCCCTGCCCTCCTCGTCCTATTCATAGATCTGAAACTAAAACCCAGCTGTCCGCAATTCCAGGACCCTCTACTGTCCAATTAGTCAACCCAGACATGGAGATTCTGCTGCCTACATTAGATACGAATCAAGAGAAGGACGTGTCCGCGGCTTGGCAAGATCTCAACGGGAATGAAGACAAAACCCACCACATTAACGATCAGATGTATTCCAAGTCACAGTTCGAACTTGCGACTGATGCTGGAAAACAGGCTTCTAGTCTGCCGCTATTGACTTCTCTGCCCAAAGACTGCGGAAGGGTAAGTCAAGTCTGCCATTAGATGTAGATCCTATGCTTATTTTCATATATATAGCTTAGCGAAAATGCACTTTTCAGACCCATACGAGTACACCTTGTCTCTAACTACCTGAACAGCGCTCCAACACTTTATATACAATTGCAGTGCAACGGTGCTACTCACACTTGCTCTGGTCAGGCAATCCGGCATGAGGCATTCAGGACAAGAAATGTGCATATTTGCCAACTCAGGAAAAACATAGTATTGAAGTGATTGTAGTAAGTTCAAGAAAGATTCCGATAGAGTTGTGGGATGTTGGGTTGTACGACGCGCACTTGCGATAGCTTTTGTGAGCTCATCCGACCACAGAAGTTAAAGAAATATTTTGGTCATGGGATTACCATCATAGCCCTATTGTATATGACGACATACGAATGAAAAGAACTACTAAAACCAAAGAGCAACCGAATGTGTCAACTGCATTATCGGAAATGATGTCAAGGATTTCATTATCATTGTCATTAATACTACTGTAACAAATATCTATGCTAGAATATGACCAAGACTTTAGGATAACTGCAGCCTCGTGTTTTATGCTCACATATAAGTCAAGGTTTGGTCGACTTCTCACGTGGTGACTGGAGCCTTATCTCTTATGCAGAAGTCAAGTTCTTGTTGACTACTTATGTGTGATTCCGGCAGAACCCGAGGTATGAGAACAGTGGCGGAAAGGAGGACAACGCTCCATGGGTGATCCCCATGGGCAAAGGCAGAGGCAAAGACTTCAGTGTCCACTGCGTAGGAGTCGTCATCTCCAGTCGCCACGTCGTCGCCTCTCCTTTCTGTCTCCTCATCAATAAAGTGTGAGTATCCTTTTCTAATTCATGTTAACTCGTGGATGCTCCGGCTAGGAGAAAACATACATGCATGCATACATACATACTTGAGAAAGGTGGAAAATGAGGACACGAGTTTAATTCCGAGTTTATCCCTCGCCGGTTTCGCTTTCAGGTTCTCCAGAGCCTCTGAAGAAGCTCAAAGCAAAACTGGTCAGTAATAAACTCGGATTTTGACCCGTGTCCTCTTTTCCATCTTTCTTAACTTGTCAGAATGCCTCAACATTCACACATTGCATATACACATATGCCAAAACGCCCTCTCTCCCTTAAAAGTGAGGTGGACTACCCAAGGTATAAAACAGCCCTTCACCTACCCCATCCATCCAACACCATTTGTAGTCCCCCCATTTTAGATCCCTGTGGACAAAGTTCCTCTCTGTCCTCCGCCTACTGCCAGGGTCACAGGCAATGTAGCAAAACACACGACCAAAATACCTACGCGAAATGCTGTAATATCTGTGAATTGGTTGTTTCTTACTTATTTCTTTTGGCTGCCTAAGTGTTTGTTTACAGTCTTTTTTTTTTTTATTCTGGCTGTTTGCATGTTTACTTTTTCTACATTCAGCTTCGTTATAAACCGAGAAGCACTGATGTTCTGTCACTGCAACATTGGAGATGGCCAAACCATGACCAAGGTGATGAAGAAAAGAGGATATTCATGCTATTTATCACAAGAACTTCCCCAACTTTCTTGCATCATGCAGTCAACTCCTCGTTAGATCTAGACTCAGTGATAAGATAACCAGCCTGGTTTCGGAGCAAATCCAGTTCAGATTAATACAAACTAACGCCTGTTTCTGCATCAAAGTCAACGGAAGATGGCAACGATTCAACCGGCTACGGGAAAGGGTATGAATGTGTACACTATATCTCCAGAGACGCTGTGTTGGCACCGGTGGGAGATGAAGTCAAAGTCGTTGAACTGCTGGGAATAAGCACACTTCCTACCGTGGAGAACCCCGATGACCTTCTCACTGGAAGTAACGTAGCTGTGGCTACCTTGAAGATACCTAGAACCTTCTCAGGTATTCAACATTCCCTGTACACACTATATTTGCACTTCTTTGAATATACATGTTGTCACTGGAAACTATGCCAACTACACACACACACACACACACACACACACACACACACACACATACATTCTATGTTTTTTGTGTCTCGTTACGACAAATGGATTAATAACCTCAGCCGCTGGGACTCATGCAAGGGTTCGAGTCACACAGGCGGAGCTTATCAATCCATATAAATTCGTGTATGTTTGTGTATGTGTGTGTGTGTGTGTGTGTGTGTGTGTGTGTGTGTGTGTGTGTGTGTGTGTGTGTGTGTGTGTGTGTGTGTGTGTGTGTGTGTGTGCACTGTATTTAACTTACGGGTGAATAGGTATGTATGCCTGTATGTGTGTATGTATGCATATACATACACAAAAAGTTCGCAAGTTTTAAAACTAAATATTTCAATGAGTAAATCCCGTCTTTTATTTCCCAGAAAAAGTGCAGCCAGCATGTCTTCCTGGTCTGTTCGCGACGATCAACCCCGAGGGGCGGATCCAAAACGCCACAGTCTACGGTTTCCTTTACGAAAATGGTAATAAAGAGAAAATTTCAATCCCAGAGGACAATACTTACTTGCATGGGTACAAGAACATGGTATCTAGCTACACTCTCGAATAATGCCTGTCTTGACGCGGTGTGTTTTCTTCCACAGGTGGTTTGGAAAAGTTTTTTGGAACTTTCAATTCGTACGGTCCAGTCGTCTTCTACAAGTCCCTTAAGGATTACAATGCCAAGTACCCTCGTGAGCAGGTCAAGAGCATCTAGATGATCTCCAAGACTCTCCTAGGGGTCGTGGCTAATTTCAAAACGGTAAGAATTTAACGCTCGGACTGTGTGTGTGTGTGTGTGTGTGTGTGTGTGTGTGTGTGTGTGTGTGTGTGTGTGTGTGTGTGTGTGTGTGTGTGTGTGTGTGTGTGTGTGTGTGTGTGTGTGCGTGCGTGTGTGTTTGATTCACCAGTGTCTTCTATCATGCGCTGACCTCGTTACCGACAGCTATTACACCCCGGATAAGAGCTCCACAGTTGATATGGTACAACCTGGTAATACTGTGGCCTCGGGCATACATACACACACACAGACACAGAAAAACACACACACACAAACACGTTTTTCCAAATACTGTCAGACTCTACAGGCCCTAAGGGTGGGGACCAATCTCGGGACAGCAAAGTAAGTAATCCAAGGTGGTACCACTACATATATACATATAAATTCCTAGTGTAAAGTCATGCCATATAAGTAACGATTTGGGTTCGATTCTGGTCGCTCGACTCATTTCCTCATTTCGATCTTCTCCAGCTTCGATTCTCTGCCCTCCTGTTCCGCAACGTGGAAGACGGCGGCCGTTTCTACTTATTGGGCATCGGTCCAGTGGCCTCTGATATCAACGAACCAGTGACCCTCTACACGAGCATCATACCCCACCGCCACTGGATCGAGGTCGTCGTGAGGCAATGAGGTGGGATTCACCCTCAGGAGGTTCCCAGAAAACCCTAAGACTTGAGGACACACAAGATCAGCCCAACAATAAGATGTCTTCTCTTCCTCCTCCACGCTATACTTGAAGAGGATGTCATGTATATTAGTGCTTTTCAAATATTCAATACTCAGTTATGTAAACATTTAAGCAATATACTCTGTAGTGCATATTATGTTGTTTACTTGCTTACTTCATTTTTTTTCTTTTCATCCCATATCACTGTGGACCAAAAGGTCTCTGTCAGGATGCTTTACTAATGTAATCACTGTACCCCATTGTAAAATAAGCCTGTAATAAAATCTGCCCCTTACACCTTTCTTTATTTCACAAAGTTTTGCTTTGCCCACAGTGGTGAGACCCAAAGTCAAGAGGAAGTTAACATAATTTTTAAATAAATGTGCAAATAGATACATAAGTAAATCTATTTAAAATGAGTCTTCTTCAACCTCATAAAGGAGGGTCGCAAGCCAAGGCTTGCACCCACCAGCAAGACATAGATATACCCAAATAAATAATTAATTGCAAATAAACCAGGCAAAAAAAAAATATCGTTCGCAAACCCAAACAAGTGGTTTGGGTCAATATAAATGAAGCACAAGACAACAACAACACAGAAGACACTGTGACATAACCAAGCGAATCACAACAAGAATATCCGCAAGTTAGGAGGCACCGCTGGTGGCTCGTCAACAGCCACTTCCATCTACGACGGCAAGATCCGCCGAGAGGGAGCGAAATGAGGATCGTCCACAAGACGACCTAAGGCAGTCCTTCCTAAACAACGCAAATATCATTTCGAAACACTGGAACCCATTCAGTGTTCTGCAAATACTTTCCCTCATTCTATACTTACCAATTGCACTATCTTGGCGGAGATGGGTTGAATGCAAAACTTCGTGTACGTGTATAAAAATCGAGCATACAAATATATAAGAAAAGCTGTGCTCAACTTATATCTCTCTTGATAGCGCAATCGGTTATGTCACTATTGTTTGTTACGTGCTGGCGGGGGTTCGAGTCCTTAGTTGTACCACGTTTCAATTTCTGCATGTATGCCTCCTCGAGGTTCTCGATGTTGATGGCTTAGAATTAAAGTGAAGTGTGGCTGATAAATGCAAAGTCGTTCACTGGAACCCATTCGGTGTTGTACAAATATTTTCCCTCCTTGTATACTTACCAACTGTACTATCTTGACGGAGATAGATTGAACGTAAAATTTCGTGTACGTGTGTGTAACCCGAGCATACAATATATAAGAAAAGTTGCGCTCAACTTATATCTCTCTAGATAGCGCAACCGTTTATGTCACTATCGCTTGTTTTGTGCTAGCGGAGGTTCGACTCCTTAGCTGTAACGTTTCAATTTCTGCATGTATGCCTACTCGAGATTCTCAATGTTGATGGCTTAGAATTAAAGTAAATTGTGGTTGATAAATGTAAATCTGTTCACTGGAACCCATTCAGTTTTGTACAAATACTTTCCTGCACTGCATTCTTACCAATTGTACTATCATGGCGTAGATGTACTGAACGCAAAATTTTGTGTACGTGTTTGTAATTCGAGCATACAAATATATAAGAAAAGTTACGCTCAACTATCTCTCTTAATAGCGCAATCGGTTACGGCACTATCACTTGTTACGTGCTAGCCGAGGTTCTAGTCCTTAGCCACCTTTCAATTTCTGCATGTATGCCTCCTCGAGGTTCTCGATGTTGATGGCTTAGAATTAAAGTGAACTGTGGTTGATAAAGGTAAATCTGCTCACTGGGACCAATTCAGTATTGTACAAATGCTTTCCCACGTTGTATACTTACCAGTTGTACTATTATGGCAGAGATGGGTTAAGGGACCACGTCTCTTAGAACCAAAACTAGAATCTGGTCTCTCATACACAGAATATTGTTCAGAACTTAAGAAACTGTTCAGTGACAGACCTTAGAATAATTTTTATTTCCTACTCAATGCTTGGTCCATAATATATACTCACACTCCGACAAAACCCAGCACCACAACCCACCAACCCAACACCCCCCCCCCGCCTCTGTGCCCCTCCGAGAATTACATCTAAAGGATGGAGTTCTTAACAGGCACTACTACCCCCAACCTAAACAGTAATCCCAAAATTCATTGATTCAAAGAATCCTCCTAATGGTCCACGTTAGCCCCATTGCAGGTCACCCAGGCAGAGATAAATGCCTAGTAAACACCAAACGGGCGTACTACTGGCCCAAGATAGCCACCGCCATCACCCGTCACATTGAACCCTTCTCCAAGTTGGAGAAGTACCCATCCCCTCAGAACCATGGGATACTATGGGCATCATTTTTCAAAACTACCCCCCAAGCCGCCAAGGTTCCCAATACGTCCTTGCCGCAGTGGATTACTTTTCAAAGTATTTAATACTAGTGCCCCTACCAGACAAATCGCCAGAAACGGTGCCCCAAGCCTTAGTCGACAACGTGTTCTGTAAATACAACATTCCTCTTCAAATCTTTTCGGATAACGGATCCCTATGGTTTGGAGAGAACCAAAAGATCATACTTCAGATTGCTACTTCTGCATTACAAATATAAAAGGTAGAAGTATAACATCGATACCTGAGCATATTGTAAAATATCCTAATCTATCATCTCCTATGAGACCAGTACCTCACAGTCAAGAGTTTCCAGTACCTGACCCTCCAAAGCTAATGGAACTAAGTGATGATGAGTCAGGTGAGGTGGTTCTGGAAAAAGTAACAGAAGACATGCACTTTCACCCAATCTGTTCTTCATGTGAACCCCATTTATTGAGTCCGGGAGATCTTAATGATCTTGTGCGAGATTTAAACTTGTCAAAAAAGCAGTATGAACTTCTTGCTTCCAGGTTAAAGGGTTGCAATCTTCTCCTGAAAGAATAAAAAGTTAGATTTAATCGTAAGCAACATTGTGATTTTGAACACTTTTTCTCACTTGAGCATGATGTGGTGTATTGCAATGATGTATATTCTGTTATAGAGGAACTTAACCATGAACATGATAAGAACGAGTGGCGCTTGTTTATTGACTCTTCAAAAGTAAGCCTGAAAGTTGTTTTGCTCCACAATGGAAATAAGTTTCGTTCTGTTCCTCTGGCCCATGCAGCAGCATAAAGGAAACATATTAGAGTATGAAGCTTCTATTGCAAAAATGAATAGATAAATTAATAATAAGTATGAAGAATAGAAATGGAATATCTATGGTGACCTAAAGGTTGTGGCAAATTTACTTGGAATGCAGCTGGGTTACACATTTTTTTTTTTTTTTTGCTTTTTCTGTGAGTGGGACTGTCAGAATAAGAAAAACCATTATGAAAAGAATGTGTGGCCGAAACGATCTCTGATCCCAGAAGAGAAGAATATGGTCAATACTCCTCTTGTTGATTCAGAGAAAATTTATCTGCCTCCTTTGCATATGAAGCTAGGGTTAGTTTTTTTTTTTTTTTTTTTTTTTTTTTTAAGGTAGAGATAGAACTGGCAAGGGATTAACATATTTGAAAAACAAGTTTCCCAGAGTAAGTGACGCAAAAATCAAAGAAGGTGTTCTTGGACCACATATTAGGGAGCCGATATGAGGCTAGAATTTTGATGAAGTGCTAAATGGTCTTGAAAAAGCTGCATAGCTGTCATTTAAGAAAGTTTGCGCAGAGCTTTTGGGAATGCAATATGAGCCTAAAAATCCGCTTCCTACACTTTCATTGGGACATTTTCCTGCAAATCTTTGTGCCGTAAGTGACGAGCACGGTGAGAGGTTTGACCAGGGCGTTCTGAACATGGAAACTCGTTATCAACGGAAGTGGAGCTCTTCAATGTTGGCTGATTACTGTTGAACACTAAAAAGAGATCTCCCAGAAGCAAAATACACTCAAAAATCATACATTTTTACATTTCAAAGGTAAGTTTAATTGAAATATCAGCCTCATTTATTGGGTATAATGGTTTAAAATTTAATATGCTATCAGAGAAAAACTATGCCTGATAGAAACATTCTGAAAACATATTTGAAATTAGCAGAAACAATTCTATCAAGTTCATCTCCTTTTGCTTGTGGGATAGGTATTTTAACAAATTTCGTTGACCAGTGTATTGGACAAGATGTATTACCAGAACTTAGTTTTAATCTAGAAGGAAGAACTTAGATTCTTAATCTCCTCCATCATTTACCATCTTGGCAATACGTGATCAAACTTCTCGGGAATACCCAGCGCCTCTATCCTTGGGGACAATATCGCTCATCATAAGAAATCACAGACGTGGTAATGGAGAGATATAACGAAGGATAGTACCAGAACAGAGGGAGAGTAATAAAAGTAATCGACTATTTCTTTATCTTTTTTTTTATCTTATTTCATTTGTTTGTTTGTTTATTATTTGTTTATAAATTTATTTATATATTTGTTTAATATTTTATTCTTATTACCATTGTTTTTATTATTATTAATTAAATGGAACTGACAACCTTCTGTCAACCGATGATAGAGAGACCAACCTATCCTACTATCATCATAAATTTCAGATGGCTTAAAAAGAGCTGTATGAAAGTGGCAGTTGCCGACAAGTCTATACAAATAAACATTAAATGTACGGCGTTTCGCTTAAGCTTTTTCAGGTACATGAAAAAGCTGTAATAGGCGAAACTTCGTGCTTATAAAGACTCCATCCTCATATGGTGTTTATTTCCTTAAGAAGAGCTCCATAGACGACACCTTTATTTGTTCACTTATTTATTCTATGTATTCATTTTTCCCCTTAGCAACTGAATGTCGTTTTCCAGGTCAAACTTTCCCAAGTTTCTCCTCTGATTTACCCTCACTTTCTTTACTTAAAATCACCACCACCGTATTCTGTGTGTTTCCGTTCTATTACAGCCATGATCGCCCGTAACCACACAGCCCAGCTGCTATATGGTAAAATATGTGTGTCTTCTCCAGTCATATCCTGGATTTATAGCTTCATATTACGGGTTAACCTGTGACAAGAGGCCAGCATGGTGGTCAATCCTACCATTTCTGTGGCAACACGCCACAACTGCTACAGTGACCCCTAAGTGTACATAGCTTCAGTGTACATAATATTGTTAATCTACATTATATCATTGTATATACCAATTCCCATCATTACCGTATATTGTAAACATTACATCTTATACGAGTATCACTATTATATTACTAAATGGATTTGTATATAGTTATATTTGCATACGCTTTACAGAGCATTTGTATATTCATCGAGTATTATTCATGTCATGGCGGACGGCCGATTCAATAATAAGTCCTAAAACAGTGTCAAAGTTTGAGTTACTCCTTCCTACTATTGGGACGATAATCTTCTACCATGATGTGGTAACCAACCTCATCACTTCCATACGACAACGCCTAAGTAGGCGTCATGAGATGTGAGTGTGGTCCACGCGGATATCGGCGTCTGGGATATTAGCTGCATGTTATTGTGGCAAAGTAGCATGCAGTTGATACATTAGGGTCTATATGGGGCGCCCCTACGGACCAGATCCACACTTTTTTCTCTGTGATACAGGAAAAATCCGTTCATACATAAATGATGACATTTTTATCATACTATGACTGTCCCTCCGTTATGCTGTCCCCCAACCCCTTCTTACTGTCCTGTACCATCTCTCTGATTATTGATTTCCTTTTTTTCGCCTACCCTGTGGTGGGGGATAGAATGCTGCCACCAAGTCTTCCCACTTGAGTCGTAAAAGGCGACAAAAAAACGGGAAGGAATAAGAGAGTCTTGGAGTTTTCCAACGAGTACCCTAAGGTTTGGGTCTTTTTATGTGCGTGGATGTGGTACAGATGGGAGTAAAAGGGAAGAGGTAGGCGGTATGTTTGTGAGAAGAAAGATGGATGTGCTGGCTTTGAGTGAAACTAAAATGAAAGGGAGGGGTGAGTGTGAGTTTGGGAATGTAGTTAGGATGTCCTCAGGAGTGAAGAGGAGACGAGGGAGAGAAGGGGTGGCTACACTAGTAAGTGAAGAGATAAGTAAGCGTGTAGTGGAGTGGAAGGAGGTTTCTTCAAGGTTGATGTGAATGAAGGTGAAGCTGGGAGAGGAGATGTGGGTTTTTGTAAGTGCGTATGGGCCTGGTAGTGAGAAGAGCGTAGAGGAAAGGGAAGCTTTATGGATAGATTTAAATGAGTGCATAGAGGGATTAGGGAGAAATGTCAATACAGTTGTATTGAGAGACCTTAATGCTAGGGTAGCAAATAAACCAATAGACGGGGTGATTGGGAAGTATGGAGTTCCACGTAAAAATTGTAGTGGAGAATTCATGGTGGAGATGTGTCTCGAGAGTTGATGATACCAAATACAGTATCTAGGAAGAAAGTCAAGCATAAGTATACATAGGAGAGGGTGGTGGATGGAAGGGTGGCAGATAGAGCGTTAATGGACTATATAGTGGTGACCAGGAGTATGGTTTGAAAAGTTAAGGGTGTATATGTTCTAAGGGAATACAGTGGGGGAATATCAGATCTTTTTCTGGTGGAAGGTATATTGAGAGTAGAGAATGGGTGCAGAGAGAGGAAAAGGGCAGAAGGTAGGGGAGTACTTAGAATGAGCTTCTCAAATGAGAAAGAAAAGTAGGAGTATAAGAAGAAGCAGAGAGAGGAGTGGGAGGGAGTGAAGGACAGAGTAGAACTAGTAGTGGCGGAGGAATGGGGATAGTTCAGAGATGGAGTCATAGAGTGTGCAAAGATGGTATGTGAAACAAGGAGGGCAGGAGGAAATAAAAGGAAGGGTAGTGAATAGTGGGATAAGGAAGCAAAGAAGGGTGTAGAAGAGAAGACGTAGGCATTTATAGATTGGTTACAAATTAGGACGAGGGAATCGTATGAGAGGTACAAAGTAAAGAGAAGGGAAGTTAAATATAAGATAAAGGAAGCAAAGAGAAGAGCAGATGTGAAATGGGGAAAGAGTATGACAGAAAATTTTGCAAGTAATAAAAAGATGTTTTGGAAAGAAATTAAGAGAGGAAGAGGAGGTGAATCAAGATTGTGTTCGTAGAGTTCTGTAATTAATGACGTCACTCCTAACATTATCAGCATTATTAGGAATTGCAATGATAGCGGTGCTAAGAATAGCAGTAATTATAATCATAAATTACACGAGTAAATTAATAGTAATAATAACAATAGTAATAGTAATATTAATGATAATAATAATGCTAAAAATAATAACAACAATAATAATGATAACAAAAGCAAAAACAATAATATCTATAATAATAACAATAATGATAATTATGATAATAACAATAATAATAATTATAACAATAATAATAATAACAACAACAACAAGAACAATAATAATAACAATAATAATAATAATAATAATAATAATAATAATAATGACAACAATAATAAAAATAATACTATCAGTAATAACGACAACAAAATAATAATGATAATAATAATAATAATTATAATAATAATAATAATAATAATAATAATAATAATAATAATAATAATAATAATAATGATAACTATAATAATAATAATAACAATAATATAACAACAACAACAAAATAATATTAATATCTAATAACATTAATGATAATGACGTTAATAATAACAACAAAAATCATGAAAAGCTGCAGTCAAGAAACGAACAAATGAACTCATGATTCTGCGAAAACAATAATTCCCGTGAATCGACCGAACGAAGCGACGCGACCCTTCAGGTAAACTTTGCGCTTTGACAAACGAACGAAGAACTTGGGAACGCTCGTGCCCTGCCTATATACCTGAGCCTTACCTCGTGAGGCTCAGACACCAACTGCCTCCACACCCGGAACGACTTCTGCAAAGTACGTGAACACCCAAACGCTGGAGTACCTCAGGTACTTCTGCTCCCAACAGACCACAGAATTCTTAAGATCTTGATATCTTTGTATCTGTGACGATCCCCTTTGACGTTTCTGGTTCTTTTGGGTCTTAAAGAAGGTTACTCTTTTGCAGAAGCTGATCACGATGGAAGCGCGCTCCATGTTCCTGGCCCTGCTTCTCGTAGCCCTCGCTTATGCAGGTAGGGAGAACTCCACACATTACGGGATATAATTGCCTGTTGCCAAACGACACTAAGATACACTTACACACACACACACACACACACACACACACACACATATATATATATATATATATATATATTTATATATATATATATATATATATATATGATATTTATATAGACATACTTCTACTTTGCTTAGGAAATTCTCGTGGCGAGAGGTTTGATATGATAACAATACAGTGGAGACTTCATCTTAACACATTGACGGTCACATGGTACAATCATCTACAAAATTACACCATATGCAGAATGTAGCGGTTAACAAGGGTTTATTGTGGCCTATAAATCGTACGAAAATTTGGGAAATATTAATGACCTCCGAGCAAAATTACACTTCTAGGACAGCAAAGACTTGTACGAGTGTTCCGATCATTGCTGTGTCCATTGCATGTGCTCCCTCTTCATTCCACTTTCGTTCCCTGCCCTCCTCGTCCTATTCATAGATCTGAAACTAAAACCCAGCTGTCCGCAATTCCAGGACCCTCTACTGTCCAATTAGTCAACCCAGACATGGAGATTCTGCTGCCTACATTAGATACGAATCAAGAGAAGGACGTGTCCGCGGCTTGGCAAGATCTCAACGGGAATGAAGACAAAACCCACCACATTAACGATCAGATGTATTCCAAGTCACAGTTCGAACTTGCGACTGATGCTGGAAAACAGGCTTCTAGTCTGCCGCTATTGACTTCTCTGCCCAAAGACTGCGGAAGGGTAAGTCAAGTCTGCCATTAGATGTAGATCCTATGCTTATTTTCATATATATAGCTTAGCGAAAATGCACTTTTCAGACCCATACGAGTACACCTTGTCTCTAACTACCTGAACAGCGCTCCAACACTTTATATACAATTGCAGTGCAACGGTGCTACTCACACTTGCTCTGGTCAGGCAATCCGGCATGAGGCATTCAGGACAAGAAATGTGCATATTTGCCAACTCAGGAAAAACATAGTATTGAAGTGATTGTAGTAAGTTCAAGAAAGATTCCGATAGAGTTGTGGGATGTTGGGTTGTACGACGCGCACTTGCGATAGCTTTTGTGAGCTCATCCGACCACAGAAGTTAAAGAAATCTTTTGGTCATGGGATTACCATCATAGCCCTACTGTATATGACGACATACGAATGAAAAGAACTACTAAAACCAAAGAGCAACCGAATGTGTCAACTGCATTATCGCAAATGATGTCAAGGATTTCATTATCATTGTAATTAATACTACTGTAACAAATATCTATGCTAGAGTATGACCAAGACTAGGATAACTGCAGCCTCGTGTTTCATGCTCACAAATAAGTCAAGGTTTTGTCGACTTCTCACGTGGTGACTGGAGCCTTATCTCTTATGCATAAGTCAAGTTCTTGTTGACTACTTATGTGTGCTTCCGGCAGAACCCGAGGTATGAGAACAGTGGCGGAA
>NC_134780.1:81132765-81142765 GCF_046742065.1 Oratosquilla oratoria
CTAGTGTAGGCCTTATGGTCTCTCCTTTATTCTTATGTTCTTATATTCTTATGTTCTCATTTCGATCTTCTCCAGCTTCGATTCTCTGCCCTCCTGTTCCGCAACGTGGAAGACGGCGGCCGTTTCTACTTATTGGGCATCGGTCCAGTGGCCTCTGATATCAACGAACCAGTGACCCTCTACACGAGCATCATACCCTACCGCCACTGGATCGAGGTCGTCGTGAGGCAGTGAGCTGGGATTCACCCTCAGGAGGTTCCCAGAAAACTCTAAGACTTGAGGACACACAAGATCAGCCCAACAATAATATGTCTTCTCTTCCTCCTCCTAACCCCTTTTTCCCCGAATACCATTTCCACGCTATGCTTGAAGAGGATGTCATGTATATTAGTGCTTTTCAAACATTCCATACTCAGTTATGTAAACATTTAAGCAATGTACTCTGTAGTGCATATTATATTGTTTACTTGCTTACTTCATTTTTTTTTCATTCGATATCACTGTGGACCAAAAGGTCTCTGTCAGGATGCTTTACTAATGTAATCACTGTACCCCATTGTAAAATAAGCCCGTAATAAAATCTGCCCCTTACACCTTTCTTTATTTCACAAAGTTTTGCTTTGCCCACAGTGGCGAGACCCAAAGTCAAGATGAAGTTAATATAATTTTTAAATAAATGTGCAAATAGATATATAAGTAAATCTGTTTAAAATAAGTCTTCTTCAACCTCATAAAGGAGGGTCGCAAGCCAAGGCTTGCACCCACCAGCAAGACATAGATATACACAAATAAATAATTCATTGTAAATAAACCAGGCAAAAAAAAATATCGTTCGCAAACCCAAACAAGTGGTTTGGGTCAATATAAAAGAAGCACAAGACAACAACAACACAGAAGACACTGCGACATAACCAAGCGAATCACAACAAGAATATCCGCAAGTTAGGAGGCACCGCTGGTGGCTCGTCAACAGCCACTTCCATCTACGACGGCAAGATCCGCCGAGAGGGAGCGAAATGAGGATCGTACACAAGACGACCTAAGGCAGTCCTTCCTAAACAACGCAAATATCATTTCGAAACACTGAAACCCATTCAGTGTTCTGCAAATACTTTCCCTCATTCTATACTTACCAATTGCACTATCTTGGCGGAGATGGGTTGAATGCAAAACTTCGTGTACGTGTATAAAAATCGAGCATACAAATATATAAGAAAAGCTGTGCTCAACTTTTATCTCTCTTGATAGCGCAATCGGTTAAGTCACTATTGCTTGCTACGTGCTGGCGGGGGTTCGAGTCCTTAGTTGTACCACGTTTCAATTTCTGCATGTATGCTTCCTCGAGGTTCTCGATGTTGATGGCTTAGAATTAAAGTGCAGTGTGGCTGATAAATGCAAAGTCGTTCACTGGAACCCATTCGGTGTTGTACAAATACTTTCCCTTGTTGTATACTTACCAACTGTACTATCTTGGCGGAGATGGGTTGAACGTAAAATTTCGTGTACGTATGTGTAACCCGAGCATACAATATATAAGAAAAGTTGCGCTCAACTTGTTTCTCTCTTGATAGCGCAATCGGTTAAGTCACTATTGCTTGTTATGTGCTAGAGGAGGTTCGACTCCTTAGCTGTAACACGCTTCAATTTCTGTATGTATGCCTACTCGAGGTTCTCGATGTTGATGGCTTAGAATTAAAGTAAATTGTGGTTGATAAATGTAAATCTGTTCACTGGAACCCATTCAGTTTTGTACAAATACTTTCCCGCACTGCATTCTTACCAATTGTACTATCATGGATTGAACGCAAAATTTTGTGTACGTGTTTGTAATTCGAGCATACAAATATATAAGAAAAGTTACGCTCAACTTATATATCTCTTGATAGCGCAATCGGTTATGGCACTATCACTTGTTACGTGCTAGCCGAGGTTCTAGTCCTTAGCCACCTTTCAATTTCTGCATGTATGCCTCCTCGAGGTTCTCGATGTTGATGGCTTAGAATTAAAGTGCAGTGTGGCTGATAAATGCAAAGTCGTTCACTGGAACCCATTCGGTGTTGTACAAATACTTTCCCTTGTTGTATACTTACCAACTGTACTATCTTGGCGGAGATGGGTTGAACGTAAAATTTCGTGTACGTATGTGTAACCCGAGCATACAATATATAAGAAAAGTTGCGCTCAACTTGTTTCTCTCTTGATAGCGCAATCGGTTAAGTCACTATTGCTTGTTATGTGCTAGAGGAGGTTCGACTCCTTAGCTGTAACACGCTTCAATTTCTGTATGTATGCCTACTCGAGGTTCTCGATGTTGATGGCTTAGAATTAAAGTAAATTGTGGTTGATAAATGTAAATCTGTTCACTGGAAACCCATTCAGTTTTGTACAAATACTTTCCCGCACTGCATTCTTACCAATTGTACTATCATGGATTGAACGCAAAATTTTGTGTACGTGTTTGTAATTCGAGCATACAAATATATAAGAAAAGTTACGCTCAACTTATATATCTCTTGATAGCGCAATCGGTTACGGCACTATCACTTGTTACGTGCTAGCCGAGGTTCTAGTCCTTAGCCACCTTTCAATTTCTGCATGTATGCCTCCTCGAGGTTCTCGATGTTGATGGCTTAGAATTAAAGTGCAGTGTGGCTGATAAATGCAAAGTCGTTCACTGGAACCCATTCGGTGTTGTACAAATACTTTCCCTTGTTGTATACTTACCAACTGTACTATCTTGGCGGAGATGGGTTGAACGTAAAATTTCGTGTACGTATGTGTAACCCGAGCATACAATATATAAGAAAAGTTGCGCTCAACTTGTTTCTCTCTTGATAGCGCAATCGGTTAAGTCACTATTGCTTGTTATGTGCTAGAGGAGGTTCGACTCCTTAGCTGTAACACGCTTCAATTTCTGTATGTATGCCTACTCGAGGTTCTCGATGTTGATGGCTTAGAATTAAAGTAAATTGTGGTTGATAAATGTAAATCTGTTCACTGGAACCCATTCAGTTTTGTACAAATACTTTCCCGCACTGCATTCTTACCAATTGTACTATCATGGATTGAACGCAAAATTTTGTGTACGTGTTTGTAATTCGAGCATACAAATATATAAGAAAAGTTACGCTCAACTTGTATATATCTCTTGATAGCGCAATCGGTTACGGCACTATCACTTGTTACGTGCTAGCCGAGGTTCTAGTCCTTAGCCACCTTTCAATTTCTGCATGTATGCCTCCTCGAGGTTCTCGATGTTGATGGCTTAGAATTAAAGTGCAGTGTGGCTGATAAATGCAAAGTCGTTCACTGGAACCCATTCGGTGTTGTACAAATACTTTCCCTTGTTGTATACTTACCAACTGTACTATCTTGGCGGAGATGGGTTGAACGTAAAATTTCGTGTACGTATGTGTAACCCGAGCATACAATATATAAGAAAAGTTGCGCTCAACTTGTTTCTCTCTTGATAGCGCAATCGGTTAAGTCACTATTGCTTGTTATGTGCTAGAGGAGGTTCGACTCCTTAGCTGTAACACGCTTCAATTTCTGTATGTATGCCTACTCGAGGTTCTCGATGTTGATGGCTTAGAATTAAAGTAAATTGTGGTTGATAAATGTAAATCTGTTCACTGGAACCCATTCAGTTTTGTACAAATACTTTCCCGCACTGCATTCTTACCAATTGTACTATCATGGATTGAACGCAAAATTTTGTGTACGTGTTTGTAATTCGAGCATACAAATATATAAGAAAAGTTACGCTCAACTTATATATCTCTTGATAGCGCAATCGGTTACGGCACTATCACTTGTTACGTGCTAGCCGAGGTTCTAGTCCTTAGCCACCTTTCAATTTCTGCATGTATGCCTCCTCGAGGTTCTCGATGTTGATGGCTTAGAATTAAAGTGCAGTGTGGCTGATAAATGCAAAGTCGTTCACTGGAACCCATTCGGTGTTGTACAAATACTTTCCCTTGTTGTATACTTACCAACTGTACTATCTTGGCGGAGATGGGTTGAACGTAAAATTTCGTGTACGTATGTGTAACCCGAGCATACAATATATAAGAAAAGTTGCGCTCAACTTGTTTCTCTCTTGATAGCGCAATCGGTTAAGTCACTATTGCTTGTTATGTGCTAGAGGAGGTTCGACTCCTTAGCTGTAACACGCTTCAATTTCTGTATGTATGCCTACTCGAGGTTCTCGATGTTGATGGCTTAGAATTAAAGTAGATTGTGGTTGATAAATGTAAATCTGTTCACTGGAACCCCTTCAGTGTTGTACAAATACTTTCCCGCACTGCATTCTTACCAATTGTACTATCATGGATTGAACGCAAAATTTTGTGTACGTGTTTGTAATTCGAGCATACAAATATATAAGAAAAGTTACGCTCAACTTATATATCTCTTGATAGCGCAATCGGTTATGGCACTATCACTTGTTACGTGCTAGCCGAGGTTCTAGTCCTTAGCCACCTTTCAATTTCTGCATGTATGCCTCCTCGAGGTTCTCGATGTTGATGGCTTAGAATTAAAGTGCAGTGTGGCTGATAAATGCAAAGTCGTTCACTGGAACCCATTCGGTGTTGTACAAATACTTTCCCTTGTTGTATACTTACCAACTGTACTATCTTGGCGGAGATGGGTTGAACGCAAAATTTCGTGTACGTATGTGTAACCCGAGCATACAATATATAAGAAAAGTTGCGCTCAACTTGTTTCTCTCTTGATAGCGCAATCGGCTAAGTCGCTGTTACTTGTTATGTGCTAGCAGAGGTTTGAGTCCTTGGCTGTACCACGTTTCAATTTCTGCATGTATGCCTCCTCGAGGTTCTCGATGATGATAGCACAGAATTAAAGTGAATTGTGGTTGATAAATGTAAATCTGTTCACTGGAACCCTTTCAATTTTGTACAAATACTTTCCCGCACTGCATTCTTACCAATTGTACTATCATGGATTGAACGCAAAATTTTGTGTACGTGTTTGTAATTCGAGCATACAAATATATAAGAAAAGTTACGCTCAACTTATATATCTCTTGATAGCGCAATCGGTTACGGCACTATCACTTGTTACGTGCTAGCCGAGGTTCTAGTCCTTAGCCACCTTTCAATTTCTGCATGTATGCCTCCTCGAGGTTCTCGATGTTGATGGCTTAGAATTAAAGTGAACTGTGGTTGATAAAGATAAATCTGCTCACTGGGACCAATTCAGTATTGTACAAATACTTTCCCACGTTGTATACATACCAGTTGTACTATCATGGCAGAGATGGGGTAAGGGACCACGTCTCTTAGAACCAAAACTAGAATCTGGTCTTTCATACACAGAATATTGTTCAGACCTTAAGAAACTGTTCAGTGACAGACCTGAGAATGATTTTTATTTCCTACTCAATGCTCGGTCCATAATACATACTCCCACTCCGACAAAACCCAGCACCACAACCCACCAACCCTACAACCCCTCCCTGTACCCCTCTGAGAATTACATCTAAAGGATGGAATTCTCAAAAGAGGCACTATTACCCCAACCCAAACAGTAATCCCAAATTCACTGATTCCAATAATCCTCCTAATTGTCCACAATAGCCCCATTGCAGGTCACCCAGGCAGAAATTAATGCCTAGCAAACACAAGACGGGCGTACTACTGGCCCAAGATGGCCACCGATATCACCCGTCACATTGAACCCTTCTCCAAATTGGAAAAGTACCCATCCCCTCAGAACCATGGGATACTACGGGCATTGATCTTATAAAACTACCCCCAAGCCGCCAAGGTTCCCAATACGTCCTTGCAGCAATGGATTCCTTTTCAAAGTATACAATACTAGTGCTCCTACTAGACAAAGTGGCAGAAACGGTGGCCCAAGCCTTAGTCGATAACGTATTCTGTAAGTATAACATTTCTCGTCAAATCATTTTGGATAACGGATCCCAATGGTTTGGAGAGAACCAAAAGATCATACTTCAGATTGCTACTTCTGCATTACAAATATAAAAGATACAACATAAAAATCCAAGCATATTATAAAATATCCCAATTTACCATCTCCTATGAGACCAGTAACTCTTAGTCATGACTTTCCTGTACCTGACCCTCCAAAATCAATGGAATTAAGTGATGATGAGTCAAGTGAGGAGGTTATATAAAAAGAAACAGAAGACATAGACTTCCAGTCAATCTGTTCCCCCAAGTGAACCACATTTACTGAGTCAGGGAGACTTGAATGATTTTGAGTGGGATTTAAACTTGTCAAAAAAGCAGTATGAACTTCTTGCTTCCAGGTTAAAGGGTTGCAATCTTCTCCTGAAAGAATAAAAAGTTAGATTTAATCGTAAGCAACATTGTGATTTTGAACACTTTTTCTCACTTGAGCATGATGTGGTGTATTGCAATGATGTATATTCTGTTATAGAGGAACTTAACCATGAACATGATAAGAACGAGTGGCGCTTGTTTATTGACTCTTCAAAAATCAGCCTGAAAGCTGTTTTGCTCCGCAATGGAAATAAGTTTCCTTCTGTTCCTCTGGCCCATGCAACTAACATGAAGGAAACATATGAGAGTATGAAGCTTCTATTGCAAAAATAAATAAATCAATAATAAGTATGAAGAGCATAAATGGAATATCTGTGGTGACCTAAAGATTGTGGCACTTTTATTTAGAATGCAGTTGGGTTACACAAATTTTTGTTCCTTTCTCTGTGAGTGGGACAGTCGGGACAAAAAAAATCATTATGAAAAGAATGTGTGGCCGAAACGATCTCTGATCCCAGGAGAGAAGAATGTTGTCAATCCTCCTCTTGTTGATTTAGAGAAAATTGATCTGCCTCCTTTCCATATTAAGCTAGGGTTTGTCCTTTTTTTTTTTCTTTTTTTTTTTAAGGTAGGGATAGAACTGGCAAGGGATTCACATATTTGAAAAACAAGTTTCCTAGAGTAAGTGACGCAAAAATCAAAGTAGGTGTTCTTGGTCTTGAAAAAGCTGCATGGTTGCCATTTAAGAAAGTTTGCGCAGAGCTTTAGGGAATGCAATATGAGTCTAAAAATCCGCTTCCTAGACTTTTATTGGGACATTTTTCCTGCAAATCTTTGTGCCGTAAGTGACGAGCACGGTGAGAGGTTTCACTAGGGCATTCTGAAGATGGAAACCCGGTATCAAGGGAAGTGGAGCTCTTCAATGTGAACTGATTACTGTTGGACACTAAAAAGAGATCTCCCAGAAGCAAAACACAATCGAAAATCATACGTTTCTACATTTCAAAGGTAAGTTTCATTGAAATATCAGCCTCATTTATTCGTTATAATTGTCTAAAATTTAATATGCTATCACAGAAAAACTATGCATGATAGAAAAATACTGAAAACATACTTGAAATCAGAAGAAAAAATCTATCGAGTTCACATCCTTTACTTTGTGGGAGATGTATTTTGATCAATTTTGTTGACCAGTGTATTGGACAAGATGTATTACCAGAACTTAGTTTTAATCTAGAAGGTAGAACTTAGATTCTTAATCTTTCCTCCATCATTTACTATCTTGGCAATACGTGATCAAACTTCTCGGGAATACCCAGCGCTTCTATCCTTGGGGACAATATCGCTCATCATAAGAAATCACAGACGTGGTAATGGAGAGATTGAATAAAGGATAGTACCAGAACAGTGGGAGAGTAATAAAAGTAATTGACTATTTATTCCTTTTATCTTATTTCGTTTGTTTGTTTGTTTATTAGTTGTTTATGAATTTATTTATCTATTTGTTTTTTTTCTATTACCATTGTTTTTATTATTATTAATTAAATGGAACTGACAACCTTCTGTCAACGGGTGAGAGAGAGACCAACCCACAATAGTACATCTTTCAGAGATCTACGAGAACTTCGGGATTGTTATTGGATGATCTCAAGCAGTAGGTTTCCCGTCATCGACATTAGAGACGTCAGTTACTATCATCATTAACTTCAGATGGCTTAAAAAGAGCTGTATGGAAGTGGCAGTTGCCGACAAGTCTATACAAATAAACACTAAATGTACGGCGTTTTGCTTGCTAAAGCTTTTTCAAGTACATGAAAAAGCTGTAATGGGCGAAACGTCGAACTTATAAAGACTCCGTCTTCATATGGTGTTTATTTCCTTAAGAAGAGCTCCATAGACTTCAACTTTATTTGTTCACTTATCTATGCTATGTATTCATTTTTCCCCTCAACCACTGAATGTCGTTTTCCAAGTCAAACTTTCCAAAGTTTCTCCTCTGATTTACCCTCACTTTCTTTACTTAAAATCACCACCACCGTATTCTGTGTGTTTCCGTTCTATTACAGCCATGATCGCCTGTAACCACACAGCCCAGCTGGTATATGGTAAAATATGTGTGTCTTCTCCAGTCATATCCTGGGTTTATAGCTTCACATTACGGGTTAACCTGTGACATGAGGCCATCGTGGTGGTCAATCCTACCACTTCGATACGATGACGTAAGTGTGGTCCACAAGGATGCCGGCGTCTGGGGGTATTGGCTGCATGTTATTGTGGCAAAGTACCATGCAGTTGATACTTTAGGGTTTATATGGGGCGCCCCTACGGACCAGAGCCACACTTTTTTTGTCTGTGATAGAGGAAAACTCTGTTCACAGAGAAATTATGACATTTTTATCATACTACGACTGTTCCTCCGTTATGCTGTCCCCCAACCCCTTGTTACTGTCCTGTACCATTTCTCTGAATATTCATTTCCTTTTTTCGCCTACCCTGTGGTGGGGGATATAAATCTGCCACTAAGTCTTCCCAATTGAGTTGTAAAAGGCGATAACAAACAGGAAGGGGATTAGGATTTAGAATCCTGCTACCTGTAGCCCTACAGGGGATATTCCTTAAAAAAAAATGATAATAATAGATAAATAAAAAAGAAAAAAAAAAGTAAAGGCATAAGAGTGTCTAGGAGTTTTCCAACCAGTACCCTAAGGTTTGAGTCATCAAATGTGCGTGGATGTGGTACAGATGAGAGTAAAAGGGAAGAGATAGGCAGTATGTTTGATAGAAGAAAGATGGATGTGTTGGCTTTGAATGAAACTAAATTGAAAGGGAGGGGTGAGCGTGAGTTTGGGGAGGTAGTTGGGAGGTACTCAGGAGTGAAGAGAGGACGAGGGAGAGAAGGGGTGGCTACACTAGTAAGTGAAGAGATAGGTAAACATGTAGTGGAGTGGAAGGAGGTTTCTTTAAGGCTGATGTGGATGAAGGTGAGGCTGACAAGGGAGATGTGGGTTTTTGTAAGTGCGTTGGGACTGGTAGTGAGAAGAGCGTAGAGGAAAGGGAGGCATTTTGGGTACATTTAAATGAGTGCATAGAGGGATTAGGAAGAAATGTCAAAATAGTTATATTGGGAGATCTTAATGCTAGGGTAGGGAGCGACCCAATAGGCGGGGTGATTGGGAAGTATGGAGTTCCAGGTAAAAGTTGTAGTGGAGAATTGGCGGTGGAGATGTGTCTCGAAAGAGAGTTGATGATAGAAAATACACTGTTTAGGAAGAAAGCCAAGCAGAAGTATACATGGGAGAGGGTGGTGGATGAAAGGGTGGCAGACAGAGCGTTAATGGACTATATAGTGGTGACCAGAAGTATGGTTTGAAGAGTTAAGGATGTACATGTTCTAAGGGAAGAGAGTGGGGGAATATCAGATCATTTTCTGGTCGAAGATAAATTGAGAGTGGAGAACAGGTGGAGAAAGAGGAAAAAGGCAGAAGGTAGGAAGGTACTTAGAGTGAGCTGCTTAAATGAATAAGAAAAGGAGAAGGAGTACAAGAAGAAGCTGAAGGAGGAGTGGGAGGGAGTGAAGGATAAAGTAGAACTAGGAGTGGAGGAGGAATGGGGATGGTTCAAGGAGGGAGTCATAAGGTGTGCAAAGATAGTATGTGGAACAAGGAGGGCGGGAGGAAATGGAAGAAAGAGTAGTGAATAGTGGGATGAGGAAACAAAGAAGGGTGCAA
>NC_134780.1:81147765-81165265 GCF_046742065.1 Oratosquilla oratoria
CTGTTTTGACAGTCGCTATCCGGCCCGGATCCCATATATATATGCTTGTGGTAGTCCTTCGGTAACGAAGATGACGTACTTATCCCCTGAATGATGATTAGTAAAAGGATTAGAATTGTAGTTACAATAAAAACGATAATAACAGTAGTAAACAACAGTATTAGCATTAATCATGGTTTAATGATTATTCCATCCTTGGTATAGTAGTTTTGATATCAGTTTTAGGATCTAGTTTCTTTGAAGGTGAATTCTTTGGTGACTTCTTAGGCCAAACTCGGAGGCACAGATCCTACCGCAAGTGGGACAGGTTAACAAGACCTCGTGCCATGCGTTCATGTCTGCGGTTTTGTCGCTCGATCCTGATATTCGTGCGAGCGGCTTCAAATATGTCGACAGCCTGATGTACTGTTAATCTCCAGCTTTCTTGGTCACTGACCAGAGTTTCAAGTTGGTCAACAGAGATGTTGCATTGTTTGAGGGTGACCTTTATTTGGTCTTTAAACCGCTTTTTTGGCCCTCCCGGAAAGCGGTTTCCATTCCTCAGCTCGCCGTATAGTATTTGACGTGAGAGGCGACATTCAGGCATTCTGATCACATGACCGATCCACCGGAGCTGGCGACGTACTATCATTGATTCAATACTGATGGTTGACGCATTTTGTAAGATAGTTACATGAGAGATTCGGTCACGCCATGTGATGCTAAGGATAGTTTGAAGACAGCGTATATGAAACCCTTCAAGTCTTCTGATTTGGACCTTACATAAGGTCAAAGTTTCACTGCCAAATAGTAAGATAGATAGACAGATTGCCTGATAAATCTTAATTTTAGTCTGCACAGTTAGATCACGGTTTAGGTCCTAAGACGTGTTTGGATAATTTTCCAAAGCTTGAGCTTGCCAATCTAATCCTAGCCTGGATTTCATTTTCTGTCGCAAGTTGCAGAGAGAATGCTGTCGAGATACTTGAAAGACTCAACGGTATTGGGACGGCGGTGTTGTGTTGTATTGGGAGCACCTCAGTTTTACTGGCATTGACAACCAGACCACCTGCTGAGTAGATACTATTCACTGTATCCAAATTTCTTTGAAGTGATTGAGGGTTAAGTGCAGGGTAGGCGGCATCATCAGCATATTGCATATCAAAGACATAAGCAGTGCGGGCTTTTGTCTTAGCCTTGAGACGCTGGGAGTTGAACAGGTTACCATCAAGGCGGTAGTTGATGGCTACGCTGTCGTTTACATCAGATTCATACCTTGCAAGTAGAGTAACGGCTGCTAGATATATGTTGAAGAGGGTAGGTGCAAGAACACACCCTTGTTTGACACCAACGGTAACAGCAAACGAGTTCGAGATATTTCCGCCCATACAGACACGGGCAGTCATACCATCATGGAAAGCCCTCATGATGGCCATGAATTTAGGTGGGCAGCCACATTTAACTATCACCCTCCATAACATTTCCCTGTTGATGGTGTCGAAAGCTTTTGCAAGGTCTACAAAGGCTATGAATAGATCTTGGTTCTGCTCTCTGCTCTTTTCCATCAGTTGCCGAGCCACAAAGATCATGTCAGTGGTACCTCTGTCTTTTCTGAAGCCACACTGTGATTCAGGCAGGATAGTCTCTGTGACAGTCTATTAGACGGAATAAAAGTGTTTGTGCAAATACTTTGCCCGCAACGTCAAGCAGGGATATCCCTCGATAATTCCCGCATTCCGATTTCTGGCCTTTCCTTTTGTAGATCATTACAATCAGGGGGTCCTTCAAGGACTGAGGTATGTAGCCAGCCTCCCAGAAAATTTGAATCATCAAGTGGAGGCGTTTCATCACGATGTGGCCACCAAACTTGAAGAGCTCTCCCGGGATTCCGTCAGGACCTGGTGCTTTATTGTTTTCCAGACTATTGCAAGCCTTTGCCTTAAGCACACTGGCGACTTTGTATAGCCACCAGTGGCTGCGTTTTGTGGCGGGGATATTTTCTCCCATAGGTTCCCATTGTTTTCAAGCTTTGCCGATCACACTTGGTGGGTGTGAGCGGCAAAGCTTGAAAACAATGGGAACCTATGGGAGAAGATATCCCCGCCACAAAACGCAGCCACTTGTGGCTCTACAAAGTCGCCAGTGTGCTTAAGGTCTCGGTGAAGGACGGCGTTAGGTCCAGATTATTGAGTAATGGTAAGTTAGGAAGCCGATCAGCGAATGTAGGGTCTATGGGGTTGTTCTGGTTTAGAAGGCTGCTTAGGTATTCAACCCAGCGATCTAGAATACCATTTTTGTCTTTGATCAGAGTAGCTCCATCAGCTGACATCAAAGGAGCTGCGGTGCTTTGTGTTGGACCATATGTTATGGCTAGCTGCGACAAAGTCAGTGACCTTTTCGGCCACTACACATAAGCAGTCGCGGACAAACTGGCGGTAGCTCTGTTGAGCGGAAAGGGCTGGGTACTGACATATATACATATACATATATACACACATATATACCCCGTCTGGGGTATTGGCTGCATGCTATTGTGGCAAAGTAGCATACAGTTGATACTTTAGGGTCTATATGGGGCGCCCCTACGGACCAGAACCACACATCATTTTGTTTGTGATAGAGGAAAACTGTTCATAGAGAAATGACACTTATACTACGACTGTCCCTCCGTTATGCTGTCCCCCAACCCCTTGTAACTGTCCTGCACCATTTCTCTGAATATTCATTTCCTTTTTTTTGCTACCATCAAGTCTTTACACTTGAGTCGTAAAAGGCGACAAAAACGGGACGGGGATGGGATTAGGAGTCCTACTACCTGTAGCCCCACAAAGGGACATTCCTAAAAAAAAAAAGTAAAAACATATGAGGGTCTGGGAGATTTCCAACCAGTACCCTAAGGTTTGGGTCTTTTAATTTGCGTTGATGTGGTACAGATGAGAGTAAAAGGGAAGAGATAGGCAGTATGTTTGTGAGAAGAAAGATGGATGTGCTGGCTTTGAGTGAAACTAAAATGAAAGGGAGGGGCGAGTATGAGTTTGGAAGTGTAGTTGGGAGGTACGCAGGAGTGAAGAGAGGACGAGGCTGAGAAGGGGTGGCTATACAAGTAAGTGAAGAGATAGGTAAACGTGTAGTGGAGTGGAAGGAGGTTTCTTCAAGGATAATGTGAATGAAAGTGAAATTGGGAAGGGAGATATGGGTTTTTGTAAGTACTGTAAGTATGGACCTGATAGTGAGAAGAGCGTAGAGGAAAGGGAGGCTTTTTGGGTACATTAATTAAATGTGTGCATAGAGGGATTTGGGAGAAATGTCAATATAGTTGTATTGGGAGACCTTAATGCTAGGGTAAGAAACGAACCAGTAGACGGGAGTGATTTGGAAGTATGGAGTTCCACGTAAAAATCGTAGAGGAAACCTGATGGTAGAGATGTGCCTTGAAAGAGAGTTGATGATAGCAAATACAGTATTTAGGGAGAAAGTCAAGCATAAGCATACATGGGAGAGGGTCGTGGATAGAAGGATGGCAGATAGAGCGTTAATGGACTACATAGTGGTGACCAGATGTATGGTTTGAAAATTTAAGGATATACATGTTCTAAGGGAAGAGAGTGGGGGAATATCAGATCATTTTCTGGTGGAAGGTAAATTGAGAGTGGAGAATAGGTAGAGAAAGAAGAAAAGGGCAGAAGGTAAGGAGGTACTTAGAGTGAGCTGCTTAAATGAGTAAGAAAAGAAGGAATATAAGAAGAAACTGAGAGAGAAGTGGGAGGTAGTGAAGGATAGAGTAGAACTAGGAGTGGAGGAGGAATGGGGATGGTTCAAGGAGGGAGTCACATGGTGTGAAAGGATGGTATGTGAAACAAGGAGGACGGGAGAAAATATAAGGAAGGGTAGTGAGTGGTGAGATGAGGAAGCAAGGAAGGGTGTAGAAGAGGAGAAGCAGGGCGTCATATATTGGCTACAAATTAGGACGAGGGAATCGTATGAGAGGTACAAAGTAAAGAGAAAGGAAGTTAAGCATATGATGGAGGAAGTAAAGAGGAGAGCAGATGTGAAATGGGGTAAGAGTATGACAGAAAATTATGAAAGTAATAAAAAGATGTTTTGGAAAGAAATTAAGAGAGGAAGAGGAGGCGAATCAAGTAGAGAAGAAAAGGTAAAAGGTGCAGATGGAGAATTGATAATGGAAGAGAAGGCAGTGAGAGGAGGGTGGGCAGAGTATTTTAAGGAGTTGCTAAATGTGAGGGAGGATTGGAAGGAAAAGGTAGTTGCAGTGGGGCACGCTAAGAAAATGACAGTGATGAGTGAGGAAAATGGAGGAGAAATAGGGAAAGATGAAGTGAAAGCAGCTGTTAAGATGATGAGAGCAGTTAAGGCACCTGGTTTGGATGGATGCCATGCAGAATGCCTGAAGAAAGGAGGTACAGTTATGGTGGACTGGCAGGTGAAGTAATTTAATGTTTGTTTAAGAGAGGGTAGAGTTCCGGAAGACTGGAGAAGTGCCTATATCGTTCCGCTTCACAAGCTATAGCCCTCTCCAGGTACTTTCCTGAAGAGGGCTATAGCTATGAGCCCAAATATAGAAGTTATACTTTCGTCCAAGTTTCCTTTTATTCCGACTGTGGATTCTTCGTGATTATGATTTACAAATGTGCTACATTTTGCCTAAGTGATATGTATGCGTGTATATATATATATGTATATATATATATATATATATGTATATACATATATATATATATATATATATATATATATATATATATATATATATATAGATATATATGTTTGTGTGTGTGTGTGTGTGTGTGTGTGTGTGTGTGTGTGTGTGTGTGTGTGTGTGTGTGTGTGTGTGTGTGTGTGTGTATGTGTGTGTGTGTGTATTCACTTGGTCTTTGGATCACGTGTTGGACTCGTGATCGACAGCTATTTCCCTCCTGGAAGAGAGCTCAGAGCTCGTAGGTCCGATCTATGGGTAATGCCATGACCTTGCACACACACACACCCCCAACTCCCCGCCCACGAGAGTTGGAGTAACACCCCTCAGCGCTGCGATACTGATATTATTTCAGCCCCGGGCGAGGGTCGAACCCGGACCTCCGTAGTGGCAGGCCAGAGCTCTAACCACAGCGCCATGAGAGGTGTGTGTGTGTGTGTGTGTGTGTGTGTGTGTGTGTGTGTGTGTGTGTGTGTGTGTGTGTGTGTGTGTGTGTGTGTGTGTGTGTGTGTGTGTGTATTCTGCTGTAAACGACAGCAAATTAATTACATAATAATTTCTTTCATAAGCTTTCTAGCTTTCGGAAAGTACATTTCTGTGGAAAATAGAGGGGAAGAAGTAAATTTGCAATAGACATTTGGAACTTATATTGGCAAAATTAAACACATAATACAGAAAATAAAGCAAAAACCAAACACAAGAAAAAAACAAGACGTTTGCCAGATCGTTTTGTGTCTTCAGTTGGAGTGTAGACATATAAACGAGTGATTTGTATATATATATATATATATATATATATATATATATATATATATATATATATATATATATATATATATATATATATACAAGCAGGGCTGCGGAGTCGGAGTCGGAGTCGGAGTCGGAGGGAGTCGGAGGTTTTAGCTGGAGTCGGAGTCGGATTTCTAAGAGTACTAGGAGTCGGAGTCGGAGTCGGATTTTTTTTTATCCGACTCCGACTCCTTAAGTCCAATAATATTATTTTTTTTTAACATGGTTTCCCTGTTTGGTTTTACCAGTTGCACAATTTAACAGTCTTTGTATGGTTTTGCATTTATTTTTGGAGGCAATAGTGAGTGTGTGCAGTGTATATGTGCACTAAGTGGTCTCTCCAGATGGAAACAAAAAACAATCTATCAATAATAATAATAAAAAATACACAATACTGACAAGCTATCGTTGTCAGTCTGGGTAAAAGTGTTTGTGGTCATGTATTTGTAGTTGTTTCCTGTAAGGAGAGTGAATATATATATATATATATATATATATATATATATATATATATATATATATATATATATATATATGCTAATAAGAACACTGGTACGTGTGTTCACTTATGCAAAGTAGACTACTTGGAAAAAGAAACTAACGAAGCAGAGCGCTTTCGTATATTGTTGCACTGAAGATGTAATATACGAAAGCGCTCTGCTTCGTTAGTTTCTTTTTCCAAGTGGTCTACTTTGCATATATATATATATATATATATATATATATATATATATATATATATATATATATATATATATATATATATATAATATTTTGTACTATACTGCAATGCTTTTACTTCAACCTAAATAAACATCAATTCGTGCTGCCACCATGTGACGGTATTGTGTGCTACTAGTACTAACTAATGTAAAGAAACAGCTGCAGATTCTGCCTGAAGCAGTGTCTCACAGTGAATTTACTTTTCCTTCATTTTTGGTAGTTTTATCGCATTTTCCTTTAATAGAAATATGCTAGATTATGATAAAGCTACTTCAGAATATGAAAATCATACATTTATCAAAGAAATTTAGTGGTTTGAAATATACGAAAAAGAAACAGGCTACTGATCATGGTTACTAGTGAATACAATAGGCCTACAAGTGAAGCAATGAAAAATAGAAATCAGAGTAAAGAAAATCACGAACCATTTTAATCTAATTCAAAACTGATTATGCTATAAAGACAATTGCAAATTAGGCCTAAGTATACCAGATATTTATGCTTTAACTCATAACCATAATTCTATCTATATACAAAAGGCTTTTCCCCCTTATCAGGGAGGTAGCCAAGTCAAAAGGCATAAACCCACTCCCACCCATCATATATCCACTACGTATGCACTATGCACGTACGTCTTCATGTATGTAAAAGTCAACGGAAGTGCCCTGAGATAAACTTTGACCAGTCTCAGAGGCCAGATAGGAATGACATTAGAGCATATGTCACAGCATTTGATGATGACTGAAAAGGGGAGGAACAACAGCAGATATGAACAGTGTGCACAGGGGAAGGTTGTCTCTCTCTTTCCTGAACTGATTCCTGGTTTTTATGATAACATGGTGAAATTAATTCTGCAGTAAGTACTAAGTAGGGCATCCTCCATTAACCTTTCCTCATCATGATTTGTCACATTTTTTTCCTAATATTGTGATAGAAGGTTTATGAGATTGGACATATGAAATAACAGATGATTTTTTTTTTGGGGGGGAGGGGAGGGGCACAAAGGAAAAAGAAAATATCTAGCTTGAAGTGGCAACTCTGCCATGACAGATCTGAAAGTGCTAATAAGCTGGTAGATGATCATGAGCATAAATAATACCATTATATATTTAATATATATATGTTTATACGAATATACATGCTTGTGTGCATATACATATATAAAGCTGGTTGAGTGTATGTGTGAGCATATTTATCATACAAGTGAATGTTTCACGTAAAAAATAATATACATGAAAAATATAAAATGCTTGCTGAATAGGTGTGGGAGGCTGGTATATGGATCTGCAGAATAGATTTCCACATAGGGGTCAAGGAGTTAAGGAGTCGGGAGTCGGAGTCGGGAGTCGGAGTCGGGAGTCGGAGTCGGAGTCGGAGGAATCAAAGGAGTCGGAGTCGGAGTCGGAGTCGGAGTTGGAGGAATCAAAGGAGTCGGAGTCGGAGTCGGAGTCGGACCTTATACCATCCGACTCCGCAGCCCTGTATACAAGTAGAACACCCACACACAGGTCTCCCACGGAGGCTCAGAGCACACACAAGCACCCCAGGGAGGCCCAAACATCATGGCTAAGACGATCAGCTAGGCTGAAGCATCAACAAAACTGCGCATGCCAAGCTGAGGAAAGTCCAAGAAAAGTCTTACTTCGTGTGTATGTATATATATATATATATATATATATATATATATATATATATATATATATATATACAGATCACTCGTTTACATGTCTACACTTTTACTGAAGATGCAGAACAATCTGCAAAACGTCTTTGTTTTTCTTTGTCTTGTTTTTTGTTTTATTTTCTGTATTGTGTGTTTAATTTTACCAATGTAAGTTCCCAACGTCTATTGGAAATACATTTCTTCCCCTCTCTTTTCCACAGAAATCTACTTTCCGAAAGTTTACAAAAGAGAGTAATTTCCAATTCATTTGCTGTCGTTTTCAACAGAATATGCTTCAAAGAGAATATACTGCCACGTTTCACGAATATACATACATACATATACATATGCATATATATTTACCTACACATATACATTTGTAGACAGACGAGATGAATTGTATTGCTGTTTCTGCGTTGTTTAACTTTTTATTTAAAATTACAATGTTCGATTGGTAGTTTGAAGAGTATTTGTCTGTTGGTTGTTGCAACGTTTTGTATTGTGAGAATAAACACCTTGTGAGATCGAAACCTTTATTGGTACTACGTTTCGCTTGTTACAGCTTTTTCAAGTACAGACATGACACAGGCATGACACAGGCGTTGGTGGTGATATTGTTCCGGGAATCGTAGCGATGCTCCCGGTCTTCAGGTCACGGGAGGTCTCGCCGATGTATACTTTATCACATCCAGCACAGGGTATGCGGTAGACACCAGCGTTTTTTCCCCACATCTCGTCCTGGCTGTCACTCCTTCTAGAGAGCTCTTTGATAGTTCTGCTGGACTGGCCCACTACCTGAATGTTGCAACGCCCAAGTGTCCGGGTGAGGGTGGCGGTGACGCTGCTGGCTGGAAGGATAAGCCTCCTATCTGGATCTTTTGTTGGTTCCCGCCCTTTCATTATTTTGAGTGCCTTTTTCTTACGCTGGTGTCTACCGCATACCCTGTGCTGGATGTGATAAAGTATACATCGGCGAGACCTCCCGTGACCTGAAGACCCGGATCCGGGAGCATCGCTACGATTCCCGGAACAATATCACCACCAACGCCTGTGTTATCCACCGGAACACCAACGACCACCTGATGGATTGGGATAACGCAGAGCTTCTGTTTAGTGAACCAGAGAGGGTGAGGAGAAAATGCCTCGAAGCGGCCGCCATTCTAAGCTCCAAACCATTGAGCAGAACAGAGGCATGTTTAACATCGCCCCTCCTATCATCCATCTGTTACCCGCATTAAATAAATGTATGAAATGTCCCCCTTAGTCCACTTCAACAAAATGTCCGAAATGTCCTTCTTTGTCTCCACCAAGTCCCACCCGTCCCCCTCCTCCCCCCTCCCCCTCCACCTACCACCCACCCCTCCCTGATAACCTCTCCCAGTTCCTTCCCCGTTGGCTTATATGTGCTCAGAGTGTGTGTCATGTCTGTACTTGAAAAAGCTGTAACAAGCGAAACGTAGTACCAATAAAGGTTTCGGTCTCACAAGGTGTTTATTCTCACAGTCTTGTCGGCTTTTGCCATTGTGATTCAACGTTTTGTATATTATGACACTGAAATCTAGCCCCATCACACACACACACACTTATATATATTTGGTGTGTACACGTGCTGTTGTACTTTTAGTCCACAGCAATTGAAACCACAGCAGTTGTTAAATATGGGGAACCGGAGGAGGTTGTTTAGTTCGTAACAACAACAATGGTATGACCTTGCTCAGGTCACAATCCTCAGGGAGAATGAGCCTCATAAAAGATGGGGGGGGAGGGCCTGCGGTCGCGACGTTGAACCCAATCCTCATCACAGACGGTTTTTATCCAGATCCTGCAACTCGTATCTCTGACAACCTTCAAATCAGTGGTGTGTTGATATAATGATAACTGTTGCCTTGAATTTCGCTCGGGGGGAAACCGGCAGCCCTGCAGTAGTTAGTAAGCAGGGGGATCATGTGCCTCTCCCAAAGATCTTGCCAGGATGGAAATTTGGATTCTTGTCTTTATTTATTTATCTATTTATGTTATTCATTTTAATTTTATTTTATTTTATTTTATTTCATTTCTTTATTTATTGTGAGACAGTTTTTATGGAGTCATTGGTTGACGGAGGTGGAGGGGTTGAGGGGTTTTTGAAAATGGGTGGTAGGGAGATGATTCTCTTTGACGTCCCTCTCGTAGGGTCACTGACAATAGGTACCCGTCCTTGATTCTGACAAGAGTCAGAAAGAAACAAAGAATGGCCATCGCTTACCCATTTTAGAGTCAATTGGCCAAAGGTTATGGTCACTCCTTGGGGCTCATAGAGAACGTAAGGTTTGTTATCAAAGAAAACGAAATTGTTGTTCGAGTAAAACTAAATGTTGAATAATAGTACGAACATAAACAACAACAATATTTGATATATTCCGAAAACAATAGAAACACTCATTCAAAAAATTATAATCAGGGTGGCAAGAAATCACAAAAAAAATAATAAATAAAATAAAATAATAATAATAATACAATGTTGTCCGCAAGTTAATTCTATTTCAGAGTAAGGAATGGGAAACGTGAAATCCTCATTGCTTGCAGATCCTCAGCTGATGAAAAAATATTCCTCGTTTCGAAAAAATTACCTCTTCTTGCTAGTTTAAGCATATGGACATATCAGAATAGAATACATTATGTTCCTGTCAGTTAATATAATGATTAAGACATTGTCGTTTTTCAGGATATCATCGACAAAACGTATTCACATTCAGATTAATTTATTTCAGTATAAAATAATTTTACAAACAAATCAAGCCAATAACCTGTACAAATGAATTAAACAGCAAGTACAAAGAGTATAGACTGAGTCATATTTAAAAATATATCCTAAGGACAAATCCAAAAATCCTAATTAGGGGCTTATGTCATATCATATTCTGTCAGAATGCATGGTTGTAGATGTTTCATTCTATGGAGATGGAAGGAATGCATGACACAAATTTTGTAGTAAAGATCGAGGTAGAATGTCTATTTTTCAAGAGTAACTTCCTAGAATTAACTTTGATCTTCCAAATGATTGGTCTGTCTTCCTTTGTTTTGATTTTGTTTAGAAAATCTCATCTGGGAACAATGGTAGTCTCTGGTGAGATTTTTGTTCCTTCGTATGTCATTGTTCCTGTATTGCTTTCTCAATCGAAAAAATATACGCATTGATCTCAACAACCCTTCCCACTCCCACGACGTGGGAAGTGAGAAACCCACTGTCACTTGCGGCAAACCGCTGTTTTTTATAGGCCGATGTGTGGGTCGCCTCCCCGTTTGGCCAGGGGCTGACGGGAACCAACTCGAAAAGCGCGAACAGTACATATATATCATTAAAATGCTAAGATTAATATAACGTGGTTTGATTAACCATATATTCTATTTTGTGTGCTGATTTCTTTTATATAAAGGTAGTAAACTTACAAGCCAGTTTTTCACAAAAATGGATTTTTATGACTGCCTCTATTATTCTTATTCTAGGTAGGTGCCTTTGCACGTGCACACCCACACTTTTCATTTACTTTACTATTACGAGTACCGTTACATGCACTTACATAGATTATGTGGTTGTTACTCCCGAACACCTAGAACAGACTTGGCGTTCTGGAGACGATTCTTTCTATCCTGAAGACCATTTTTTCCTCCGTTAATGACCTTTGTCGCTCCATCGACGTCATTCTTTCTAGCGAACTCGTTGAGGTTGTTCTCTTTCCAGAACCACGCGGACGCCTTTGCGCTGAGCGCCGGGTCAGTGGCGACCTTGTCTGGATTAGTAAGTAGCTCTGGGCCGGCCTCTTTGGCAAAGGCACTGTAGTTGTTCTTCCCGGTAACTTGCAGCCAACCTCGACCCCGGTACTTGAACCCGTCTCCAGAAGCCTCGTCGCCGTTGCCCATTCGGCAGCGGTAGACACGGTTGCCAATTTTTTCCGGTTTCCTGTGGTAGTCCTCGACCTTGACTCCATCCTTGAAGTGACGGGGAAACACCTGTTTGAGTCTGTCACCACTGTAGTTCAGGTTTTCCCTGGGGCGCATCAGTCCTTGGCTCTCATGCCCCATATGCGCCAGGAAATGGGCTTGCTCCAGCGGAGACTTGATGTCATAGTCACACATGGCTCTGTTGATGTGGGGGAGGTTCTTCTCAATGACGTCCGCTTTGGTCCCCTTCATGATGGCGCCGAGCTGTTGAGAAGTAAGGTTGTTGCATTGCCGACTCATGGTTTTTGTGGTTCTTCCTAAAGTTCACAGTCGAGTTAATTTCAAGGTGGTTCCTCGGAGTCTGAAACCAGAGACAAAAAGAGTCAGCTAACAAATAACCTATTACTCACGGTAAAACCTTTGGCCGCCCTCAACAGGTCTACTCCTTTATCCTCTACATCCGCACCACTGCATGGCGCCTTTCTCTCAACCCTGCCATATACGTTGCAGAAAGCCGTGAAAGCCCAAACGACATCCTCACCCTGTGTCAAAAACTCTTACTACTGATACTTGATCAGTGCACACATTTCCACTCCTAAATAGCCACTTGGCTCTTCTCCAGTTTCTCTCTCCAAAAGGTCTCCTGTCGGCATTCTCCTTCTTTGTAATCCTTTATAATCTAATTCTCTGGATTAACTCACTCCTATGCACCCTACTTACTCCACTTCAGAGACTGATCCCTCTAAAAATACTAAATTCATATTTGTCCCGTTTCCCATTCTTAAAAAAAAAAAAAAAAAAAAAATCATCCATGAAGTGGGAAGCGAGATTCCGGGAATCGAACTCACGACCACCTGCTCATGAGCTCGACACGGTATCCACTAGGCTACCGCGCGCCCCACTTTTCCAACATATACCAGATCTGTGGACACTGTCCTCTAGTCTACTGGTACGTTTTACTCCCGTAGACACACATTAAGGAAAAAAAAAATAATATCAAATATAAATAATATAAACCTTGTGTTGATACTGTAGTATCACCAGTGTTAACCGTCTTCGTCTGCAACTATTGTTATTATGGGGCATGTGATACACTACAATTATAACTACAACTTCCTAAAGAGCTTTCCTCCGGGGGCACCTGTTGCGCCGATCAAAATCGCATGTTGCCAACCAGAACAAAATTAGCAGAGCGCCATAATGCCCACACTGTGGCGCCCTGCCCCTAGCGTGGAGGTTCCACAGAGGTGAATGAAATAGTCTGGCGCCAGAACGAATAGTCTGGTGCCAGCACGAATAGTCTGGTGCCAGCAAGAATAGTCTGGTGCCAGCTGGAATAAAGGACAAAAAAAGTGCCACCTGGTAGGGAACTGTCGTCTTACCTCTGCTCGAAGCTGTGCCTGACACTGATGGATGAGTTCGATGCTCTGTGGTGCCTGAAGGCCTGCGCCCTGCTTAAGTACACTCCCTTACTGCTCTTTCGTGAACGTTTTATGTACGTTTTGGCACGGCCTGGGACGGGCTTCCCGACCTCAGTGACGTTCTTTGACGCTGCGTACTCGGAAGTCACGCAGACAAGAGTGCCTCATGGTGAGGCCAGTTTTCTCTGTCCGAAAGGAATCTGCTCTGATGGTACGAAAAGAAGTATGAGCAAAGGATGAAAATGCTGCACTGAGCCAAGTTTATCGCTTCGAGCAACCGCAGCGCCAGTCTCGGTTTCAATACACAAAGATCAGCCTACGAACGTGTTGGTACGTGTCCCTTTCGTAGGACGGGGTTTTCCAACCGATGATGTCATATCACGTGTGTTTTCATGAGATTTTTCTCACGACAGTAAACAATGACAGTCCAGAAATCATTTGTTAGAGTGCTTAAGATTTGTAAAAGCATTTTGTGTCTCAACCACGGGGACAAGTATTTTATTAATTTGCCCTTAAAATGGATGGTGAAAAAGTCACAATTGTTTGCAAAACTGGTGATATTAATGGTCACAATAGTAGTAGCACTAATGGTAGTGTTAAAAGTAGTGTTGATATTGGTAGTAGTAGGGATAGTCATCGACGTAGTAACAGCAACAGTACTAGTTGTAGAAGTAGTAATAATAGTATTTTTGGTAGAAGTAGTCGTAGTAGAAGTAAAAGTAGTAGTAGTTGCAGTAGTAATAGTATCAGTAGTAGTGATATTAGTAATAGTAGTACTAGTAGTAGTTGTAGTAGCGGTAGTGGTAGTAGTAGTAGGAGTAGTAGTAGTTGTGATAGTGATAGAAACAATAAGAAGGTGTAGTCAAAAAGAAGTTGATGGTGGTGGTGAGGTGTGCACGCCAGGAGACGCTAAATAGCTGCTGCCGGAGCCATCACCTTTGCCCTGTTATGGGCTTGGACTGTTGGTGCAGGTAATAACAGTCAGTGTTTGGAACTGGAGAGGATTGCGGGATTCGAACCCACAACTAAGCGAATGCGAGACCAGCTCGCTTCCCGTTGCGCCACCAGTGGGAAAAGAAAACGGAGCGTGAAGAAGAAGAAGAAAAAGAAAGGGAAGAAGAATAAGGATAAGCAGAAATGGAAATAAAGAAACAAGAAGAAGGAGAAGAAGGAGTAAAAGAATTTCATGAGGAAAAAGATGAAGAAATAGAAAAAGAAAAAGAAGATGAAACAAAGAAGAAAAGAAAGAAAAAGAAAAAGAGAAGATGAAGAAGAAGAAGAAGAAGAAGAAGAAGAAAGGGAAGAGAAGGAAGAAGAAGGAACAAATAAAATATTACGTTAAACGATTGAAAATTCTTATACCGGCTTATGAATCACTAGATTTTGTGTGAAAAAAACTACAAGTCTGTATCTCGTGTCCACGAATCTTTCAATCACACCTCGTGTGTGTGTGTGTGTGTGTGTGTGTGTGTGTGTGTGTGTGTGTGTGTGTGTGTGTGTGTGTGTGTGTGTGTGTGTGTGTGTGTGTGTGTGTGTGTGCCTGTGCGTGTGTTCGTAAAGAGCTGGAGTCCAGGAGCCATGTCGTCGGAAAATTTCAAACACTGGACTCAGAGTAACAGAGTTTACTACCAAGGTTTCGAACCCCGGACAGGATTCGAAACCTCGGTAGTAAATTCTGTCGCTCTGAGTCCAGTGTTTGAAATTTCCCCCCCCACACACACACATACACACACACACACACACACACACACACACACACATACACACACACACACATATATATATATATATATATATATACAGTATATACATAGACACACACATTATATATATATATATATATATATATATATATATATATATATATATATATATATACCTTTTGGGAAAAGTCTTTCTCTTAAACAATTGCTGTTGAATGCTAACGGAGCAATTCACCAGCATTACTTCGACACTCATGACAAGAAGCCGCGCTTGGAAGACGTCATCAGGGACACCGAAATAATTCACACAGACTCTAACTACGGACGTTTAATAATTGACGAGACGGTTAGTATTACTTTACAGCAGCCTACATTAAACGTCCAGAAGTCATCGGATCATGTCCTCCCTTCCAGTAGAAAAAAAAAGCCGCACACCGTGACATTTGCCCATTGGAAGTTCCAAGACGACAAGACGTGGCATTAGCTCTCTGTAATTCCCGGCGAGAGGATGCATCTAGACATTTGCTCACCGGAAGTGACAACCCGACGAGACGTGACATAAAACCATCGTACGACTAGGGCGCCCTTCCTGGCGCCGCCCACCCGCATATTCCCACCAATCATATTCCACTATTTCTATTCCTTCTCTGTTATTTGTACGGCCCACGGGCCTTTATATTCTAATGTATTTTACATTTGTAATCAGTTTTACCCTGAAGACGACCATGTGAAATGGTTGAAACAGCTGTCGGTGTAAAATGGAAAACCACTCTGACGACTTTCGTACTTTCCTCCAGAGTTTGAACCAAGAGAAAATGATACTTAGAAAGTTAGAGAAATGTTCTCTAAAAATCATTGATGCCACATGTGCTTTAGCATTCAACAGCAATATATATATATATATATATATATATATATATATATATATATATATATATATATATATATATATATATATTACAGGGGAAAAATGTAATCACACATTTGTCAATCACGTTAAAACCACTGTTGGGGTAGAAAAGACTGGAGACGGGGAATCTATATATTTCGATTGCAAACTGCAATCCTCTTCAGAAGATACAAATTAAGAGAGGGCGTGCTACTTAAGTAGCACCCTTGACATGAGAAAGGGGAACATGGGAAGAGGTCTCTACACTCGGCTCACTCCCTTTTGAGGTCAGGAGGCAAATGTGTTTTTAATAGGCTGGTGATAAAAGTCCTGAAATTATATCCGGGGACCATTGCCCCTTTGAAATATTCATATTGGGCTGGTATTCAATAACAGTAGATTCTACCATTTTTCTTCTGAACTCACATCTGGATTTATAAATAAGCTCAGCTTTGTCCCAATCTAAACAGTGTTTAAATTGCTTGACATGTTGGAACACAGCTGAGCTCTCTTGTCCATATTTAATGGAACGTTTATGTTCGATCATCCTAGTGTTCAAATCCCTTCCAGTCTGTCCGATGTAAACTAAGTCACAACCTTTACATGGAATCGAATATACCCCTTGAATATACTCTTCTTTTAACCTTTGGTGGACATTTACCACCTTTTTATTAATGGTGTTAGGGTAATACTTAATTAAATTTAATTTGTCTTTGGGAAGAAACTTGGTCGAAGGAATAAATTATTCAGAAAAGGGAACGATTAAAGAGCTCTTGTCCAATGAAAAATTAGAGGAAATGGGGGTGGTGTTGAAAAAATTGGATCTCGCTCGGCTGAGGGCTTTGACCAAGAACCAATCCGGGTAAGCTAATTTACTAAGTTGAGATTTTATAATGTTTAATTCTCCTTCAAGAAACTGGGGGCTGCAAATTCTAAGAGCTCGAAGAAATAATCCTGAGGCGACGCTACTTTTTACTTTGTCTGGGTGACTGCTGAAAAAATGAAGACAACTACCAGAATGGGTTTCTTTTCTATAGACGGTAAAAGCAAGCTTGTCCCCGTCACGAAAAATGGGAACATCTAAAAAGGGTAGCTTACCTTGTTCTTCCCATTCAACTTTAAACTTAATGTTGGAGTCAATTAACGCAGGATTTAATAAGAAACTCAAAATTTATTTGAAAGGGCATGATCAACTTATCAAACAATTAACTGTTTTTTCTCCTTCCATGCCTTATTTGTACGGCTTAGTTAAAACCCATAAGCCTGATAATCCAATGAGACCCATTATCAGTTCTACTGGTTGTGTTTCATATAAATTATCCAAATGGCTTGTTTCTGTCTTGAGCCCACTCGTGGGGACCATTTCCACTTCCCACATTAGGAACAATGTAGATTTAATTAGTAAATTGAACGATCTTAATATATCTGTTGATTTTAAGTTAGTTAGCTTTGATATTAATTCGTTATTTACCTGTGTTCCCGTTTTTTACCTTTCCTTCCTAGAAGAAGAACTTTTACTTCATTCTTTGCCTCTTCCAGTCGATGTCATTATTAATCTCATTAAACTCTGTGTGGTTGATTCCAAATTCGTTTTTGATGGAAAGTTCTATGTACAAAGATTTGGGATGGCTATGGGGAATCCCTTGTCTCCTCTGTTGAGTAATTTGTACATGGAATTTTTTTTTATTTTTTTAA
>NC_134780.1:81170265-81182765 GCF_046742065.1 Oratosquilla oratoria
GTTTTATTAATGAGGACTCAATAATTTTTCTTTTGTAACTACAATGTAATTTGTATACTGTAGCTGCATTCTTCCAATCTATTCTGTGATCTAATAGACTAGAATGGAGGAATACAGCTGATTTTTCTTGGCCGTATTTTAAAGAATTTTTATGTTCTTTAATCCTAGTGGGTAGATCACGTCCCGTTTGTCCCCAGTACACTTTATCACAATCGAGACATGGTATCTTATATACTCCGGGGTTGTCCTTATTAAATGTTCTGTGATGGACATTTACTACTTTTTTAAAAATATTATTTGGGTAACTAAAAGTGACCCTAATTTGGTTACTAGGTAATAATTTAGATGCGGCATGTATAGATTTATTATAAGGGAGTGTGTGTGTGTGTGTGTGTGTGTGTGTGTGTGTGTGTGTGTGTGTGTGTGTGTGTGTGTGTGTGTGTGTGTGTGTGTGTGTGTGTGTGTGTGTGTGTGTGTGAATATTTTCTTACTCTTCTACTTAGTGAGTGACTTCCTTCTTCTTAATCAGTTTGAGGAACTAACGACGATAACGCTTCGATAAGAATAAGATTACCATGAAGAGCTACTTTCCTCAAGGCTTGACATTGACTGATTCATAAGAAAAAGGTGCTGATTATAGGCGGGCCAACTCTGATAATGTAGTTCGGAAATTGGCGGTTCCTGATTGGATTAAGATGAATTCGATTGAAAATATCAACGAATCGTGGGCTTCGTTTACTTGTGTTTACAAATATCAACGAAGCGTGGAATTCATGTTGCTACATAAAAAGAAGCAGATGAATATCGTATGCCCTTTAAAAACAAACATTCGAGATGCAATGCAAAACCAAAATGGACAAATAAAGTCTTTAACACAGCCACACAAAAGACGAGGCTATGAAAAAAAACACCGATAGACTATTTTCATATCTGTCTTTCACACAAAAGACAAGCTTATCTTAGATATATTGGACAAAAAAAAAATTAATCTATTTCTTCAAACCTACCGGCGTCAAGCGAAGAAATTCAATAAAAAGAGCAAGAAAAGGTTCGAGGAATATATTGCTCACTCCAGTAAATCGAATCCAAAAGAATTTGACAGCTAAGTCCATAAAAAGAAAGTAAAGACTTCTGACCTTGTTCCTCTCGTACTAGGCACATATACGAATGATATAGAAATGGCCTGGATCTTAAATGGTTATTTCGCATCTGTCACAAGGGTAGACGAACTTTTAAAAGTGCAAGGGCCACATCCATAAAATCACTTTGAAAAGGGCCGCATAGTATGTTAAGTAATATAATTAATATATAAAATACCCCCCCCCCCAAAAAAAGTAATAATAATAGAGGAAAAATATTGATAAAAAAAAATTAAAGTAAAAACTTCACATGAAACACATTCAATGGATATTCATCAGATTGGTGTGATGAGTGGCGTTCCCCTTGGTCTGGTTCTCCTTTTGATCGACATAAATTATACTGAGATTGGTCTGGTATGTAGAATATCAAAAATTAACGACGAAAAAAAAAAAAGTAAAATCAGTAATGCAGCGGATAGGGATAAGAAGAGAATGACTTAAATCGGTTAGCGGTGTGAAAGAATAAATGGTAAATGGAATCTAACACTGATAAATGTAAAGTTTTGCATGTAGGTAAAACAAAAACAACTGTAATGACTGTTATATGAGCAGCAATCACCTTCACAAATCAGATCAAGGGGAGGACCTAGGTGTCATCGTATCTATGGATCGCATCCGACCTAGATATGGATCAAAAGGTCTCCTGTCGGTATGCTCCGCCTTTGTAATCCTTTATAATCCTTTAGAATCGACCCCTCAGTATGCACAAGCTGCAAGAAATGCCCAGCAAATACTGGAATTTATTGGAAGAACATCTAAACCCCAGACCGGAAAAATAACATTTACTTCATATCTTATCAAATACGTGGACAAATTAGAGAGGGCACACCGTAAAATCACTAAAATGAGCCCTCGTTTATTTACTAAATCCTATGAAGGGCTTATCCAAAGGTAAAATGAGGGGTGATTTAATTGAAGTCTTTAAAATGTCCCATGGCTTCGTCGACATGAACGTAGATGATTACTCTATCATGAACAATAGTAATGTCACAAGAAACAATGGTTACTAAATATTCACTGAGCGATTAAGCACCAATGACTCATTTTATTTTTTTAACAACATTCTAAATGTTTGGGGCAAAGTACCTGTTCATGTTATAAGCTCAAATACAGTTGACAATTAAAAACAAAAACAAAACATAAACGCCTAGATAAATGTATGGAGTCCAACCCAAATCTAATTTATTTCTCAAAACCGTGAGCTCATACACTTAGATTAAATCAGTGGTTCTTAACCGTTTCCACTATTCCACTCCCAAGCAGCCCCAGGGAGCCCAGTAAGGTACAATAAGTCTGATGTAACTTGCATTTCTTTTGTATTATATCTTTTTCTTCTTCTTCTTCTTCTCCTCATCCATTTCTTCTTCTTCTTCTTCTTCTTCTTCTTCTTCTTCTTCTTCTTCTTCTTCTTCTTCTTCTTCTTCTTCTTCTTCTTCTTCTTCTTCTTCTCCTCATCCCTTTCTTCTTCTTCTTCTTCTTCTTCTCCTCATCCCTTTCTTCTTCTTCTTCTTCTCCTCATCCCTTTCTTCTTCTTCTTCTTCTTCTTCTTCTTCTTCTTCTTCTTCTTCTTCTTCTTCTTCTTCTTCTTCTTCTTCTTCTTCTTCTTCTCTTTTTCTCTCTTTTCTTCTCTGTTTCATCTTCTTTTTATTTTCCTATTTCTTCATCCTTTTCCTCATGAAATTCTTTTACTCCTTCTCCTTCTTCTTGTTTCTTTATTTCCATTTCTGCTTATCCTTATTCTTCTTCCCTTTCTTTTTCTTTTTCTTCTTCTTCATCTTCACGCTCCGTTTTCTTTTCCCACTGGTGGCGCAACGGGAAGCGAGCTGGTCTCACATTCGCTTAGTTGTGGGTTCGAATCCCGCACTCCTCTCCAGTTACAAACACTGACTGTCATTACCTGCACCAACAGTCCAAGCGCACAACAGGGCAAAGGTGATGGCTCCGGCAGCAGCTACTCAGCGTCTCCTGGCGTGCACACCTCACCACCACCATCAACTTCTTTTTGACTACACCTTCTTTTTGTTTCCATCACCATCACAACTACTACTACTCCTACTACTACTACCACTACCACTACTACCACTGCTACTAGTACTACTACTACTACTACTAATATGACTACTACTGATACTATTACTACTGCAACTACTACTACTTTTACTTCTACTACGACTACTTCTACCAAAAATACTATTATTACTACTTCTACGACTAGTACTGTTGCTGTTACTACGTCGATGACTATCCCTACTACTACCAATATCAACACTACTTTTAACACTACCACTAGTGCTACTACTATTGTGACTATCAATATCACCAGTTTTGCAAACAATTGTGACTTTTTCACCATCCATTTTACGGGCAAATTAATAAAATACTTGTCCCCGTAGTTGAGACATAATATGCATTTGCAAATCTTAAGCACTCTAACAAATGATTTCTGGACTGTCATTGTTTAGTGTCGTGAGAAAAATGTCATCAAAACACACGTGATATGACACCATCAGTAGAAAAACCCCGTCATACGAAAGGAATACGTACCAACACGTTCGTAGGCTGATCTTTGTATATTGAACCGAGACTGGCGCTGCGGTTGCTCGAAGCGATAAACTTGGCTCAGTGCAGCATTTTTATCATTTGCTCATACTTCTTTTCGTACCATCAGAGCATATCGCTTTCGTACAGAGAAAACTGTCCTCACCATGAGTCACTCTTGTCTGCGTGACTTCCGAGTACGCAGCGTCAAAGAACGTCACTGAGGCAGGGAAGCCCGTCCCGGGCCGTATCATGACGTACATAAAACGTACACGAAAGACCGATAAGGAAGCGTACTTAAGCAGGGTGCAGGCCTTCAGGCACCACAGAGCATCGAACTCATCCATCAGTGTCAGGCACAGCTTCGAGCAGAGGTAAGACGACCCTTCCCTACCGGGTGGCACATTTTATTTCCTTTATTCCAGTTGGCACCAGACTATTCTTGCTGGCGCCAGACTATTCGTGCTGGCACCAGACTATTCTTGCTGGCGCCAGACTATTCGTTCTGGCGCCAGACTATTTCATTCACCTCTGTGCAACCTCCACGCTAGGGGCAGGGCGCCTTAGTGTGGGCATTATGGCGCTCTGCTAATTTTGTTCTGGTTGGCAACATGCGATTTTGATCAGCGCAACAGGTGCCCCCGGAGGAAAGCTCTTTAGGAAGTTGTAGTTATAATTGTAGTGTCTCACATGCCCCATAATAACAATAGTTGCAGACGAAGACGGTTAACACTGGTGATACTACAGTATCAACACAAGGTTTATATTATTTATATTTGATATTATTTTTTTTTTCCTTAATGTGTGTCTACGGGAGTAAAACGTACCAGTAGACTAGAGGACAGTGTCCACAGATCTGGTATATGTTGGAAAAGTGGGGCGCGCGGTAGCCTAGTGGATACCGTGTCGAGCTCATGAGCTGGTGGTCGTGAGTTCGATTCCCGGAATCTCGATTCCCACTTCATGGTTTTTTTTTTTTTTTTTTTTTTTTTTTTTTTTTTTTTTTTTTTTTTTTTTTAAGAATGGGAAACGGGACAAATATGAATTTAGTATTTTTAGAGGGATCAGTCTCTGAAGTGGAGTAGGTAGGGTGCATAGGAGTGAGTTATCCCAGAGAATTAGATTATAAAGGATTACAAAGAAGGAGAATGCCGACAGGAGACCTTTTGGAGAGAGAAACTGCACAAGAGCCAAGTGGGTATTTAGGAGTGGAAATGTGTGCACTGATCAAGTATCAGTAGTAAGAGTTTTTGGCACAGGGTGAGGATGTCGTTTGGGCTTTCACGGCTTTCTGAAACATATATGGCAGGGTTGAGAGAAAGGCGCCATGCAGTGGTGCGGATGTAGAGTATAAAGGAGTAGCCTGTTGAGGGCGGCCAAAGGTTTTACCGTGAGTAATAGGTCATGTGTCAGCTGACTCCTTTTGTCTCTGGTTTCAGACTCCGAGGAACCACCTTGAAATTAACTCGACTGTGAACTCTAGGAAGAACCACAACAACCATGAGTCAGCAATGCAACAACCTTACTTCTCAACAGCTCGGCGCCATCATGAAGGGGACCAAAGCGGACGTCATTGAGAAGAACCTCCCCCACATCAATAAAGCCATGTGTGACTATGGCATCAAGTCTCCGCTGGAGCAAGCCCATTTCCTGGCGCAGGTAGGGCATGAGAGCGAAGGGCTTAAGCACACCACGGAGAGCCTGAACTACAGCGGTGACAGACTCAAACAGGTGTTTCCCCGTCACTTCAAGGATGGAGTCAAGGTCGAGGACTACCACAGGAAACCGGAAAAAATTGGTAACCGTGTCTACGCCTGCCGAATGGGCAACGGCGACGAGGCTTCAGGAGACGGGTCCAAGTACCGGGGTCGAGGTTTGATCCAACTTACCGGGAAGAACAACTACAGTGCCTTTGCCAAGGTGGCCGGCCCAGAGGTCCTTGCTAAACCTGACAAGGTCGCCACTGACCCGGCGCTCAGCACAAAGGCGGCCGCGTGGTACTGGAATAAGAACAACCTCAACAATTTCGCCAGAAAGGATGACATCGTCGGAGCGACAAAGGTCATTAACGGAGGAACAAATGGTCTTCAAGATAGAAAGAATCGTCTCCAGACCGCCAAGTGTGTTCTAGGTGTTCGGAAGTAACAACCACATAATCTATGTAAGTGCATGTAACGGTACTCGTAATAGTAAATGAAAAGTGTGGGTGTGCACGTCCAAAGGCACCTGGAATAAGAATAGTGGAGGAAGTCATAAAAGTCCATTTTTTTGTGAAAAACGGGCTTGTAAGTTTGCTACCTTTATATAAAAGAAATCAGCACACAAAATAGAATATATGGTTCATCAAACCACGCTATATTAATCTTAGCATTTTAATGATATATATGTACTATTTCATATAACGAAAATATATGTTGAATATTCTCTCCTAATCTTGTTGTTTTCTTTAGAATTGGTATAGACGGGTATAGGAAGACGAGGGAAGGAAAGCAGGGGAGTCTGAAAGTATCTTGATGAGGACTGTAACACTTCACTCTAAAATCACGTGTTCCCCTTCCCTCGTCTTCATACTTGGTGCTATCAATAAAAACAAGAATTCCCGGTGTGATGGCACGTTACTCTAAACATTGGCATTTTATGACACTGGTCCTTTTGGCTCTCGGCCTTGTGCCCTTGGGTCCCTAGGCCCTTACGCTCTCCGGCTTCCAAGTCCCACACAGTGCGAATGGAGATGAATCGAGATTGTCTTCAACATTATTTACTTTTTAATTCCTACAAATCTAATCACTCCTCTAAAATAGGCAGGCATATGTAAAGTTATTGTCACTGAATTGATATAAACATTAAATACTGAAATGTCATCCCTTGTTCATTACCCAGGCATGTTCATTGATGACGTCAGCTTCAGAATTCGTTTATTAAAGCCATCGTTTGTGTCAGTGGCACGGAGATGAATAAAATCGCCTCCCGACAGCCTGAGTGAGCGGGAAAGTCGTTCTGTTCACGCTTTTCGAGTTGGTTCCCGTCAGACCCTGGCCAAACGGGGAGGCGACCCAAACGTCGGCCTATAGAAAAGGCGGTTTGCCGCAAGTGACAGGGCTTGCCCTACCAATGGGTTTCTCACTTCCCACGTCGTGGGAGTGGGAAGAGTTGTTGCGTATATTTTTCTATTGAGAAAGTAATACAGGAACAATGACATGAATACAAAGAAACAAAAATCTCACCATAGACTACCATTGTTCCCAGATGAGATTTTCTAAACAAAATCAAAACAAAGGAAGACATAGAAAAGCCATTTGTAAGATCAAAGTTAATTCTAGGAAGTTACTCTTGGAAAATAGACATTCTACCTCGATCTTTCCTACAAAATTTGTGTCATGCATTCCTTCCATCTCCATAGAATGAAACATCTACAACCATGCATTCTGACAGAATATGATACGACATAAGCCCCTAATTAGGATTTTTGGATTTGTCCTTAGGATATATTCTTAAATATGACTCAGTCTATACTCTTTACACTTGTTGTTTAATTCGTTTGTACTGGTTATTGGCTTTAATTGTTTGTAAAATTATTTCATACTGAAATAAATTAATCTGAATGTGAATACGTTTTGTCGATATAATATCCTGAAAAACGACAATGCCTTAATAATTATATTAACTGACAGAAGCATAATGTATTCTTTTCTGATATGTCCATATGCTTTAACTAGCAAGAAAAGGTCATTTTTTGAAATGAGGAATATTTTTTCATCAGCTGAGGATCTGCAAGCAATGAGGATTTCAAGTTTCCCATCATTACTCTGAAATAGAATTAACTTGCAGACAACATTGTATTATGATTATTATCATTTTATTTTGCCTTATTTATTTTGTTGTGATTTCTTGCCATCCTGATTATAATTTTTAGAATGAGCTTTTCTACTTTTTTCCGAATAGATCAAAATATTGTTATTGTTTATGTTCGTTTTATTATTCAACATTTAGTTTTACTCAAACATCAATTTCGTTTTCTTTGATAACAAATCTTACATTCTCTATGAGCACCAAGCAGTGACTATAAACTTTGGCCAATCAACTCGACAATGGTTAAGCGATGGCCATTTTTTTTTTTCTTTCTGACTGTTGCCAGAATCAAGGACGGGTACCTATTCGCGGCGACCCTACGAGAGGGACGTCAAAGAGAATCATCTCCCTACCACCCATCTTCACAACCCCTCAATCCCACCACTTCCGACTCCGTCGACCAATGAGTCCATAAAAACTGTCTCACAAAAAAATAAATGAATAAATAAATAAAATAATATAAAATAAAATAAAGATTAAATGAATAAAATAAATAAATAAATAAATAAAGACAAGAATCCAAATTTCCTTCCCGTCGGGATCTTTGGGAGAGGCACACGATCCCCTGCCTACTAACTACTGCGGGGCTGCGCGCTTCCCCCGAGCGAAATTCAAGGTAACAGTTATCATTATATCAACAAACCACTAAATTGAAGGTTGTTAGAGATACGAGTTGAAGAATCTGGATAAAAACCGTCTGTGATAAGGATTGGGTTCAACATCGTGAACACTCCCTCCCCCCCATCTTTTATGAGTCTAGAACAAATGAGGCTCATTCTCCCTGAGGATTGTGACCTGAGCAAGGTCATACCATTGTTGTTGTTACGAACTAAACAACCGGTTCCCCACATTTAACAACTGTTGTGGTTTCATTTGCCGTGGACTAAAAGTACAACACAACGTGTACACGCCAAATGTGTGTGTGTGTGTGTGTGTGTGTGTGTGTGTGTGTGTGTGTGTGTGTGTGTGTGTGTGTGTGTGTGTGTGTGTGTGTGTGTGTGTGTGTGTGTGTGTGCTTGTGTAGTGCATTTCTTTTGTATTATATCTTTTTCCTCTTCTTCTTCTCCTCATCCCTTTCTTCTTCTTCTTCTTCTCCTCATCCCTTTCTTCTTCTTCTTCTTCTTCTTCTTCTTCTTCTTCTTCTTCTTCTTCTTCTTCTTCTTCTTCTTCTTCTTCTTCTTCTTCTTCTCCTCCTCATCCCTTTCTTCTTCTTCTTCTTCTTCTCCTCATCCCTTTCTTCTTCTTCTTCTTCTTCTTCTTCTTCTTCTTCTTCTTTTTCTTCTTCTTCTTCTTCTCCTCCTCATCCCTTTCTTCTTCTTCTTCTTCTCCTCATCCCTTTCTTCTTCTTCTTCTTCTTCTTCTTCTTCTTCTTCTTCTTCTTCTTCTTCTTCTTCTTCTTCTTCTTCTTCTTCTCCTCATCCCTTTCTTCTTCTTCTTCTTCTTCTTCTTCTTCTTCTTCTTCTTCTTCTTCTTCTCCTCATCCCTTTCTTCTTCTTCTTCTTCTTCTCCTCATCCCTTTCTTCTTCTTCTTCTTCTTCTTCTTCTCCTCATCCCTTTCTTCTTCTTCTTCTTCTTCTTTTTCTTCTTCTTCTTCTCATCCCCTTCTTCTTCTTCTTCTTCTTCTTCTTCTTCTTCTTCTTCTTCTTCTTCTTCTTCTTCTTCTTCTTCTTCTTCTCTTTTTCTTTTTCTTTCTTTTCTTCTTTGTTTCATCTTCTCTTTCTTTTCCTATTTCTTCATCTTTTCCCTCATGAAATTCTTTTACTCCTTCTTCTTCTTCTTGTTTCTTTATTTCCATTTCTGCTTCTCCTTATTCTTCTTCCCTTTCTTTTTCTTTTTTCTTCTTCTTTTTCTTTTTTCTTCTTCTTCTTCTTCTTCTTCTTCTTCTTCTTCTTCACGCTCCGTTTTCTTTTCCCACTGGTGGCGCAACCGGAAGCGAGCTGGTCTCGCATTCACTTAGTTGTGGGTTCGAATCCCGCACTCCTCTCCAGTTACAAACACTGACTGTCATTACCTGCACCAACAGTCCAAGCCCCAAAAAGGGCAAAGATGATGGCTCCGGCAACAGCTACTCAGCGTCTCCTGGCGTGCACACCTCACCACCACCATCAACTTCTTTTTGACTACACCTTCTTATTGTTTCTATCACCATCGCAACTATTACTACTCCTACTACTACTACCACTACCGCTACTACCACTGCTACTAGTGCTACTACTACTACTACCAGCATCACAATTACAACTAATATCACTACTACTGATACTATTACTACTGCAACTACTACTACTTTTACTTCTACTACGACTACTTCTACCAAAAATACTATTATTACTATATCTACAACTAGTACTGTTGCTGTTACTACGTCGATGACTATCCCTACTACTACCAATATCAACACTACTTTTAACACTACCATTAGTGCTACTACTATTGTGACTATCAATATCACCAGTTTTGCAAACAATTGTGACTTTTTCACCATCCATTTTACGGGCAAATTAATGAAATAATTGTCCCCGTAGTTGAGACATAATATGCTTTTACAAATCTTAAGCACTCTGACAAATGATTTCTGGACTGCCATTGTTTAGTGTCGTGAGAAAAATGTCATCAAAACAAGCGTGATATGACGTCATCAGTAGGAAAGCCCTCGTCATACGAAAGGAATACGTGCCAACACGTTCGTAGGCTGATCTTTGTATATTGAACCGAGACTGGCGCTGCGGTTGCTCGAAGCGATAAACTTAGCTCAGTGCAGCATTTTCATCATTTGCTCATACTTCTTTTCGTACCATCAGAGCATATCGCTTTCGTACAGAGAAAACTGTCCTCACCATGAGTCACTCTTGTCTGCGTGACTTCCGAGTACGCAGCGTCAAAGAACGTCACTGAGGTCGGGAAGCCCGTCCCAGGCCGTATCATAACGTACATAAAACGTACACGAAAGACCGATAAGGAAGCGTACTTAAGCAGGGTGCAGGCCTTCAGGCACCACAGAGCATCGAACTCATCCATCAGTGTCAGGCACAGCTTCGAGCAGAGGTAAGACGACCCTTCCCTACCGGGTGGCACATTTTATTTCCTTTATTCCAGTTGGCACCAGACTATTCTTGCTGGCACCAGACTATTCGTTCTGGCGCCAGACTATTTCATTCACCTCTGTGGAACCCCCACGCTAGGGGCAGGGCGCCACAGTGTGGGCATTATGGCGCTCTGCTAATTTTGTTCTGGTTGGCAACATGCGATTTTGATCGGCGCAACAGGTGCCCCCGGAGGAAAGCTCTTTAGGAAGTTGTAGTTATAATTGTAGTGTATCACATGCCCCATAATAACAATAGTTGCAGACGAAGACGGTTAACACTGGTGATACTACAGTATCAACACAAGGTTTATATAATTTATATTTGATACATATATATATATATTTTTTTTCCTTAATGTGTGTCTACGGGAGTAAAACGTACCAGTAGATTAGACAGCGTCCACAGAAAGGGTGCCGCGCGGTAGCCTAGTGGATACCGTGTCGAGCTCATGAGCAGGTGGGAATATCGCTTCCGACTTCATGGATTATATATATTTTTTTTTTTTTTTTTTTTTTTTTTTTTTTTTTTTTTTTTAAGAATGGGAAACGGGACAAATATGAATTTAGTATTTTTAGAGGGATCAGTCTCTGAAGTGGAGTAGGTACGGTGCATAAGAGTGAGTTATCCCAGAGAATTAGATTATAAAGGATTACAAAGAAGGAGAATGCCGACAGGAGACCTTTTGGAGAGAGAAACTGCAGAAGAGCCAAGTGGGTATTTAAGAGTGGAAATATGTGCACTGATCAAGTATCAGTAGTAAGAGTTTTTGACACAGGGTGAGGATGTCGTTTGGGCTTTCACGGCTTTCTGCAACGTATATGGCATGGTTGAGAGAAAGGCGCCATGCAGTGGTGCGGATGTGGAGTATAAAGGAGTAGCCTGTTGAGGGCGGCCAAAGGTTTTACCGTGAGTAATAGGTCATGTGTCAGCTGACTCCTTTTGTCTCTGGTTTCAGACTCCGAGGAACCACCTTGAAATTAACTCGACTGTGAACTTTAGGAAGAACCACAAAAACCATGAGTCGGCAATGCAACAACCTTACTTCTCAACAGCTCGGCGCCATCATGAAGGGGACCAAAGCGGACGTCATTGAGAAGAACCTCCCCCACATCAACAGAGCCATGTGTGACTATGACATCAAGTCTCCGCTGGAGCAAGCCCATTTCCTGGCGCATATGGGGCATGAGAGCCAAGGACTGATGCGCCCCAGGGAAAACCTGAACTACAGTGGTGACAGACTCAAACAGGTGTTTCCCCGTCACTTCAAGGATGGAGTCAAGGTCGAGGACTACCACAGGAAACCGGAAAAAATTGGTAACCGTGTCTACGCCAACCGAATGGGCAACGGCGACGAGGCTTCTGGAGACGGGTCCAAGTACCGGGGTCGAGGTTTGATCCAACTTACCGGGAAGAACAACTACAGTGCCTTTGCCAAGGAGGCCGGGCCAGAGGTCCTTGCTACACCTGACAAGGTCGCCACTGACCCGGCGCTCAGCACAAAGGCGGCCGCGTGGTTCTGGAATGAGAACAACCTCAACAATTTCGCCAGAAAGGATGACATCGTCGGAGCGACAAAGGTCATTAACGGAGGAACAAATGGTCTTCAAGATAGAAAGAATCGTCTCGAGACCGCCAAGTCTGTTCTAGGTGTTCGGGAGTAACAACCACATAATCTATGTAAGTGCATGTAACGGTACTCGTAATAGTAAATGAAAAGTGTGGGTGTGCACGTCCAAAGGCACCTGGAATAAGAATAGTGGAGGAAGTCATAAAAGTCCATTTTTTTGTGAAAAACGGGCTTGTAAGTTTGCTACCTTTATATAAAAGAAATCAGCACACAAAATAGAATATATGGTTAATCAAACCACGCTATATTAATCTTAGCATT
>NC_134780.1:81197765-81207765 GCF_046742065.1 Oratosquilla oratoria
AATCCCTTCGGGCTGCGTCAAAATTTCTCACACATACTCCCTCACCCCCATCCCCCACTCATTCCACCTCATGCATCATAACATCATCCATATACAACCATTCTATTCACCCCTGTCTTCTGTCCTCTCCCGTTCTTCCTCAACAGACATTGCCCTCTTCCCCAAAACCCCTTTTACCCCCACCCATCCATCTCATCCTTGGTCACCCCCTCATGTTCACTCCTTCCACATCTGCCTTCCACACCTCTTTTACTAGTCTTTCTTCACTCATTCTTTCCGTGTGTCCAAACCATCTCAATATTCTTTCATCCACCCTATCTCCCAACTCCTTTTCCACCCCCTTTCTCCTTCTCACCTCCTCATTTCTCACTCTATCTAGCCTAGTAACCCCCATCATACTTCTCAGACACCTCATCTCAAACACATTCAAACTCCTTCTCTCTTCCTCTCTTATGTTCCATGTTTCTACCCCATACAGTGCTGTCGGTACAATCACTCCTTCATACAATCTCATCTTAGCATCTATTCCCAAATGTCTATTTCTCATTACTCTTTTTAATCCACCAAGGCATTTACTCGCTTCTCTCAATCTATATTCTACCTCCACCTCCATTCCTCCCTTTCCTGCCACATTCGCACCCAAGTATCTAAAACTATCCACTTCCTCCAGTCTCTCTCCCTTGATAGTTACTTGCAGTCTGCTGCCACTGTCACCCCTTGTACATATCATCACCATACTTTTACCCACATTTATCTTCAACTTCCTTCTTTCACACACCTTTCCAAACTCTGTCACTAACTTCTTCAATCCCTCCTCTGATCCTGCCACAAGCGCAGTGTCGTCCGCAAACAACAGCTGGCTTATTTCCCACTTTTCTCCATTTTCTTTAACCATCTCCAATCCCTGACCCACCACTTTTGCATTTACCTTTCGCACCACCCCATCCATATATAAATTGAACAGCCAGGGTGACATAACACATCCTTGACGAAGTCTCACCTTTACCTCGAACCATTCACTCTCTCCATTTCTAATCCTGACACACGCTCTACTACTCTCGTAAAAACTCTTGACTGCTCTTAACAGCTTTCCTCCTATCCCGTATATCTGCAATACTACCCACAGTGCTTTCCTGTCTATCCTGTCATAGGCCTTTTCCAAATCCATAAAACCCAAAAAAACATCCTTACCTTTTCCTATAGCTTTCTCACATACCTGTCTTACCACAAAGATCTGATCTACGCAATCTCTACCTGTTCTAAACCCACACTGTTCCTCACCAATTACTCCCTCTGTTCTTCTCCTAATCCTCTCAATCAAGACCCTCCCATAAGCCTTGCCAACTACACTTAACAAGCTATCCCCTCTGAAACTACTACACTCACACTTGTCCCCTTTTCCCTTGCAAAGTGGAACTATACAGACACTCCTCCAGTCCTCCAGCACTCTACCCTCTCTTAAACAGACATTAAATGACCTCACCACACAGGCCACCATAACTGCACCTCCTTTTTCAGACATCCTACATGACATCCATCCAAACCAGATGCCTTACCTGCTCTCATTATCTTAACTGCCTTCACTTCATCCTTCCTTATTTCGCCTCCATTTTCTTCACTCATCACGGTCATTTTCTTAGTACTTCCCACTGCAACTACCTTTCCCTCCCTATCCTCCTTCACATCTAGCAACTCCCTATAATACTCTGCCCATCTTTCTCTTACTGTCTTCTCTTCCATTATCATCTTTCTATCTGCACCTTTTACCATTTCTTCTCTACTTGATTCGCCTCCTCTTCCTCTCTTAATTTCTTTCCAAAACATCTTTTTATTATTTTTAAAACTTTCCGTCATTCTCTTACCCCGTTTCATATCTGCTCTCCTCTTTGCCTCCTTTATCTTATGCTTTACTACTCTTCTCTTTTCTTTGTACCTCTCATATGATTCCCACGTCCTGTTTTTTAACCAATCAGTGAAAGTTCGCTTCTTTTCTTCTACAACCTTCTTTGCTTCCTCATCCCACCACTCACTACCCTTCCTTCTATTTCCTCCCGTCCTCCTTGTTCCACACACCATCTTTGCACACCTTGTGATTCCCTCCTTGAACCATCCCCATTCCTCCTCCACTCCTAGTTCTACTCTATCCTTCACTCCCTCCCACTCTTCTCTCAGCTTTTTGTATTCCTCCTTTTCTTTCTCATTTAAGCAGTTCACTCCAAGCACCTCTCTACCTTTTGTCCTTTTCCTCTTTCTCCATCTATCCTCCACTCTCAACTTGCCTTCCACCAGAAACTGGTCTGATATTCCCCCACTCTCTCCCCTCAGGTCATGTTTCAAACATAAAGGTAGAGAGCCTCTCAGGATTTTATCATACTTACCAAACACTTTCCAACCAATTGTAACACGTCTCTTTATTTCATTATCATGATCTTTCGTCACTTTCACCCTCTGGCCTAAATAATTATACACAACTTCTTCAAGACTCACCATCAATTACAATCTCTTTACTTTGAACTTTAGTGTTGAACATTACTTTGCTTTTGGTCTTATTCATTTTCAAACCTACTTTGACACTTTCCTTGTTTAGATCACTCAGCATATCTTGCAAGTCTTCTGCTCTTTCTGAAATAAGAATAATGTCATCCGCAAATCTTAGGTGGTTCAAATATTCGCCATTAATCTTCAAACCTTTCTCTTCCCAACTCAGTCTTCTGAAAATATCTTCCAAGCAAGCTGTAAATAATTTGGGTGAAATAGTATCGCTTTGCCGTACTCCTTTTTTTATCTTGATCTTTTCTGAATCTTTATGTTGTCGAATTACAGCGGTACCTTTGGCATATATCTTTTCTAAAACTTTTACGATATGTTCGTTTGTACCCTGCTTGCGTAGCGAGTTTAGTATTGCTATTTATTCTACCGAGTCAAAGGCCTTTTCATAATCTACAAAAGCTAAACACAGAGGTATATTGTATTCTCTCGTTTGCTCGATTAGTTAGTTAATCGTTTGCAAATGGTCTAGAGTCGAGTATCCACTCCTAAAACCTACTTGTTCTTTTGATTGGTTTTCATCTAAAATTATATATATATAAATGTGTGTGTATGTATACACCAAGAGTTTTTCCTCGTATAAAGGAGGTATCTCCCAATATATATATATATATATATATATATATATATATATATATATATATATATATATATATATATACATATATATATATATATTTATAAATGGGGGCTACCCCCTTTATATGAGGAAAAACTCTGGGTGTATACATACACATTTACATATATATGTATATATATATATATATATATATGTGTGTGTGTGTGTGTGTGTGTGTGTGTGTGTGTGTGTGTGTGTGTGTGTGTGTGTGTGTGTGTGTGTGTGTGTGTGTGTGTGTGTGTGTGTGTGTGTGTGTGTGTGTGTGTGTGTGTGTGTGTGTGTGTGTGTGTGTGTGTGTGTGTGTGGTCTACCTCCTTCATATGGGGAAAACTCTTGGAGTATCAATCAATCAAATCAGCCATCCTGAGTCCACTGATGAACAAAGCCCTCCTTCATAGCATTCCATGATTCACATGACCGCGCCAACCTATGCCACGTCACTCCTGCAAACTTCTCGATCTCGTCTCTCCACCTTCTGTCTGGTCTCCCTCTTCCACGCTTCCTATCTCTCGGCGTCCACTCAGTAACACACTTACTCCATCGCTCATCAGTCGTTCGCACTAACTTACCTGCCCAATTCCACTTCCTATTTTTTACTGCTTCCACAATATCTTTCACACTAGTCTGCTCACTCAAGCATCTTGCTCTCTTTCGGTCTCTCAGCGTTATTCCCATCATTAATCTCTCCATTCTCCTCTCTGCAGTCCTTAGTTTTGTTTCTATTGCCTTCGTTAGTTTCCAAGTCTCACACCCGTAGATTATTGCTGGCAGAATGCATTGATTGTAAACTTTACGTTTCAAACATAAAGGTAGAGAGCCTCTCAGGATCTTATTATACTTACCAAACACTTTCCAACCAATTGTAATGCGTCTCTTTATTTCATTATCATGATCTTTCGTCACTTTCACCATCTGGCCTAAGTAATTATACTCTTCAACTTCCTCAAGACTCTCATCATCAATTGCAATCTCCTTACTTTGAACTTTCGTATTGAACATTACTTTGGTTTTACTCTTATTAATTGTTAAACCTACTTTGACACTTTCCTTGTTTAGATCACTCAGCATATCTTGCAAGTCTTCTGCTCTTTCTGAATTAAGAATAATGTCATCCGCAAATCTTAAGTGGTTCAAATATTCGCCATTAATCTTCAAACCTTTCTTTTTCCAACTCAGTCTTCTGAAAATATCTTCCAAGCAAGCTGTAAATAGTTTCGGTGAAATTGTATCGCCTTGCCGTACTCCTTTCTTGATCTTGATCTTTTCTGAATCTTTATGTTGTCGAATTATAGCGGTACCTTTCGCATAAATCTTTTCTAAAACTTTTACGATATGTTCGTTTGTACCCTGCTTGCGTAGCGAGTTTAGTATTGTTATTTGTTCTACCGAGTCAAAGGCCTTCTCGTAATCTACAAAAGCTAAACACAGAGGTATATTGTATTCTGTCGTTTTCTCGATTAGTTGGTTTATCGCCTGCAAATGGTCTAGAATCGAATATCCGCTCCTAAAGCCTGCCTGTTCTCTCGGTTGGTTTCCATCTAAAACTTGACTTAGTCTATTTGTAAGGATCTTGGAGAATACTTTATATACATTTGATAGCAAGCTAATCGGTCGATAGTTACTAAGGTCCTTCTGGTCTCCTTTTTTATGAAGCAAAATCACTATAGCATTGCACCACGCATCAGGAACACTTTCTTGACGTAAGCACTGGGTGTACAACTGAGCTAATTTAATATGAACTAATTTCCCTGCGTCTTTCAACAGATCTATCGATATACCATCTTCCCCGGATGCTTTTCCTCGTTTCATAGTTTTTAGAGCAAATTCTACTTCTTCCTTTGTAATCTCTGGTACACTACTAACGTCTACACATGAATTTACTGATTCAACTACGGTCTTCGATAAGTAAAGCTCTTGGTAAAATTCTTCTACTCTTTTTACCATTTTGTCTCTACATTTAATTATTTCTCCATTTCTATTTTTCAAACATATCATTTGCTGTCTTCCTAAAGCATGTTTGCGCTCGGTCATTTTAATACTTTTACCCTTCCGAATAGTTTCCTCTATTTCATCCATGTTTCTCTTTCTTTTCTATAATCTCTGCCTTTAGTTGATCAGCTTGTTTAGTCCCACTCTTTCTATTTCGTCTCTCCTGCTTTTAATCTGCATGGTCTTTCTTCTTTTAATTAGGTCATTTATAGCTTGGGAGTATTTGTTTTCTCTGTTTTTTGTACTTCCTACTTTCTCTGCCGATTCTCTAATGATATTCACTAAATTCAAATTAATATCTTCCACGGTTTCCTCATTAGTTCTTAGAGCTTCGAATCTATTTTTAATTTCTAACTGAAATTTCTTCTTATAATATATATATATATATATATATGTATATATATATATATATATATATACATATACGTACACACATTTAATATATATATATATATATATATATATATATATATATATATACACACATGTGTGTGTGTGTGTGTGTGTGTGTGTGTGTGTGTGTGTGTGTGTGTGTGTGTGTGTGTGTGTGTGTGTGTGTGTGCGTGTGGTCTACCTCCTTTATATGGGGAAAACTCTTGGTGTGTGTATATATATATATATATATATATATATATATATATATATATATATATATATATACATGTATATGCAAAGAAGACGACTTGGAAAAAGAAACTAACGAAGCAGAGCTCTTCAGTGCAAAAAGTACTTTTTGCACTGAAGATGTAATATACGAAAGCGCTCTGCTTCGTTAATTTCTTTTTCCAAGTGGTCTACTTTGCATTGGTGAACACACGTACATGTGTTCTTATTAGCATATATATATATATATATACATATATAATATATATATATATATATATATATACATATAATGTATATACATATATAATATATATCAATATGTATAAGTATATATATATATATATATATATAAATATAATGTGTGTGTGTGTGTGTGTGTGTGTGTGTGTGTGTGTGTGTGTGTGTGTGTGTGTGTGTGTGTGTGTGTGTGTGTGTGTGTGTGTGTGTGTGTGTGTGTGTAATATACCAATTGGTGGTAGGTCATACCTAATTGAAATATCGGAGGAAGAGAGGGACGGATTGAGAGAAAGAGGAAGAGAGGAAGATGAGGAATAGAGGGAGGGAGAGAGGGAAGGAGGGAGGGCGGTAGATGGGCAACGGTAAGGCTCTGCTCCCCTTGCAATTGCAAACAGAAAACACCCAATTCACCTTGAGGAAGAGCAGGTTCTTTTGTCGGCAACTGTACAGTCGCTTGCCTTGACCTGCACCACCACAGCGCTTCTCGACCAAAACAAACTGAATGAGGAAGACGGAGAAGAGGAGGAAGAAATAGTAGAAAAAGAAGAAAGGAAGATGAAGAAAAAAAATACAAGAAGTAGAAGCAGAAGAAATAAAAAAAATATGAAAAAGAAGAGGAAATATAAAAAAAGATGAAGAAGAGGAGGAAGAAAAAACAAGAGGAAGAGGAGGAAGAAGAAATATAAAAAGATGAAGAAGAGGAGGAGGAGGAGGAGGAGGAGGAGGAGGAAGAAGAAAAAAGCAAAAGAAGAGGAGGAGGTAGAAGAAGATCAAGGAGAAGAAAAGGAGAAGACGACAGCCTGGTTGGTAACTTGCGCGCCTGCTCACGACCTCCTATCGTTATCCCCAAGTCAACCGACCTGTTCTTATGTCGACTCTGAAGGTGACGATGGACCAGCGACGAAACTCTGGATTCGGTTCACACCCTGAACGCCATTTGAACCAGTTTTGTATCAATCTGGTTGCCGCCAGGCGATTTTATTCACCATCAGAGAGCCCACCTCAGTCACCGTGTTGGAGTGAGACCTGTGATGACCTTGCTTGACCTGAATATTTATTCTGTCGCCAGGCGATTTTATTCAGCTGATGTGTGTAGGTCCTCATGGCGTATAGGGCATCGTCATAAGGTCATGAGCGACCGAGAGTGTGTGTGTGTGTGTGTGTGTGTGTGTGTGTGTGTGTGTGTGTGTCTGTGTGTATGTCTGTGTGCGTGTGTGTGTGTGTGTGTGTGTGTGTGTGTGTGTGTGTGTGTGTGTGTGTGTGTGTGTGTGTGTGTGTGTGTGTGTGTGTGTGTGTGTGAGCGCGCGCGCGGGGAGGGCATTGGGGGGGTTATTGACTGGGAGGTAGGGGGGGGGTTATTGACTGGGAGGTGGGGGGGGGTTATTGAATGTGAAGAGGTGGGTGGTAAGGGAAAGTCACATTTCCAGACACCACTGGAGGGTAAGGGGCAGAACCATCCTTCCACTAATGCATTCCCGCTGCCGCCTAGTGATCTCATTGACCTCCAGAAGAATCCATCAGACTCCAGCGTGCGAACCTTCTCCCAGTGAATCTCCATTTGTGTTGTTTACGAAATTTCATTCAGTTCAAGAACCTCCTTTCCCCGTCCCACAACCAACCCTCCTCCCGGCCGCCTGAATAGAGGTAGATATGGAGTGGGGGGGGAAGGTCATATGGAGTGAGTTCCTGTGGAGGGAAGGTAATGCGTGGATGTATAGCAACTGGGTCAAGGAGGGTCGGAGGGTAGGCGGAAGCGGGGCCGCTCGGCGAAGCGAAGCGAACTCCTGCAGGAGGCTAAACGAACTACCCCCCCCCCTTCCCTCTCCTGTGCTCATCCACCCCATCCTATATGTGATAAACCGAAAACCTGCGAGTGTTCGCGTAAAAATGTGACCGCATAAGCCACATAGCAGCAGTTGAACGACGCTAGAGGGCTGCCGACTGTACACCTAGGCACATGTATACACAGGTTCCATGGCTTATCTGAAGAAAATATACAACATTTACGTGTGTACACAAACCTTGTATGTATACGAACAAAACTCAGTCTTACACTATGTAAATATATAGCGCTTGAGTAGGCCTAAACAGTGATTCATCTTCAACACCTTCCTCACCGGGTGATACTTAGCTTTCGATCCTTGTTGCCGTCAGGTGATTTCATTCGTATCCTTATCACCCTCTAAATGACACCTTCCCTTTCATTCTGCATTCTGGGGTACGAAACATAGGGTATGGGATATAGGGTGTGGGATATGGGGTATGATTTATGGTACTGGGGTACGGGGTGTACGGTATGGGTATGGGGTATAAGATGTGGGGTGTGGGATATGGGGTATGCTATATGTTACTGGGGTATGGGGTGTGGGGTAGGAGTATGGGTATGGGGTACAGGGTGTGGTGCGTGGTGTATGGTGTATGGGGTATGGGGTATGGGATATGGGGTGTGGGGTATGGGATATGGGGTGTGCTGTATGGTACTGGGGTATGGGGTAGGGGTGTGAGGTATGGTGTACAGGGTGTTTGGGCGTGAGATATAGGATATTGGGTAAGGGGTATGGAGTATGGGATATAGGGTGTGGTGTATGGGATATGGTGCTGGGGTATGTGGTATGGTACTGGGGTATGGGGTATGGTGTATGGTGCGGGTATGAGGTATAGGGTATGAGGTATCACTGACAGAGTAAATTTCATGCAATCAACACTTCAAGGACGCCCCATTGGACCAGAGTCACGCAGCATTATTTCATAACTCTATTTTTCCTTTCATTTTGTGGTATAAGGTATGGGTCACCTAATAGCAATAACCTAATTGTGGTATACAAGAAAGGTGTAACGCTCGTGGGCCCCTGTCTTGGATAACTTGCTGGTCTCGTGGTCGACAGCTACTACCCTACCAGATGAGAGCTCAAAGCTAAAATACTGTCCGGTCTTTAGGTGTGATCATACACAAGCATATCCTAATGTGTGCTTGCGTGTGTGTGTGTGTGTGTGTGTGTGTGTGTGTGTGTGTGTGTGTGTGTGTGTGTGTGTGTGTGTGTGTGTGTGTGTGTGTGTGTGTGTGTGTGTGTGTGTGTGTGTGTGTGTGTGTGTGTGTGTGTGTGTGTGTTTGTGTGAGAAAGAGTGTGTGTGTTTTCACGATCCAGTGACCTCTGATAACCAAAGAAAAACTTGATTAATCTTATCCTAACTAACTTCAGATGATATGTTTACCTTAGGGACAAGACTCCTATCCCTCCTTCACTTACCCTTCCACCTCCTTTTCCTCATCCTTCTCTTCTCGTTGTTCATCCTCCTCATCCTCTTCCTCTTCCTCTTCCTTCGGACAGGCACTAGCCATTTCTCTCCTCTTATCGCGTGTCGACCTCCAGATAAGGCCGAAGGGAAGAAAGAAGAGATCCCTCAGGTTAACGGGACTTTTCCCAACAAATATTCGAGGTTCAAGGTCATCTCCGACCTACCCCCTCTTTCCCCTTCTCCCCCCCCCACCCTCTGCCCCTTTTTTTCTTTATTATATCGTTTTGTTTATCCCCAGAGAGAACCGACAAATTTGTGTCTCGTACCATGATCTTAACACCTTCCGAGCTGGAGGGTTTTTTCCTTTAGTGCCAGGCTATTTTATTCACCTCCGTAGCAACCCTCGTAAGGGTGCCACCGGGTGCCAATCGCCAACCCCATGGCACCCTTCCCCCTTCGGCAGCGAGGTGGCCACAACCTCTCGCGGTGTAAGAGGAACAGCGAACCTACAAGACACACGCGCAAATGTAACAAGATACCAGGCCGACCGCCGCGCCGTAGAGAAAGGATCGCTCATCCAGAACCTTGTGTGACACTAAGCCGAAGCGTTTGGATGAATAGATGTCTCCCGTGGGATAGGATGAACAAACTTTGTTGCTTTATGGAGGGGAAGCCTGGGGACCGCAGGAACCTAACTACTCGGCGTCAAGACAGCTCAGGAGTGCCAGGAAGTGCCAAGGCCGACGGTGCCAGTTTCCTTCTCCG
>NC_134780.1:81217765-81220265 GCF_046742065.1 Oratosquilla oratoria
CTTAACTGTAGCTTAGTATAGTAAACACAAACAGCCTCGTTAGGGCCAGTAGGCCAGCTGTTGTTTGTTCTTCCTTTGTGTTCCTTTGTGACCTATTCGTCCTTACGGGGCTGCATGAGCTCACGATGCTGAGAATTAAGTTAGATTGGATATGGAGTTCATATGTTCATCTAAGTGTTTTCCAAAAGTGTCCACTGTATTTGGACCCACAACAGGAACAGGTAGTTTGTTCCAAAGACTTAAAATGCGGTTAGAGATAATATCAGAATCAATGATCAGGTGACATCGGAAGGGTTTGTAAGCCTGACAAGATAGTGACGTAATATCATGTTTTAAGGAGAGATACTTGGTGAAAAGGATACAAATGAAAGCAGGGATACCTAAGTGTCTCTCTCTCTCTCAAAAAAAAAAAAAGGGACCAAACTTACATTTTCAAGTTTATAGAAAACAGGTTCCTTACTCTCCATGTAAAGTACTCTACGGTTTGCAACCTGTTATTATTAAGTACTTGTACTATCCCAGATAATGATGATGATAATAATAATAATAATATTAATGATAATGGTAACAATAGTAATAACAATTATACTAACAATAAAAGTATCATGGGTCAAGTAATATTACCTATGCCTGAGGGTGAAGCTGTGTGTATATGTGTGTGTGTGTGTGTGTATTCACTTGGTCTTTGGATCACGCGTTTGACTCGTGATCGACAGCTATTTCCCTCCTGGAAGAGAGCTCAGAGCTCGTAGGTCCGATCTATGGGTAATGCTATGACCTTGCACACAGACACACCCCCAACTCCCCGCCCACGAGAGTCAGATTAACGAGCCGAAGCGCAGCGGTACCGAAATAATTTCGGCCCTGGGCAGGATTCGAACCAAGAACTGCGGGCCACTATGGTGGCAGTTCAGCGCTCTACCAACTACGCCACCGTGTGTGTGTGTGTGTGTGTGTGTGTGTGTGTGTGTGTGTGTGTGTGTGTGTGTGTGTGTGTGTGTGTGTGTGTGTGTGTGTGTGTGTGTGACCACAAGGACAACCAATGTGACAACCAATGTTCCCGAATGACCTTCGCGTGTGTCTGTGTGAAGACACAGACCTCGGGTCATCATTTATCTAAAGATAGAAATGTAGAACAACGTAGGAACAGATATGTGAGGGAAGTAATTAAAGAAGAGGATTAGTACAAAATGGAGGAAGGCATGAAGATGGAGGAGAAAGAGGAGGAAGAGGAGAAGGAAGAGAAGGAGGATGTAGGGGCAGGAGGAAGAGGAGGAGAAAGAGAGAGGGGGGAGGAATGGGAAGAGGTGCCGAACGTTTGTGATGAGTGTAAATATGAACGAAGAGTGGAAGCGGGAGTTTCCTCTCTCTCTCTCTCTCTCTCTCTCTCTCTCTCTCTCTCTCTCTCTCTCTCTCTCTCACACACACACACACACACACACACACACACACACACACACACACACACACACACACACACACAACTCACCCTCAAAGAGCCACTCTCTCCAGACGACGACGACGGCGACGAGGAGGAGGAGGAGGAAGAGGACGTTCTGCCCAAGAGGACAGAAGCACTGGCGGTCTGGATCCTGTTCCATGAACGGAACCGGGATCTGTAATCCCCGGAACCTGGAACCTCCTCCTCCTTCCGGAGACTCCAGTTCGTTCTTCCCTTCCGGTTGTCGCCAGGCGATTTAATTCATCTCGGGTGGCCCCTCCCGCCATGATGAAGGACTTGACCCCTTTCCCGAGGAATCCTTCCTCTTCGGGTGCCACACCGTGCCAAATGGCACACCGTGTCATGTGGCCTTCCCTTCCGGGTGGCACTTTTCCCTCTTGTCCTCGATGCCGCTTAACGATTCTATTCATCCCCGTGACACCACTCGGCTCACTCTTTTCGTGCCACGTGGCACAACGTGTCGTGTGACACACTGTGTCATATGGCAGAACGTGCCATGTGGCACACCATGCCAGGTGGTAAATCGTGCCGTACGGCTTATCCTTATTCTATCCTTCCTTTGGAGGATAGGAGATCCGGAGGTGATGAATGAAATCGTCTAGCGACAAGAGGATGAATGGGAGAAGTACCACCCGCCACGGAAGGGATTAGGGTCCCGAATCATCCCCTGTGATGATGGGGTTGACGATTGGGGGAAATGATTGGGGGAGTGGTACTAGCCTAACCTTCATTTGAGAAATCACTGCTACGCCTCGCTGCTGAATGCAGCTATTCTTCCTCACGCGGTTTTTTAACATTTAATCTTGCGGGTTCCCCGCTGATCAGGTTCAACGCGCAGGAGGTTGCAGAAGAAGACGTGGGTTGCCCATGTATGACGTGTGGGTTGTCCCCTCTCTCTCTTTTTTTTTTTCCAGGACCGTCAAGTTCAATACTCTTTAGGTATGTAGCCACAAGGGAATTTACAGTGTAATGAGAGGAGTATGCGAGTTATTAGCAACCGGAACCTGGAAACTCAGTTGTGCGAAGCGGCCTTCGAAC
>NC_134780.1:81237765-81240265 GCF_046742065.1 Oratosquilla oratoria
ATTTGTTATTTTATTATTATTATGATTTTTTCACATCCGACCTAGATATGGACCAAAAGGTCTCCTGTCGGCATGCTCCGCCTTTGTAATCCTTTGTAATGTATGTATGTACGTATGGATGTATGTGTTTATGATGTATGTATATATGTATATTTCCATATGTATGTCTGTTTCTGTTCTGTTAAATTTGGGAGTTAAGCTCACACGGGCTTTAAGTGTGAGCCCGTTTGGAGGGTGATTTGACTTATGAGTGTGTGTGGGTTAACCACACACACTCATACATTCACAAGATGTGCATACGTATATGATATACGTATGCACATCTCGGTGAATGCACCCTTCCCAACGTAAACTGTGTATTCAGTGGACAGTGTTGTTATCAATTTGTGTAATAAATTTTAAAGAAAGAGAAAAAAAGGGGGGGGGGATGATTCAATGTATGAGTGTGTGTGGCTTTGGCCACGCCCACTCATACATTTATTGGATGTGCATACCTATGCGAATCACCCTTCCTGACATGAACAAGTGCAAAGGTATATCATTTTAAAGGGGGGGCTGACACTCCCCTAGCCGACGCAGTTCGTAATCGCTTAAGTGGCTGCATATATGTATGTCTGTGTATGTATGTATGTTTCCATATGTATGTCTGTGTATGTATGTTTGTATGTATGTATGTACGTATGTATGTATGTATGTATGCATGTATACATATATGCTTACACATCTATTTGTATGCACGTATGTATGTATGTACGTACAAATGTTTGTATACGTATATATCTAAATTTACATATATACGTCTGTGTAGGTATATATGTATGTTTGCATATATTTGCATGAATACACTGTACATAAGATATATAAATATATTATATATATATATATATATATATATATATACATATATATATACATATATATATATATATATATATATATATTTGTTAAAAAAATCAAATACAGTTTGCACAATGATATCGTTAGATTAAATAAATGTATATATATTTTTCAGCAACTTTATATTACTCACCCACACTACTTTCTTACTTCACAGCGAAAACAAACACAAATTAGCTGTTTTCGTTCAATGAAATTTATTCGTCAGCGTTTTATGAGCCTACATGACACCACAGAAAATAATGGAAATTATGAATATAGATTCGTTGTTTCTTATAGGCTTCCACCACATAACTGAATATCATACTACATATATTTATACATATACATACGAGTATTATAAATATATATATATATAATAACTAACAAAACAGAGCGCTTTCGTATATTACATCCAGTGCAAAAAGTACTTTTTGCACTGCTTCATTAGTTTCTTTTTCCAAGTGGTCTACTTTGCAAAAGTGAACACACGTACCCGTGTTCTTATTAGCATATACATATACACACACACACACACACACACACACACACACACACATGTGTATACATATATATATATATATATATATATATATATATATATATTTACACACACACACACACACACACACAGGTCGTCTTAGATATTCCTTTTGAGAAAAAAATCAGACCCAAGAAAGAATCAAAACTAACATCAGGGGATCGAATAGAATTCGTTCACATATACAGAAGACATATAAATGTTTCCTGCAATAATAATAACAATAATGATAATTATATTATATACATACAATATATATATATATATATATATATATTTATATATTTATATATTTATATATTTATATATTTATATATTTATATTATGGGAAAGGTGGAGGGGGAAACACGGGTCTTTATCTGATTATCGAGTTTATTCCTGACCGGTTTCGCTTACAATAGCTTCTTCTGAAGAAGCTATTGTAAGCGAAACCGGTCAGGAATAAACTAGATAATAAGATAAAGACCCGTGTTTCCCCCTCCACCATTCCCATAATTTGTCCCAATGTCTCTACACCAATATATATATATATATATATATAATATATATATATATATATATATATATATATTTTATATAATATATATATATATATATATATATATACATATATATATACAACTGAGAGGAAAGATCACATCATATGAGCCCACGCGACGCAAGCCGATACCCTAAACGGGTAGCGAAAAACTCACTTTTTATATCTTACATATTTAACCTCATACTTTTACATGCATTAGACCTGTCACAGGATATGAAAGCTATGCAGGTGATATTTACAAAAGAGGAGATAAAATGTAAACAAATTCACTCCAGTCGGAACGGCAGTAAAGAAACTGGCCAAAGAATTATTCTCAGCTAATGTTCGCAGATAGTTACTTACCAGTAAACATAAGAATCGAGAAGGCTGAAAGACACCATAAGGCCTACACTAAGCAGTTCCATGTCCATTACGACCTATCATCCCCATCCAAAGATTTATTTAACATTCTCATAAAACAAGCTAGAGTTTCAGTGCTCACTACTACATGGTTACTAAGTCTATTCCATTCGTTAACCATTTTATTGGTGAATTAGTTCTTG
>NC_134780.1:81257765-81262765 GCF_046742065.1 Oratosquilla oratoria
AATGGCCCTTAATATCAGTAATAATAATAATAATAATGAGAATAATAATAATAATAATAATAATAATAATGATAATAATAATAATAAAAATGACAATATTAATAATAATAATAATAATAATAATAATAATAATATTAATAATAATAATAATAATGATGATGATGATGATCATGATAATAATAATAATAATAATGATAATAATAATAATGATAATAATAATAATGACAATAATGATGATAATAATGATGATAATAATAATGATAATAATAATAATGATAATAATAATAATAATAATAACAATAATAACAATAATAATAATAATGATAATAATAATAATAATAATAATAATAATAATACTTAATATTATGGCTCCTACCTGTCTTCACCAAATCCCTGAGTGCAATTGAACGGAAACAGAAAGTTGTCCTCAGTAAAAGTAGTTTTGGCTCTACAGGTAATACGAGGAAAAATCATGATGGAAGCAAAGTAATACAGACTGGCGGATGGAGGGACAGGGAGGGAAGGAGGGAGGTGAAGCGTTTGTGGAGGTGAAAGAGGACCCCGTGGAGGTGAAAGGAGGAAAAGTTTTCGAGACCTTCAGTGGAGGGTGGAGGTGGAGTGGAGTGAGGAGGTGGAGGGTCGAAAGTAGGGAGGGAGAGTGTAAAAATGGCTAGTAAGGGAGGGAGTTACGGTGGAGGGGAGGGTGTTAGGGTGGAGGGGAGGATGGAAGGGAGGGGAGGGAGAGTGGAAAATGGGGAGGGATGGAGGAATGGAGGGGAGATTGGAGGGGAAGGAGAGTGGAAAGTGAGGGGGCAGGGAGGGAGTTAGGGTGGAGGAGAGAAGGAGAGAAAAGTGGAGAAGGAGAGGGAGAGTTAGGTTGAAAGGGAATAGTGGAAAGTGGGGAGGGAGGGATGGAGGGAGGTGAAGGTGAGTAGGAGGGAAGGAGATATGTAACGTGGTGAGGGAGGAAGGGAGGGAGGGTGTAAAAAATGGCTAGTAAGGGAGGGAGTTACGGTGGAGGGGGGGGGGTTAGGGGGGAGGGGAGGATGGAAGGGGGTGGAGGGAGAGTGGAAAATGGGGAGGGATGGAGGAATGGAGGGGAGATTGGAGGGGAAGGAGAGTGGAAAGTGAGGGGGCAGGGAGGGAGTTAGGATGGAGGAGAGAAGGAGAGAAAAGTGGAGAAGGAGAGGGAGAGTTAGGTTGAAAGGGAATAGTGGAAAGTGGGGAGGGAGGGAGGGAGGGAGGTGAAGGTGAGTAGGAGGGAAGGAGATATGTAACGTGGTGAGGGAGGAAGGGAGGGAGGGATGAAAGAAAGGAGAGAGGGAGGAAGGGGAGTAGATAAGAAGGGAGGACAGGAGGAGGGAGCGAGGAAGGAAAGGATAGGGAGGGAAGGAAAGGAAAGAGAGGTGTAGAGGGAGGGAGGAAGGGAGGGAGGGGAGAGTAGGGAGGGAGGAACTAAGGGAGGAAGCGAACGAGGGAGGAAAAGAGGGAAGGAGGGAGGAGAGAGGGAGGACAATTTTAGAGTGAAAAGGCAAGTTGGTGGTGGTGTCGTGAGTGGTTATAGTGGTGAAGGTGGCGGCAGTGGAGGTGTTGTTGTTGTTGTTGTTGTTGTTGTTGGTGGTGGTGGTGGAGGTGGTGGTGCTAAAGGTGGTGCTGGTCGTGGAGGTGTTGTAGGTGTTGGAGTTGGTTGTGGCGGTGTTGGAGGTGGTGGTAGTAATGATGGCCCCGGTGGTAGTGGTGGTGTTGGTGATGATGGTAGTGGTGGGGGCGAAAGTGATGGCGGTGATGACGGTACGGGTGTTAACCATCAAGACCAACCAGCGTTTCCATCCAAAGGAACAGAACTACGCCCATAGGGAGGCGGAGGTGGTGGGCTTTTTTTCTTTTCTTTTTTTTAAGTGAAGTATCACTCCCACGGGCTTTGCTTGAGCCCGTGCGGTGGTGTTTATGTAAGACACACCTTGTGGAGAGGAGATGGAATAGTGTAGCTATTCAGAGGGAGATAGAGGGCAGTAGAAAAGAGGCTGCAGCTGTTAGAGCGGCGGCGGACGCTCTAACAGCTGACGGAGCTCATAGGGGCTTTGAAGGCGGCAGAGGCGGCTCACAAGACCTTCAGGAGGAGCCGGTGGTCCCCGTCTGAGGAAAGAGGGAGGTGGCGGGGCAATCGCTCAGGTAGTGGAGGAGGAGGTCGGCATTTTCTGCACGGCAGTGGATGCACCGGCGGTCTTCCACGGTGATTAAGTTGCCAGAAGCAACGGTCCTCGAGACGCAGCCTGAAGAGCAGCTTTTCTATCCTTTTGGGAGTGGAGCGGGGGAGGACTAAAGGTTCATATGCTGTCACCTTTTTGTACCACCCCGCTCGTTGGGAAATCTGCGCCTCCAAACTGTGTTGGCGGTGCCACTGCGTGCGTGCTAATGCCCTAGTTCTAAGTTGGAGCTGGCTCTTGCTGAGAGGGACCTGGACATCGACACTGGCGCGCTTGCGGGCTGCGGCAGCTGCTGCGTCTGCAAGGTCGTTTCCATGCACACCGACGTGATTTGACACCCAGTTGATGATGACATTCCGTCCGGCACGGTGTAATTTGTGCAGGAGTGCAATGATATTGGTGAGGAGGTGGACATTATCTTCGGGCTCTGCCTGTTGCAAGCAGCTTATCAGGTTCAGAGAGTCGGTGTGGATGACCACGGAATTGGAGTGGGATACAAGGGCATGTTCTAGGGCCCCCTGCATCGCCACGGCCTCGGCTTAAAGAGAGGACGCGGAGTCGGTTTCAGTGATAGTGGTGGTAGTAACGGCGGAGGGGTGGAGGGGGGGGGAGTAAGGAGTGAGAGGGATGCGTGTGGAGGTGAGGAGAGTAGTGATTAATGTGGTGAATGGTGGCGTGTGGAGGTCACTCAGCAGGGAAAAGTGGAGTTAAAGAAAAGTGGAGTTTAAAAAAAATCCAGGTAATCAGACCTTAAGTCTTAGGCTGTCAATATCTTAGGGGCTTGAGTGACGTCTCTACGGACCGGAGTCACACAGCCATCCTTCAGAACTGGAGGTTAGTCTCCATTCAGACAAAGATAATAATCACGTTTTAACCCTATTATCTCTTAGCTCCACTGCCCTCCCTCGGTGTCTCCTTTGCAATCTCTGTCACCCCCAAGGACAGAAGCAATGGTACAGTAAATGATTACAAGAAAAAGAAATAGTGCTAAGCTCAAGAAAAAATACAAAGATTTCTCCCTTTACACACCTACGAACACACACACACACACACACACACACACACACACACACACACACACACACACACACACACACACACACACACATATATCTATATATATATATATATATATATATATATATATATATATATATATATTACATATATGTATATATATGTTAATATATATATATATATAATATATATATACATATATATATAAATGTATATATATATATATATATATATATGTATGTATATATGTGCATATACATATATATATATATGTGTGCATATATATATATATATACATAAGTGCATATATATATATATATATATATATATGTATGTATGTATATAGGTATATAAATTCCCTGGAAGGAATACAAGTAGTTGGAATGCAAAAGGCATCACATTTTCTTCTCTAAGATGGCAAGACGTGTGTTCCTTGCCCACCTCACACATCCGTCGCCAAACGATTTTATTCCGTTTAGCAAAGTCACCCACTCAAAGGGTTGCACTGATTTCGGTTAATTAGTGATGCGAGTGATGGCGCGGAAAAAACCACGAGGGATGAAGGGATAAGGATTGGGGGGAGGGAGAGAGAGAAAGAGAGAGAGCAAAGGAGAAAGTGGGGCAAGAGAGGAATGGAGGGTTGGGGACGATGGATCTAGGCAGAGTGGGGAGGGAAACAGGAGGAGGAGTAGGAGAAGGAGGAGGCTGAGGAGGAGGCTGAGGAGGAGGTGGTGGTGAGAGAGGTGAGAAAGGTGGTGAAGGACGAGGACGAGGACGAAGACGAGGACGAAGACGAGGCCAAGGATGATAAGAAGGAAGATAATGAAGAGGAGAAGCACGAGGACAAAGGCAAGGAGGAGGAGAAGTAGGATGAAGAGGACGAAGACGAGGACGAAGACGAGGACGAGCCCAAGGGTGATAAGAGGAAGAGGACTAGGAGGACGTGGAAAAGGAGGAGACGGAGGAGGAGGAGGACGCGGAAAAGGAGGAAGAGGAGGAGGAGAACGATGACGGCGACGAAGACGCGTGCAAGGGCGAATAGGAGGATGAAATGGACACGGGAAAGTAGAAGACGAAGGAGGAGGAGGAGGAGGAGGTGGAGGAAGACGTTTGGGTGAAGGAGGACATGGAAAAGAAGGACCGGGGAGGAGGAGGAAGAGGGTGAAAAGGAGGAGGAAGAGGAGGGAGGGTGAAAAGGAGGAGGAAGAGGAAGAAGAAGAAGAGGAGGAGGAGGAAGAGGAGGAAGACGATTAGGTGGAGGACACGGAAAAGAAGAACGGAGGAGGAGAAAGAGGACGAAAAGGAGGAGGAAGAGGAAGAAGAAGAGGAGGAGGAGAAGGAAGAGAAGGAGGATGAAAAGGAGGATGAAAAGGAGGAGGAGGAGGAGGAGGAGGAGGAGGAGGAGGTGGAGGAGGAGGAGGAGGAGGAGGAGGAGGAGGAGGAGGAGGAGGAGGAGAAGGAGGAGGAGGAACTATGCGAACTTGCCGGCGGCCCAGGAACCACAATCCTTCTACCTTTTGGTAAAACCGTTGATTGGCGCGCCTAGTAAGAGACGGCGTACTGACACACATTCCGATACGCGCAGGTAGTACACGAGTGCGCATGCGCGCGCACCCGCGGATTGGGACAGATATGACCCATGGTGGCGCACTTCATCAACTTTGTTTAACCCAACGTCACACGATTTCATTCACCCGGGCTAACACTCCCACGACTATAACGGTGAATATATGTGCAATATACGAAGAACTTGATTTCCCATATACAGGTGATAGC
>NC_134780.1:81267765-81282765 GCF_046742065.1 Oratosquilla oratoria
TGACGCTCGAGTGGATGTCAGCGCAAGAGGTTTGTGGACACCTTGACGGGCGGCTTTCTTTCACATACAAAATTTCACTCCTATGGCCTCTTGTCATAGAAACCCAACCCTTGAGGCAGTTCATTCACGAAACGAAAGCGAGATTAGAACTTATGGAGAGCGCATATAAACGATCGACCACGGCTCATTCATTCCATTGACCTTCACGACATCAGGGAAGAACGGGTCTGAGATCAAAGACATTTTTCGCTAAGATTGTAGAATTTAAGGCAGACAAAGAAGAATAAAAGAGGACTAATATAGTGGCATGAATGACGTGTAGATTTTGGTTCTCATTTTTTAGATCAGTTCCTCTGTGCCCGAAAAGAATCAGGTCCCCTTCCACAAAATAAACACACATGGAGGGATCCCGACCTCAGCAGAGAGTGTCTGAAGGCCGAATTAATTAATTTTTTAATTTAAGTAAACAAAATGTCAGAAAGTACAGTTTGAGAATAAATAATAACAAGTAATAGTAAAAGCAATATCAGCATCAGGAACTATACGAGTAGTAATAATTGTAGCAGCAGCAGTAGTAGTAGTTGTAGTACTAGTAGTAGCAGTAACACTCGTAGTTATAGTCTGGGACATTGTGGTGGTGGTGGTGGTAGTGATAGTAGCAGCAACAGCAGCATTAGCAGTATTAACAGTTCTTTCCTGTTAATAGTGGTAGTGATGGTGGCGGCGGCGACAGAGACAGCTGTGACAGTGAGTGACAGACACGGTGAAGGAGATGGTGGTAGAGGTGGTGGTTTGACCGTAGCCTTCACATGTGGAGAAGTTGCCAGTAGGATAGCCTGGTACCAAAACACCAGTACTGTTCACCCTGACACTGATGATGACGCGAGCGGAGGAGCGACAAAGAGCCCTCTCTCTCTCTCTCTCTCTCTCTCTCTCTCTCTCTCTCTCTCTCTCTCTCTCTCTCTCCTCTGATACAATAAGTTGTGATTACTTTGATTTTTTTTTTAAGAAATCCTTTCCTCCAGCTGGCCACGACGTGGTGCAAACCCTGAGACTCACCACGTTTGTAATAAAAAAAATCATGGAACCAACATGACGTCACGTAGCCCACGCTCAAAGCTCCCCCCACCCTCCACCCCTCCCCCGGCTTCCATGTATGCAAACAGACGAAGTCCCCTTCGACTGAAGCAAGATTACAAAGGATTACAAAGGCGGAGCATCCCGACAGGAGACCATTTGGTCTATATCTAGGTCGGATGCGAAAAAAATCATAATAATGATAAATAAATAAATGAATAAATAAAAACTTTAATAATGTAAGTAATAAATTACACAAATATATGCATAGGTATAGTTAACTAATAAACAAACAGGTAAATAGTAAATAATAATAAATTGACATGTAACTAATAATAAATGAGAATCAAGCAAATAACAATAAACAGACAAATGATAACAAAACAATTAAACAAATAGTATAAATTAAATTATAGCCATTACAGCATCTTGCTTAGGTTTTTATCTAAATGATTCTTAAAGCTTCGAACTCAACTACATTGCGCTGCTTCTGCGGGAAGTTTATTCCATTCATTAACTACACGGTTGGTGAAGTTGTTTCTACCCACTTCCAAATTATTGTCCGATTCTCATTCAGTGTGAAAATTTTGTCACTTTTGATGTCAATTCCCTTTAGAATCTTAAAGACCTGTATCAAGTCACCTTGGAGTCTACGTTTTTTTTAGGGAAAACAGATTCATATATTTTAGTCGATTTTCGTATGATTTATTTTCTATATTTGGAATCAGTTTTGTGGATCGTCGTTGTATTTTTTCCAATCTGTCAATGTCTTTAATGAGATTCGGTGACCATACGGAAACAGCATATTCCAAAAAAGATCGCGCAATCAGTCCTAGAATCTTATTTGCTTTCTCAGAGGCTGAAATACACTGCTTGGATGATTTGAGATCGTTACTGATAATTACGCCGAGATCCTTTTCACTATCCACTTTTTTGACGAATTTCCAAATAACTTGTAATCGCACTTACTGTTATTTTCACCTATGTGCATAACCTTGCATTTACTTCTGTTAAATTTCATTGTTAAATCACTTGTGTTTAAATTTCATCCATACGTGGATCTTGGATTGGAGTGAAGCAAAGACGACCCAATAACTGGTAGTCTTGACGCTAACCTCTTCTGCCATTTACCCCATCACCCGACTGCCGCCAAGTGATTTTATTCATCTGTACGTGATCTCTTCAGTAAAAAAGGGAAGCCTCGAAGTGCAGCAATTCATTCATGATTCCGAAAGCCAGCGTAACCGTGTCATTCACATGTTCGTGACTTCGTTTATTTTATTTGTCTATTTATTATTGTTTTATTCATTATTATTCATCTGTTTGTTAATTATTCATCATTATCTGTTTATTTATTTTATCTGTTTATTTATTTATTCGTCTGTTCTTTTCTTTCGCATCCGACCTATTATGGACCAAAAGGTCTCCTGTCGATATGCCCTTCCTTTGTAATCCTTTGGAGAGCTTAATGGTGCTCTGTATCCGACACACGCACGAAAGATACGAACAACACATCACCAAATATATACTCTTACCCTCGACTAATTAAGCCTGGATTAGTTGAGAAGCCGCTAGTACAACAAATGACTTGTAAACTAGCCCTCTACTTGCTCAGGGTCAACGGAAAGCTAGTCAACTTGCCTCTTAACTATCCTATTGTGTCAAAATTTACTTGCCGGGTAAGTTAACTAGCACTAGCGGCTACTCAACTAGCCCCTCTCCCGTGTCAACGAGACTATAACGCACGACGTCAGAAGAGTGCAAGGACAGAAGCGCTAGTAAAACACGCTCCATGACAACAGTAAAAAATTATTACAGACGGAGGGAACACCGTTATGGAAGAACAAAAAACCCCGATCTCTGTTCTTCAGGTGTTCTCGAAGAACCGAATGGCGAAGTGCCTCAGAGATCTCTTCCAGACCCTCTTCTCCTCTGACGTCATCACACACCCTTTGCTTTTAGGGGGAACAAAACCTGCCCTTACACGATCCATATTATTGCGCAATATATCGTATTGCACAATATCAATGACGCTGTAAGGATGGTACTGAAGAATGACACAACTGAATTGCCGCTCATCCTTCTTGTCAGACATGTCAACGGTTTTCAATATACCGTCAATGATATTGTACAATAATATTGCGCAATAATATTGATCATGTAAGATCAGCTTAAGGCTTTCCTGGGTTTTGTTATTCCACGCCCACTGAGAAGCTGGACCTCTAGGTGGAGACAACCACCTTCCGTGCCAAGTGGTACTTTTCCTTTCTATTCTTGGTGTCGCCAGGCGATTTCATTCATCTCCCTCTCTAGAGAAAAGGCTAACTTTCGAATAACTTTTCCTTCTCTTTCTCTTCTCTTCTCTCTCTCTCATTCAATTTCCACTCTCTGTCTCCTCTCTCTCTTTCTGTCTCCTCTCTCTCTTTCTTTGTCTCCTCTCTCTCTCTCTCTCTCTCTCTCTCTCTCTCTCTCTCTCTCTCTCTCTCTCTGTTGCTGGGCTATAACCGAGGGGGGGAAGGGTGCCAGAGGGGACGACTAAAAGTGCCTGGAAACAGGCAGGAGCCTCGAGATTCTGACATTGATATTATACTTCACCGAGTATTAGATGGAAATTAGAGAAATTTATGGACGGCTACTGGTGATGATAATGATGATGATGATGATGATAATGATGATGACGACGATAATGACTATGATCATGATGATGACGATGGTGATGATGATGATGATGATCATGATCATGATGATGATGATGATGATGATGATGATGATGATGGTGATGATGATGATGATCAGGAGGACGATGATCAATATGATCATAATGATGACGATAATGGTGATGGTGAAAATAATAAAAAGACAATGCAGGATCCAAAAGAGACCTCCTCAATCAAAGCATTCAGTAATGTGACGTATTTTACATATTCATTTCAAGGAACACAAACATATTTCTGTTTGGATTAAAAGGCATTACAATGACAAAGGTGGTGAAAGAACAAGAGAGAGAGAGAGAGAGAGAGAGAGAGAGAGAGAGAGAGAGAGAGAGAGAGAGAGAGAGAGAGAGAGAGAGAGAGATATGCTAGTCAGAGGCAGATTCCAGCGAAAGGGAACTTGGGCAGCGCTAATAAGACGTCCCACGGAAGGAGAGGGAGGGAGGGAAAGGGGGGAGATGGGAGGGAGGTGGAAGGGGGGGAGGAGGAGAGGGAAGGGAAGGGGAGGCGGGGAGTGAGGGAAGAGAGGGAGAGGGAGGGAGAGAAGAGTGGGGAGAATAGAAAAATAGAAAGAAAGGGGAAAGGGGGAGAGGGGCAGGGAGGGTGGGGAGTAGGAGGAGAGGGAGGAGAGAGGGGGAGGAAGGAGGAAAGGGAGGAGAGGAGAGGGTCGAGAGAGAGAGAGAAAGAGAGAGAGAGAGAGAGAGAGAGAGAGAGAGAGAGAGAGAGAGAGAGAGAGAGAGAGAGAGAGAGAGAGAGAGAGAGAGAGGGAGGGAGAGAAAGATTATCTTATTGTATTAGACTGTAGTTTACCAGCGTTTCCATTCTTGTAGATAATCTTACTCAAATGTCGTACGGGAGAGACCGAGGAGATAGATAGATAGGTAGATAGATAGATAGAGAGAGAGAGAGAGAAGAGAGAGAGAGAGAGAGAGAGGGGGGGGGAAATGGAAGAACGTGAGGAGGGAGGAGGGAGTGAGGAAGAGGGGGAAGGAAAGAGAGAGAGTGAGGGAGAGAGAGAGCAGGAGGGAGAGAGCAAAGGTGAGAAGGTGGGAGGGAAGAGAAGAGAAGGAGGGAGGAAGGGAGGGAGGGAGGGAAGAGAAGGGAAGGGAGGGAGAGAGAAAAGGAGACTGGAAAGGAAGGAAGAGAAGGGAAGCAGAGAGAAATAGAGAGAAGGAGGAGGCGAAGGGAGGGAGGGAATGAGGGAAGGGAGAGAGGGGAGGGAGAGAGGAATAGAGAGAAGGAGGAAGGGAAGAGAAGGGAGGAAGGGAATGAGGGAAGGAGAGAGCAATGGGAAGAAGGAAGAAAGGAGAAGGGAGTGAGGGAATGAAGGAGGAAAGAGAAGGGAGGGATAGAGACAAGGAGGGAATGAGGGAGGGGAGAGAGAAATGGAGAGAGTGAGGAAAGGAAGAAAAGGGAGGGAATGAAGTAGGGGAGAGAAAGGAGGGAGAAAGAAATGGAGATGATTAGGAAGAGAACAGAAGGAAGGGAGGGAAGAACGGAAGGGAGGGAAGGGAGGGAAGAGGTGGGAGGGAATAAGGGAGGGAAGAGAAGGGGGGGAGAGAAATGGAGAGAATGAGGAAGGGGAGAGGAGAGAATGAAAGAGGGGAGTGAAGGAAGGAAGAGAGAAAAGGAGAGAAGGAGGGAGGGAGGAGAAAGGAGGGAGAGAATGAAGGGAGTAATAAATGGAGACAAGGAGGGAGGGAAAAGAAGCGAGGGAATGAAGGAGAGGAGAGAGAAATGGAGAGATTGAGGAAGGGAAGAGAAGGGAGGGAGGGAGGGAAAGAGGGAGGGGAGTGAAGGGAGCTTGGGTACCTCTCCGCACGTAGCCACAACTCAATATAAACAAGCTGGAGTGGGTTGTCTCATTGTTCAGTTATGCCTGATTGTTCGTGCCCCTGTGCGCGTGCTTGTGTGTGTGTGTGTATTTACCTAGTTGTATTTTACGGGAAGGGGACCTATGCTCGTGATGTTCCGTTTTCGTATCTCATTTTATCTAAACTATTTTTAAATTCATGTATTGTTTTTGCACACACCACTTTCTAATCTAACTTGTTCCAACTGTCAATTACTCTGTGAGGAAAGCTGTTCCATTTCAGGTCTCTTCTATAGCTGTCTTTTTTGATGTGTGTGTGTGTGTGTGTGTGTGTGTGTGTGTGTGTGTGTGTGTGTGTGTGTGTGTGTGTGTGTGTGTGTGTGTGTATGTGTGCGTGCGTGGAGTGCCTATGTGTGATATTGCGAGTTTTTAAAAGAGAAAATGTATGAACATATATATATATATTATATATATATATATATATATATATATATCTACTATAATAAAGTAGTAGCTTCTATCTGTCTGTCTGTTTGTTTGTTTGTTCACGAACTCCTCCTAAGGTTTTGGAGATAGACCCCCATAACCATATATATTCTGATACCCTATCACTCCAGGTACTTGGATAACTATATTTCATTTCCAAAAAAATATTATTCTGGCTAGGGTTAAAGGTTAAAGGGGGTATGGTGTGGTAACACGCCACTACTGTAGTATCCCCTTAACACGGTTGGCATTTTTGTGATAAAAATTACTATGATTAAACAAACCATTGTATGTGTTCATAAATATCATTTATATTTGTGAAATTAATGTTGCCACAAACTATGATAGATTTTGTAAGGAGAAAGCATGTAAATGTAAAATGATTGTTTAATGTTACGAAATGTTTAAATATTGGTTATTTTCATTTTACTTTTTCGCGAGCGGTAATATACTCGAGTTCAAAGATAATGAAAGGTTGGTTCCATTCTTCTCTTACGGCCGAATATATTTTATTTCCAAAGGGCGTCTCCCTCCTCAAATTGATTTTTTTTTTTTACTATCTTAACATTCTATATGTGTTATCTTTTCCACTGAGTTATACTGATACGTGTAACTTTTCTCCACAAATTCTATCAAAATTAAAATGATCATCATTTGCCCGCAGCAACGCATAGGTAATTTGGCTAGTATACTATAATAAAGAATTAGCCTCTGTCTGTTTGTTTGTTTGTTCATGAACTCTTAGGATTTTGGAGATAGACCCCCAAAACCATATATATTCTGATACCCTACCACTCCAGGTACTTGGATAACTATATTTCATTAAAAAATATTTTGGTTTGGGTTAAGGGTTAAAGTTAGGTGGGGTATGGTGTGGTAACACGCCACTACTGTAGTGTCCCCTTAACGCATGTAGCATTTTTGTGACATAAGAATTACTATGATTAAACAAACCATTGTATGTGTCCATAAATATTATCTATATTTGTGAAATTAATGTTGCCACAAACCATGATAGCCTTTGTAAGGAGAAAGCATGTAAATATAAAATGACTGTATAATTTCACCAAATGTTGAAATATTGGTTATTTCTATCTGATTTTATTGCGGGCGGAAATGCAATAACCGAGTCAAAAAATATCATAAGTTTGTTTCAATTCCTCTCTTACTGTCGAGTACCGTTCACCATGTAGTGTTCACAATCCACTACAATGGTTAGGTTAAAGATTTTTGCAGATAAATCCCTATAACCATAAATATTCTGAAATCTTATAACCCAAGGTACTTTGATAACTCTCCTTCATTTCTCTGACTGTTCACGAACTCCTAGGGTTTTGGAGATAGACCCCCATAACCATATATATTCTGATACCCTATCACTTTAGGTACTTCGATAACTATATTTCATTCAAAAAAATTATTTTGGTTAGGGTTAAGGGTTAGAGTTAGGTGGGGTATGGTTAAGTTAGGGATTATTCCCGAACTCACGGCAATGCGCGGGTAATTTGGCTAATATATATATATATATATATATATATATATATATATATATATGTATATATATATATATATATATATATAACGGAAAACAGACAATAAACAAGTAAATGAAATAATAATAATAATAAATATAATAGTAATGATAATAATTATAACAATAATATTAATAATAATGATAACTTTGATAACAATATATTTAATGATAATGATAATAATATGTGTGTGTGTGTGTGTGTGTGTGTGTGTGTGTGTGCACGCACGCGCCAGTACTGACATAATTGTATCTACCTAATTATGATATACAGATAAGAGTAATGCTCGTGGTGTATACACATGTGCGTGTGTGTTTGCGTGTGCGTGTATATATGTGTATGTGTGTGTGTGCGAGTTTGCGTGTGCGTGCATATGTGTGTATATACATGTATATGTGTGTGTGTGTGTGTGTGTGTGTGCATGTGTGCGTGTGTGTGTGTGTGTGTGTGTGTGTGTGTGTGTGTGTGTGTGTGCACGCACGCGCGAGTACTGACCTAATTATATTTACCTAATTATAATATACAGATAAGAGTAATGCTCGTGGTGTATGTACATGTGCGTGTGTGTTTGCGTGTGCGTGTATGTATATGTATGTGTTTGCGTGTGTGTGCGTGTATGTGTGTGTGTGTGTGTGTGTGTGTGTGTGTGTGTGTGTGTGTGTGTGTGTGTGTGTGTGTGTGTGTGTGTGTGTGTGTGTGTGTGTGTGTGTGTGTTTACCTGTCATTAATATACAAGATTTGAGGTATGTCCAAAAGTTACCGTCTGTGTTTCCATGGGTCACAGTGATCTTTGTGCTCGCTTTTGTAGTCCAACCAATACTTCTATATTATTCAACGAAACATTGCATCTGTCTGGAAAAGAGTCTTCATCCCCCCAAAGACTCTGTCTTATTCAGTTTCTTCCTGTGCCATCTGGTTTGTCTTCTGTCTCACACTAAGTCTTCTTTGTTAAGTTCACTTCTTCCATTATTCTTAAAAAATTGTCAGTATTTATTCTTCTTGCAGTGGCACTGCCAATATATTTAGACAATATTTGTATTTTGAATCAACTTAATTGGAAAAATTTTCTTTTTCTTAATTTGAGTTTTCTCTTTTTTAAACGTCGCTTTTTAGTGTGGACAACAATGTCTTCCAGAACTATGTAGCGAAATGTCACTCATGTATTTTTCCTTCCCACGTTGATATTTAATTTTCATTTATTTTCTTGTCTGAACTCTCTCCTTTATTTCATCGAAGAAATTTCTCAGATTTTTTTAATCTTACCTTCCCAAAATATATCTTCTTTGTAGAATCATTTATTTACCTCTCACGTCTGTATTCCCTATGGTCATATAAAATTCAAGAACTGCATAACCACTTTTCTCATAAGAAACATTACATCTCAGAACTGATAACATCTGGTTCTTCATTCACGAGATATTTGATCTGGCTGGTGTGTCATCCCCTTCTATTATAGTTGTTTATTTGAGCCACTTGTCACAACGTTGCTCCTTCCTTTAACTAACTCTATTACACCATGATTCTTCTCCACCCACGATACATTCCTCCAAGTTAAACTTCCTCAATCGGGTTGTCTTTTCATGGTCCCACTGTCACTCTCAATTTTCTTTTTTTTTAAGCAATTATGTGTGTACGCACTTGTACCGAGTCTTACTCCATATTCTTTTTTTTTTTTTTTTTTTTTGGGGGGGGGATGATGTGCGCGCACGCGCGTATACGAGAATGTGTGTGTGTGTGTGTGTGTGTGTGTGTGTGTGTGTGTGTGTGTGTGTGTGTGTGTGTGTGTGTGTGTGTGTGTGTGTGTGTGTGTGTGTGTGTGTGTGTGTGTGTGTGTGTGTGTGTGTGTTTGTGCGTGTGTGTTGAAGTGTGCATGTTTTTTTTCAGCACCATGACTAGCACGTGCCTGCGGGTTAGCGACTGGGCGTGTGAGTCCAACAGGAAAATGAAAGACTGGTCAGCTTGTGCCTAAACGAGAGTTCCTCATTATTATGAACACTCAGCCTCTCTCTCTCTCTCTCTTTTCTCTCTATCTCTTTTCTCTCTCTATCTCTTTCTTCCTTCCTCTTCTTCCATCTCTCTTCTTTTTTTCTCTCTCTCTTTTCTCTCCTTCTTTCACTCTCACTCCCTGCATTAACGATGAATCTGTCACGGGATCATTTGTTCTTAGTGGGGATATCATCATTTTGGGGAGATATTTATCTCAGAGTGGAAAAGGTTCCTTTGCCCCACCTGAAAGAAAAGAAACCGACATCTTTCCGGCTGATATTGTAGTACAAATTTTATTATTATTATTTTAATCATTATTGTTGTTACTATTATCATTATTATCATCACCATCATCATCATCATCATTATTATTATTATTATTATTTCAATGTGACGAAGATTTCCTTCACCAATGCTCCTCATCTGCGATTCAATTCTTGTATTTCAGGGAACTGATCTTTTTCTCATATTGTTTTTTTTTTTTTTTTTTTTTTTTTTTTTTTAAGGCCAAACCTGTTGATCCAATGACTGGTGTTCCTTTCTGGTCCCTGAAAACAACCTTAGAAAAAAAAAAAAAAGAGAGAGAGAGAGAGAGAGAGAGAGAGAGAGAGAGAGAGAGAGAGAGAAAGAGCGAGAGAGATTTTACAGATACTGAAAAAGGTCTTACGTATTGGTCATACTACAGGGGACAGGCAAGGATGAGGAGTTGGGGGGGGGAGGGGAGGATGTGTGTAGAGAGAAGGGGTGTGGGGAGAAGGGGGAGGGGGAAGGAAACGATGAGGTGGGATTTTCTCAGAACTCGAAACCAAAACAAGCTGATAATGATGAGCCACACGTCCTTTCCATTATGATCAAGACCGTTTCTTAGTTAAAACCCATGACGCTGTACCAGACTCGTAGAACTACTTTCTTCTTTCCTCCCTCGTAGTTTAGTAGATTTTGTGAGCAGAGACGAGCTTATGAAAGTAGTTTTCGAAAGCACCTTATATCATGGTGGTAGCTTATGAAAGTAGTTCTCGAAAGCTCATAACTTATATCATGATGGTACAGACATAATCACAACATTAATTGATAAACAAACGAAACCTTCCCTGTCATTGTATCGTATGTTTATCGAAGGCAGTAAGTAAATTGATAATAAATACAATTGGGAAACATACACTTGGTACGGGAATGGGAATCCCCAGACAGCCAGCGGGATGACCTGTCCGTGTCCCCGTCTTCGAATGTATAATTGTAAGGTTCAAGCTGTTTGTAGACAGCTTACTGAAGAAGACCGAGTCGGTCGAAACGTATAAGCAATAAAGGAGTTCCAGCCCATCTTCGCTTATTCTTCCTCCACCCACATATGTATATATATATATATAAATATATATATATATATATATATATATAAATATATATATATATATATATATATATATATATATATATATATATATATATATATCATTTGGGGCAGGAGTTTTTCTCTAATGCATGTTTCATTTTTCGTCAGCTTATAAAGAAGATGAACGCATTATGAAACAAATTATAAAAAGAAACATTAAACCAGTCAATCCAGAAAAAATACTAAATCTAGTGATTTATTATAAAACTAAGAAAACTAGCCACCTTCTTATTAGAAACAGCCCCCTACAAGAGAGAAAGGAACTTCAGAAATCACATGTCATCTATAGGTTCACATGTACACGAGGGAACTGTGAAGCCCTCCCATCCACCTATATTGGCATGACGACAATGAGGTTATCCCGTCGCCTCTCATACCACCTGACATCTGGAGCCCCTAAAAATCACTTAAGAGAAACCCACGGCATAACACTAGCAAGAGAGACACTAGAGAAAAACACCGAGATTTTGGATTTATGTACTGACGATAGACGCCTCCCAATTTTAGAAGCGTTGTATATTAAAGAGTTGAGCCCAAACCTAAATGTACAAGCAGAAGACCTTAGAGCCCTTCCAAGCATGAGACAAACCGTTACAAATAAAAACATGAGACATAACACCACAAACGCCAATACGAGACAAAACGCCACTCGTCCAACTACGAGACAAAACGCCACATTCCGCCACAACACAAACCCGGAGGCTCCCTAGCGCACGTGACATTTCGTCCCTGCCCGTAATACCCGGTGACCTCCCCCAGTGATTAGCAAAGTATAGTACTCTAGTATAAAACTTAGATTTGTACTTATTACTTATTCGGATTAATGTTCCTTATCCCTATAGTACTTAGAAGAACCATATTGAACCCGTATCTTGTGTTTCTAATATGAACATAATTTCCATATTCTTATAATCATGTAAATTTCCTTCCTACTGCCCAATCCTTAATAAGGTATATGGAAAATACCATTAAGAAAATTATTAATGCACATACTAATAATTTCGTTTATATATATATGTATCGCGATAAAATGCTGGAAACGTGTTCTAGATATGGAAGGTAACCACTATGAAGAAAAACAACCGAATCAGAGAGTTTTCATGTATTACAACTGAAGTACAGAAATACGTATTTCTGCATTGAAATGTTACACGTAACGTCTCTTCACATAACCAGCTCCCGTAACAATATATATATATATATATATATATATATATATATATATATATATATATATATATATATATATACACAACGAGATTTTTCCCTTTATAAGGGAAATAGCCAAGACAAAGGCGTGCACCCACTCCCATCAATTCCACTCCCATCCACCACCCTTTCCTCCCTCCCATCTTAGCTCCTCATGGATGACGGGTTGTCCCTGTATCCCGCCCACTGACCTGGGTCACAAGCAATGTATATATATATTTATATATATATATATATATATATATATATATATATATATAATAGCCTGATGGTATCCTTGATAAGGGGGAAAAGTATCACCGGGTGCGTCAGGGGTCAGGAGACTTGTGAACGCCAAGCGCAGGTCATCATAACCTCTAGGGGTGCATCAATGCAGGGGGAAGGTACTTTCACTTCGCGAATTCGGCAGACGAGTGCGCGATTTCGTGTAATGGGCAAGTCGGTGATATAAAACTCTCTCTCTCTCTCTCTCTCTCTCTCTCTCTCTCTGTCTCTCATTCTGTCTCTTTCTCTCCCCTCCCCCCATCTCTCTTTCACAGACACACACGGCTTGTTAATCCAGTGAGGGTTTTGGGTTCCCATGCTTAAAGTTCCAAGCACACGTCGCGTTCCTTGCATGAAAAGTTCTCAATGTGTGTGTGTGTGTGTGTGTGTGTGTGTGTGTGTGTGTGTGTGTGTGTGTGTGTGTGTGTGTGTGTGTGTGTGTGTGTGTGTGTGTGTGTGTGTGTGTGTGTGTGTGTGTGTGTGTGTATGTGTGTGTGATGAATGAGGAGATTGTATGTCCAGGTTAATCGTCTCCCGTACTGGAACATTTGTGAAAAGTTTCTATTTCTAAAAGCTTGTTTACACGAGACAAGTTGAAAGTCTAAATGTGCAAGTAACTTGAACTGGAGAGGAAGGAGAACAAGTGCTTGTTCACACACGACAAGTTAGAGACAAGTGGCCTATGTGAACATGTACTTGCTGGCTTTCCCTCCACAGTTGAAGTAACGTGTACACTTGACTTGCCTCTCAACTTGACCCGTGTAAACGAGGCTTATCGAAGCGAGGTGACCACTAGGCTGAGTGTTAGGTCAAATGCCAATAAAATTTGGTGTGGAACTGAAAGAATGTCTTATAGAGATGAAAGTCATGATCACCTTGATCAGTGTCTGGGCATGGTAGTACGCTCAAGTTGTGACCTGGAAGATGATGGTACGGGAAGGATAGTCCGGTTTTTGGGTTTTGATGCTAACCTAGATGTAATCAAGGATATAGCTGTTTCCAGCAATGCAAGTGACCAGGTCAGGTTACCACTGTCCTATGCACATATGAACACTAGGAAAAGCATTTGCATATACAGTCGTAGAACACACTGCTAACTGCCACGTCCCTGATGGCGAACAGGGAAATTCTTCATGGATATATGGGGTACCGTCATAATGACGGCGTGGACCATTGGGCACCCTATAGATATACAGGGTTTCACCGAATATAATGAATGTGGTGGCACCAGAGAAATATCTCACCAGAAACTAGTTGGCAGGGAGGTGAGATTACTGAAAAAAAGCCCTTCATAGCAACTAAGCACTGTCCAAGCAGATCCAAGCCTTGGACATTAAACACCATGAAAAATGAAGATCTCTACTTACAAAGTAAGAACTGTCTCAGAAGACCACAGGCTGGAGAGTCTATTGGAACAACTAGACAACATCAAGTGGGACATCTTAGGACTGAGCGAAATCCGAATTACGGAAGAAAAGCTGATGCAATTACAAGATGGTCACCACCTGTTCTACTGAAGAGGTAAGGAAAGAGAAAAATCTAATGGAGTAGGATTCTTGATCAACCGAGAAGTTGCTGGTAACGTAGTCAAGTTCAGTAGTTTATCAGACAGGGTAGCTTGGATTGTGATTAGGCTATGTAAAAGATACACTCTAAAAATAGTTCAGGTTTATGCACCAACTTCACAGAATACAGACGACGAAATTGAATCCTTCTGTGATGATTTAAGTCAGGTAATGGATCAAGAAAAAAGTAAGTACACGTTGGTAATAGGCGACTTCAATGCTTAAGATGGAATAAAGATGGGAGACGAGTCGTGCATTGGGAAGTTTGGAGCAGGCGAAAGAAATGACAGAGGCGAGATGTTAGTCAATTTTGCAGAGAACTACAACATGAGGATAATGAACACTTTCTTCCAAAAGCGCGTAGGTCGTCAATGGACCTGGAGAAGTCCAAATGGAACAACAAAGAACGAAGTAGACTTCATATTAGGAGATGAGAGCAAAAGCGTTAGCAATGTTACGGTCATAAATAAAGTCAACATAGGTAGTGATCATGGAATGGTAGGTTCCTCAGCTAAATTCAATTTCAGAGCCGAGAGAAATAAACTAATTTTCAAACAGAAAACCAGCCTAGCAAAGGTTAAGGATAATAAAAAAGAATTTCGGTTAGAAATTAAAAATAGATTCGAAGCTCTAAGAACTAACGAGTACACAGTCGTGGACATGAGTTTGAATTTAGTCTATATCGTTAGGGAATCGGCACAGAAAGCAGAAATACAAAATTATTAGAGAAAACAAATATTCCAAAGCTACAAATGACCTAATTAAAAGAAGAAGGACAATGCAGATTAAAAGAAGGAGAGACGAAATAAATAGAGTAGAACTAAACTAGCTTATCAATAAAAGGCAGAGATCAGAGAAAAGAAAGAAAAAACATGGATGAAATAGAGGAAACTATTCGGAAAGGAAAAAGTATGAAAGAGACTGAGCGCAGACATGCTTTAGGAAGACAGCAGATTATATGTTTGAA
>NC_134780.1:81295265-81322765 GCF_046742065.1 Oratosquilla oratoria
AACTACGCTAAAAATTGTTGCATAAAACATAAAACTTTATTCGATCATTTTTGGAAACAATGCAAACCCAAAATCAATGCTCACGCAAGTCATTTTTATGAAGTCGTACAAATACAACTTATTTTTTCTTTAAACTGTCGGTACTATTTTTAACCCCTAAAAAAATCCAGAAGGGTCTGCCCAACTTTCTAGTTTATTTCTGGGTTTCGTCGGAAGTTTTTATTCAGATCTTTAGTGACGCAACTCCCGAAGATTATTATTATTATTATTATTATTATCATTATTATTATTTTTTTTTTTTTTTTTTTTTTTTTTTTTTTTTTTTTTTTTTTTTTTTTTTTTTTTTTTTTTTTTTTTTTTACATCTGCATTCCGGCCCAAAGATTCTTCGCCGACCATCTCCTTTGTAGGCCGCCGATCCCTCCCACACTATCTCCGGGTTTACATAAGAACATATGAATGAAGAAGACTGCGAGAGACCTTAAGACCTACACTTGGCAGTTCCATGTCCATGACCACCTGTCATCCCCATCCATAAAGTTATCTAAAACTCTTAAAACAACTAAAAGTTTCAGCGCTCACTAATTAGTTACTAAGTCTATTCCATTCGTTAACTGCTCTTTTTGTAAACCAGTGTTTGCCTATTTCCTTCTTAAATCTCCTTCAGTGTGAGTCTGCATCGTCTGTGGCTTGGAAAAGGAACTTTGCTTTATATTCTTCTTCCCCCAGCATCGTCACTCGTTTCAAACCAACTGGCTTGTGCTTCTTTCCGGTGTTGTAACTTTTATTGATGGGGATGACAGGTGGTATTGGACATAGAACTGCCCATAGTCTGTGCGCTCCAACCTGTCCGTTCAGGATGTGGTATACGTCGTGATTTACTGCTAGCCAGTCTGCCATATCGACATGCCTTTCTATCTCTTATTATCCATCTATGTGCTATTTTTTTTCATATTCTGTATAAAGGAAACTGTATAGTACAATGTGTATCACTTTTTGGAATTATAACATCGATTTGAATAAACTGTATGGTACATGGCAAAGCTTTTTTTCTCATGTTATCACGACGAGGAAGCGTCACAGGGGAGACTAGTGGGATGGGGTATAGCTAATCGTTGTTATCATCCTAAAAAGTGATACTCGTTGTACGATACAACTTCCTTTACCATAAACAGAATATGAAAAAATACATATATAGGAAACAAGATTATAAAGGATTACAAAGGATTACAAAGGCGGAGCACGCCAACGGGAGACCTTTTGGTCCATATCTAGGTCGGATGCGAAAAAAGCACAATAATAATAATAAATAAATAAATAAAAAATATAACAATGCAAATAGCGTTTCGACAAAGTCTTCTTCAGGGAGGAAATGAAGAGGGCATGTACTAAGGTTGATTTGGCAGGACATATGTCACACCATGAACGGACTGCTTGGAGCGCACAGACTATAGTGTAGACCTTATGGTCTCTTGCAGTCTCCTCTATTCTTATGTTCTAAGTGATCCACCGTGAACTTTCATTCATTTCTCCATTTATCTATTAATTACTTGTTTATTATCTATCTATTATTTAGTTTCTATAATTCATTTACTATTATTCATTTATATTCTAATGTCATTTACCTATTATCTATCATTTATTTATTTATTCATCTATTTATTTTTATTTTAATTATTTATATCTTTTTACAACCACAAATCACTTTTAATTCCATGCCATCGCAGTCGAGACTGAGAGTCGCTCGATGGAGACATCCGTTGGAAATTGAAACGTGGACGAGCCGAGGATTCGAACCCAGCTAACCCATATCAAAGTACAGTGACGTATCCCAATACGCTATCAAGAGAGATTATTTATATATAATTTATTTATCATTTATGTACTATTAATTTATTTATTCCCCTTTTTGCAATTTTCTGGGGAAGTGACAAAGTAAACAAATGAAGAAGCAGATCATTTGATCAAAGAATAATAAACAGTGAAATGAAATCGTTGATAACTGAATAAACATCCATATTATGGTCCCACCCTTCTCTCAGATTTTCAGCAGTGACTGTTACCTACCCCCAGTAGTCTCCAAAGCGCACAAGGCAAAGGTGACGGCTTCGGCCGCAGCAACTCCTGGCATAGGACCATCACCACCACCGTGCTCAATCTGCCAAACACAAGTGCTTTGTGTTCAGGAGAAAACCTGTTTTCACTTTCACATTGTCATCCACCTCTTGCTTAGTCGCATTCACCCAACTCCACCACAACCACTACGACTAATACTACCACCACTACTACAACAACTACCACCACTACTACTACAACTACCACCACTACTACTACAACTACCACCACTACTACTACAACTACCACCACTACTAATACAACTACCACCACCACTACTGCAACTACTACCACCACTACTACAACTACCACCACCACTAATACCACCACCACTACTACTACAACTACCAGCACTACTACTACAATCAACACCACTACTACAACTATCACCACCACTACTACCACCACCACCACTACTACCACCACCACCACTACTACCGCCACCACTACTACTATAACTACCACCACTAATACTACAACTACAACCACCACTACTACCACCACCACTACTACTACAACTACAACCACCACTACTACTATAACTACCACCACTAATACTACAACTACCACCACCACTACTACCATCACCGTCATACCATGATCCAAATTATCGATCCACTGCCGCCACCATCACCACCACTACTACTACTACTACTTCTACTACTACTACTACTACTACTACTACTACTACTACTACAACTACCACCACCACCACTACCATCACCATCATACCATGACCTAAAATCTCGATCCACTGCCGCCACCATCATCACCACCACCACCACCACTACTACTACTACCACTACCATCATCATGCCATGATCCAAAATCCCGATCCACTGACACCACCACCACTACTACTACTACTACTACTGCTACCACTACCATCATCATTACCACCACTACCACAACGACCACTACTACCATCATGCTATGATCCAAAACCCCGATCCAATGCCTCCATTTCCAGCACACATCTAACACAACCACCACCACAACCACTGCCCCTACCACCACCACTACTACAACCACTACCACAACCACGACCACTACCACCACTATTACTACTACCACCACCACCACAACAACTATCACCATTATGCAATGGTCCAAAATCCCGATCCACTCAATCCATTTCCAATATACATCCACTACCACTACCACTTCTACCACCACCACTGCTACCACTACCACACAATAATCCCCCAACGCGCTTTACTCCCATTTCCAACATACTCTCTCCACCGCTGCCACCACTACCAACATCGTTCACTGTACATAAATATTTCCAACACGTTTCCACCAACACGGCTACCAAGCGACACTGCGGCAACCAATAAATCTTCCATCAATGCTCTCAAAAAAAAAAATATATATATATATATATATATATATATATATATATATATATATATATATATATATATATATATATATATACTTTTTCTTTGGGCTAACACCAGATGATTTCATTCAGAGGAGAGCATACCTCAATACTGAGAGTGCCAATATATCTTATTTTGTGCTAACACTAGGACTCAGCAGGATAGTTCCCCTAACATGAAAGACAGTGCGTTGATAGACAAAAAAATTAAATCTTCACAATTGTCATCATAGCAACATCCCTCTTCACCACTTGGTCCTTGACCATCTGAGAAAAAACCACCTGGTATTAACCTCCAGCTGGTGTTACCTAGAACAACATCGCCAGGCCCCACTGACAAGAGGAATAAAAACATCAAAGGATTACAAAGGCGGAGCATGGCGACAGGAGACCTTTTGGTCCATATCTAGGTCGCATGCGAAATAAAAAAAAATCATAATATATCTAAAGACGTCGCCTTTGTGAAGAAGTTCACAACAGACGATTTCTTTCATTTGAGCGCGGACCCTTTACCACCCCCTCCCCCCCCTCCCTCCCTCCCTCCCCGGACACCTCACCCCGATACATGGGCTATTGCGATTTCTCCGGAACCTTGCGTCGCGTCGGCCATATGACGCCGGACACAGGACGCCAAACACCGGAAGTGGCTAGGGGAGATCGAAACAAGTCACCTCCCCCCACTAAAGGAAAAGAGAGAGAGAGAGAGAGAGAGAGAGAGAGAGAGAGAGAGAGAGAGAGAGAGAGAGAGAGAGAGAGAGAGAGAGAGAGAGAGAGAGAGAGAGAGAGATAGAGAGATATGGCGGAGAACGTGCAAAAGCCATGGACAGACTGAAAAAGTCTTAAGAAGATTGTTTTTTAGAGAGAGAGAGAGAGAGAGAGAGAGAGAGAGAGAGAGAGAGAGAGAGAGAGAGAGAGAGAGAGAGAGAGAGAGAGAGAGAAAGAGAGAAAGAGAGAGACTGACAACATATGTTGCTGCTTGACAACTGGACCCTTCCCGTGCACAGCTGTAATAACCAAGTCAAAGTAGGAATGAAGATGAACAAAAATAAATTAATATTTATTTCAAAATCCCAAAAACAAGATATCATAAGATATGATAAGTATCTTGAGGAAGTTGAAGAAAATAATAATTTGGGCCAAATTAAAAAGGATTAAGAGCATGCCGACTGGAGACCTTTTGGTCCATAATTAGGTCGGATGCGAAACAATAAAAGAATAAAAATAGATAAATGAAATAAAATGAATGAATAATTAAGTAAATAAATAAAAATAAATAAAAAATGAACAGTAAACAACATACGAAATATAACACACAACAGGGGAGCCCATTAGGACGGATGCGCTGACAAACATCCCACAAGAAGAACAACAACAATCCTTGAAATAGACTAAAGGTGAGGAAAACCAAATAAAGGTCTTGTCATAACTGACTTGAAAATGTTTGATAACACAGGAACATTACGAGAACTATACCGGTATATCTGAAACGCAAACTTTACAATCACTCTATAATCTTAGCTATGAGCTACGGATGTGACATTTGGAAAATGACGAAGGCGATGGAGACAAAGCTAACTGGAAAATGATTCATACAAAACATTATGAGAACTGTGCCCATATGTCTGGAATGCTAATTCAACAATCAGTGTATAATCCTAGCCATGAGCTACAAATTTGACACTTGGAAATTGACGAAAGGCGATGAAAAGGTCAATGATAGTTGTAACACTGAAAAAAGGAAGAGGATAAACTGGGTAAGAAGGCAGACTGAAGTGAAAGACACTGTGAAGGTGATAAAGGAATTGAAAATCAACTTGGATTGGTAAGTAGATGGAAAGTAAGAAAGTAGATGGAGCTAATGTGTTGCTGGCTGGACGCTGAGAGATGGGAAGCAAGGTAGAGATAGACCAAAGAACGGGGGGGAATACGAGACAGAGAAGTTTGCAGAAGTGGTGTGGCAGAGTTTGGAACAATAATGGGACTCAAGGTTATGAGAGGCCTTTGTTTAGCAGTGGATTCCGAATAGCTGGCTGAGTAATTGATTGCTTGATTATTGGCAGTACAGTTGCATAAAGGTGTGGGGGGAGAGAAGGGGGGGAGGAAAGGGGGGAGAAGAAGGGGGGGGTGGAGCCGTCTGCCTCTTCTCCCCCTCCATTTGTTCTGTCAACACTTGCAGTTGTACCACCTCCTTGACCACCCCTCCCTCCCTCCCTCCCTCCTTCCCTCCTTACCTCCCTCCTTAAACTACCAACCCGCCTTAACCCCCTTCCCTCGTGACCTTAAACACAACACCGACCATGACCAGAGCAACTTCCCTCCCTACTTCCCTCCACCACAACTATCAACTGCCATCTCTCCACCTCACCCGACCCCTCCACACTCTTCTCGACCCTACCACTTCTAAACCACGTGCCCTCTCTCTCTCTCTCTCTCTCTCTCTCTCTCTCTCTCTCTCTCTCTCTCTCTCTCTCTCTCTCTCTCTCTCTCTCTCTCTCTCTCTGTTGTCGCCATTCTCTCCCTTCTTCTTCTCGTTCTCATCCTCCTCCTCTCCCACCATCTCTGCATCCGTTTCCTTCTCCTCCTCCTCCTCAGCCTCCGTTTCCTCCTTCTCCTCCTCCTCCTCCTCCTCCTCCCACAACGTCCCCTCCGCCAGCCCCGAGAGAGCCCAGGGCTTGGAAGCGACCGGGCCCCAAGCCCAGCTAGCCAGTACCCTTTCTACCGCTGGGACGCGAACATCACCGAAGCACCGCCGCTCGAGGTTAGTTCACATAACGCGAGTCGTCTCCGATCTTGACGGATTCGTGGCAGAAGGAGTGAGGACCTATATAGGGTCATCCCCTCCACCCCTACGGCCCATTCCCCCTTTTATGTGCGTTTATTTATTTTCTTATTCTTTGATATGATCGCTTTGTTTAGTGCAGACTGTAGGGATCGAGTTCATTACGGCATGTGCACTTAAATGTTGACAATGTGTGTATGAGAAACCATCTTATGAAATCCACCTAGATTTATCTATTGGATCATTAATTTGTTTACCTAATTAATTCCTAAACCACAATGTCATGTGAATGGATCAAATACTGATTTGGTATCCAGTTTCAAGACGAGGAGACCCGATACCTGGAAAGCTTCAGGCTACCCCCCCTCTAAAATTTTCCTCCTAACCCATCCCATCCTCATCACCGATGTACAGTCACGGACAAAAGTTTTGACCCAGTCAAGAGTTCTCGCGACGTCAATATGGTTTTTTGTTGAGTACGAGATGCATTTTCCTCTGTAATGTTTAGCTTGAGTTATAAATTTTCTTGAACAGATATAAAAAAAATCTAAGTATTTGAGTTTTGTATCATGAAAGAATATTTGTGGGTCAAAACTTTTCCTTGTGACTGTACTACGTAGAAACACAATGCTATTCCACTTCGATGAGAGAACGTTCTTTCAGAGTCGTTTAAAACAGTGACTTGACCTCAAATCACCAGTTTACTAAACGATGCCTGTGGCGTTAACCACGTACCAGTGATTCAGTCAATTCCTCAGTGCTTCTTACATAGGTTCCCGACAGCTCTGGCCAGGCGGGGAGGCGACCCAAACATCGGCCTAAAAAGCCCAGCTGCTTGCCGCAACTGACAGGGCTTGCCCTACCAGGGGTTTTTCACTTCCCACCTCGTGCGAGTGGGAGGGTGAGTTTGAGCTTTAAGAGGACGTTTACTTTTATTCCCAAAACCAACCTCCCGTCACTAAATCACCACTAACAACTATTAAAAAAAAATGAAAACGCCGGCAACACAGTGACGTGTAAAAGCATCCCACCCGCAAATTCTATGACGTAGATAACCCGACTACGCAGAAAATGGTAAACATTGACGTAGAAAAGAGACCAACCCACAAACCCGGTGAGCCTGGAAAGCAACCAACCCGCAATACTGATGACGTAGACAACCACCCTACCCTACAAAAATAAGATAAAATGAAATAAGACTTCGCAAGAAGACTCCATCTTTGGTGTGCTCCTGCGTTCAACTGCATAAACCGAGGCGGCGAACCGGCCCCGTCACACCCCCAGCAGTGTGTATGGAAAGTTGGCGGCACAAGATGCTTTTCTCGCTAGCATGCTACTTGCTTTTGCTACTTGCTTTTGCTACTTCGTTTGAGTAAAAACTACTTCAGTGGCAATCTTTTTCTTTTTTTCCCAAAATCGTCACTGAACTAAGACGTTAAACCTATACGTTCTTGCTGAGGTCTAGCATATTGCAACCGAGGTAGTTTCTACCCGAACAAAATAACAAAGGCAAGTAGCATGCTAGTAGCATTCCTATGGAAGTATATTGTACCCGAAGTCCTTTCTATCCAAATGGAGTAGCAAAAGAAAGTAGCATGCTAGCCTAGTATGCCGCCGGGTCCTATACGCTTCCCCTGCGTCGTCATTCGAACGTCTCAAGGTCTCCGGGAGCCTTGCCTCTCGACCACGGCCCTGCCAGGTGTAAGAATCCCGCCAACGTCGTCAAGAATACAATTATAGAAAACGGGAGGCGGTGGTGTAAACAGCAGGTGTGGCTTATCAAGCAAAGCCGTGGCTGAAGAGGTTACGATACACTGGGGGGCTATTTTTCCTCCAACCTCCGATTTATCGGCGGTACCGCCTACCTCCAACAGTCGGAGGAAAGTTTGCCCAGTGTGATAACCAACGCGGTCCTTCAGAAGTCCAACGTTTTGAATTTTCGGCGATAGGAAGGTCGGCAAAGGTTTCTCGCGAAGAACCAAGGTCTTCTCGGTGCGTCTAAGGCTCGTTTCACACGTGCCGACTTTTCGCCGTGCTCCGTCCAGGACACGACGTCGTGCTCTCGAATAACCATGAGTGTATATCGCTTTCATACATAGTCGTGGTTGTGATGTATGATGACGTCCATAGACACCCATGGTTATTTGAAAGCACGACGTCGTGTCGTGGTCTGCGCACGGCGAAAAGTCGATACGTGTGAAACAAACCCAAGGCCGAACAAACTTTTTTTCTTCTTCTCAACCATTCTAACGTTATCCGCACTGCGAAGCGGTTAGGCAAGGTTGCCCTTGGTAAACAAACCAAAGACCAGGAAATGTTACAATTGTGGTTTTCTTTCTGCCTGTCTATCAAGACTTGGGAGCGTTGCCGGAGGTCAGTCGAAGTATTCACAAATGATCTAAAGATTCAAGATTTCTTACGACGAGTGCGGGGTGGGATGAAGGATAACTTATCAATTTTATTTTCGGTTTGATTCAGCGCTAGCCCCATTCGTTTTTTTTTTTTTTTTTATAATTATTAAATACATTAACGAAAGGGTATAGGTAAGCTGTTGTGAATGTTTAACTACAGCACCGATTCACTGAAAAACCGCCCCCAAATTCTGAGACAAGTCTTGAACTCGAGTGGTCTTTGGGAATATCGCCCCTTCAATCCCACCGGATCATTGCCTTGCTGCAGCTCGCATTTCGCTCTCTCTCTCTCTCTCTCTCTCTCTCTCTCTCTCTCTCTCTCTCTCTCTCTCTCTCTATCCCGCCTCTTTCCTGAGACGCATCTCTTTAACTCTTTCTCTCCATCTCTTCGATTCTTTTATGACCTTCACTTTTGTTTCCCTCTTTCATCGATTAGCTCAACTTAATCATCTTCTTCTTTCCCTTGACTTATCCCGTCGACATTTCTCATCTCCCATTTACTTTCTAATTGGTTCCTTCGCTTCTCTTTAGAAAGTGCTTACACATGGTCCACTCCACTCTGCACGCTTCGTGTGTGTGTGTGTGTGTGTGTGTGTGTGTGTGTGTGTGTGTGTGTGTGTGTGTGTGTGTGTGTGTGTGTGCGCGTGTGCGTGTGCCTGTGTGTGTGCGCGCGCGCGCGTGTGCCTGTGTGTGTGTGTGTGCGCGTGTATGCCTGTTTGTGTGCGCACGCGCGTTCAAGTAAAACTACGCGTTTGCGCACGTTCCTGCATGTGTATGTATACATACATGTTCATGCAAATGCATGTGAGTGTGTAATGTGTGCGCATGGACACGAGCACCATAATGTATGCATATTTTGGCGAGGAAATTGGCGTAGAAACTTGGCGTCTTGCAAGCCTAATAAGGAACTTGTGAACGAAACTGTACCACCCCCTTAGTACCTGCTTTTGTTCTCTACTTTCTCCCCACACCCTCTCGGCCTCTCATTTCTTTCTTCTCCCCATCTCGTACTCCCTCCGTTTAACTTCATCTGTGTTCCTCATTCATATATTTATATTTATTTATATATATATATATATATATATATATATATATATATATGTGTGTGTGTGTGTGTGTGTGTGTATATATATATGTATATATGTGTGTGTGTGTATATATATATGTATATATATATATAATGTGTATATATATATATATATATATATATATATATATATATATATATATGCAAAGTAGACCACTTGGAAAAAGAAACTAACGAAGCAGAGCGCTTTCGTATATTACATCTTCATCTGAAGATGTAATAAACGAAAGCGCTCTGCTTCGTTAGTTTCTTTTTCCAAGTGGTCTACTTTGCATATATATATATATATATATATATGGAAGAGGGGAAACGGAGAGTTGATTTTTTATTACCGACGTTTCGACTCTGGTCTTTTACGAAGTAACTTTCAGCAGCGTCTTCGAAGTCTTTAGTTCGTATCTCGACAATCACCACCCCTATCCGGAGCCCCCAACCCCCTTTCGGCAAATGAACGTTCTTACCTAAACGTTGCCCTTGTAATTTGGCCTAAAACCTTTCCCACGCTTGCCTTCCTAGCTCGGCTCGTGTATGGAACGTAAACAAGGTGAACTATGTATTGTCAACACAACAGACTGTCACTGGAACGTCAGTGATGTCACAATGGGGAATATGAGGACTAAACCAGGTCAACATGAACATAGTTACCAGAAGTAAGATGTACTTGAGATTCAAGAGATTAAATACTATCTATATACTTTAAAGGCTTTTTCCCCCCTATGTGGGAGGTAGCCAAGTCAAAAGGCACTTAACCACTCCCATCCACCACTCTTTCCTCTTTAGGTTAACATAAACATAGTTATTAGCAGTAAGAGGTATTTAGGATTCAAGGGATTAAACACTAAAATGAAACCAGTCAAGATATGTGGTGCATTACACTGCAATAGAGCAATCATGAAATATATACTGTACACAATGAGTATTTTCATTCAAGGACGTAATCACGCATGTCCACACGCACATCCACACGCGCACACGTACACGTACACGTACACACACACACACACACACACACACACACACACACACACACACACACACACAAACAGACGTTGCTCGGGTGATGCCAAACGGATACCTTATACTCGGTCCACCCCCTCTCCCCCCCTCCCCCCTCCTCCCCCCCGGTTCATCCTGAACCAGACCTTCCACCCAACTCCCATGGACCCAAAACGGTTCTCGATGGCGGCCCGACGTTGTCCATTAGGATAGGGGCGCTGGTGAAGTGTCCTTGACAAACTTTCAACTCCATCGAAGATAAACTCTTCCTTTTGGATTTTGGTTCGTTGTTTGAAGCCCTCGGGGCAGACTCTTCGGTTCCTTGGTCGTGTCATCGTGCCTTCAGGGGAATGGTCTCCACCTGAAATTGGTCTGAAAGTAAACCGCTTTCACCCGACCGGTTGGCGGCCTACAAGTCGGGGTTCAGTTACCCCCACCCCACCCCACCCGCGACTTACAAAGGCGTAGTCATTTTCTTTCTTTCCTCCTTTTTTTTTTTTTTTTTTTAGGTGTGTGTGTGGGGGGGGGGGGGTTTGACGTTTACCAAACCTACTACAATGCAGTTCTAAATATCAAACGGGTCAATTGTAGAATCCCCTAACACTGATCAATTGTAGAATTTCCACCACAACTACAATCAATTGTAGAATCCCCCCCCCCACACACACACACTGATCAACTGTACTCTCCACCCTAACATAGGTCTGGTCAGGCTAGGTTTGGTCAGGTTAGGTTTGGTCAGGCTCGGTTTGGTCAAGTCAGGTCAGGTCAGGTAAGATCAGGTTAGGTTAGGTCAGGTCAGGTTAGGTTACGTATCACGAACCATAATCAACTGTAGAATGTTAGGTTGATTTATGTATCACGATACATAATCGGCTGTGGAATGTCCACCCCAGCAATACTCGATTGTACAATCTCCACCCCAAGCGCGCGTGTGTGTGTGTGTATGTGTGTAGGGAGGGGATCCTACAATTAATCCAATTAAACCTCTCCCTAAGAATTTTACTTTTAACTGAACAAAATCACCTGGCGACAGACGTACTACATCTACAACATTGGAAAGTTGTATCAAATAGATCGAACACTGAAGCGAAATGTATCAAATAATACATCCTCACGTGACAGACCGATTTGCATCGAAATGTAACTCATAAAATACATGTACACAATGAGGGTCTCCGTTCAAGGCCATAAGCGTACACGCACACACACACGCATACACACGTACACACACACACACACAGTCACTCACACAGACACACACACACACACACACACACACACACACACACACACACACACACACACACACACACACACACACATACGACACACATATGCACACACACACACACACACGACACACACACACACACGACACACATACGCACACACGACACACATACGAACACACACACACACACACACACACACACACACACACACGACACACATACGCGCGCACACACGACACACATACGCATACACGACACACATACGTACGTACGTACGTACGTACACAAACACACACACACACGCACACACACACACACGATACACACACACACACACACACACACACACACACACACACGATACACACACACACAAACACACACACACACACACACACACACACACACACACACACACACACACACACACACACACACTCGGTGGCGCGGTTGGTAGAGTTTCCGACTATCACTACGTCGGTCCGGGTTCGAATCCTGCCCAGGGCTGAAATAATTTCAGTATCGCTGCGCCTCGAGTCGTTGGTGCGTGTAAGGTCACAGCATTACCCATAGATCGGTCATATGAGCTCTGAGCTCTCTTCCAGGAGGGAAATAGCTGTCGGTCACGAGTCTAACATGTGATCCAAAAGACCATGGTGAATACACACACACACACACACACACACACACACACACACATACTCACATACACGACACACGTACGCGCACACACAAGACACACACACACACACACAAGGTGGGTAATAAGTTACCCTCCCAATATACAAAGCTCATCTTGAATGTCAACTTGACCTAAAATAGATCTTCTCAACTTCCTTGACCTAGGGGATGGGAGGATGAGGGTAATTTCTCAGTTTAATAAAATAAAAATATATATTGCCTGAGGTCAACTTAGTCTTACATTACAGTGAAGATTTTATAAGATATGTTTAGCCCTCAGATGATGATAATCACCTAACGACAATCTGGATACGAGTCTTGAAAAGATTACTAGTCCTCTTGTTTTACAAAATGCGAAGGGGGAGATGCGGCATCTACAATTACGGCTACAATTAAAGACACCCATCTATCTACCTGTTCTATCTCTATGCCAAAATATGTCTTCCCCCCTTACAAGGGAAAGAGTATACTGTATTCCTACAACATAGGGAGATACCTTTTGTCCACATATCTATATACCAAAGGTCTCTTCCCCCTTATAAGGGGGGTAGCCAAGTCAAAGATACGTACCTACTCCCATTCCCACTCACCACCCTTGCCCCCCTCTCATCTTAGCTCCTCATGGATGACGGGTCATACCTGTATCACGCCCACTGCCTAGGTCAGAAGCAACGCGACAAGACACATATAGTTTACCTGTATAGTATGGTCCCATTGAGAAAAGGAAACTCGGTTCAAACGTAACAAGAATTCCTCTTTTCAACCGAGCTCTCTTGAACAATGCGTGGTTGTCTTCTACTTCTGCCTAACTTAATCCAGTTCATTTCTGTAGTAAATTTTTTGATTAAAAAGAAAAAAAAAAGTTTTGGGACGTAGACGTGTTAGAAAGTAGTTTTGCTTGAAGGCGATTTGTGATCTATTTGCTACTCCAATTTAGGCTTTAGGCTATCGTGCGAAATAACAAATAAATAATAAAGCAAATAAATCAAATAAAGGCTTCGGCACAACGAAGACCCGGCACTCTTCTGGATGGAGGTACTCAGGCCTATAATAATTGGCACAGTAGTGATGTTGATTATAATTAAGATGGTCATGATGATGATGATGATGATGATTACTGTCATGAAGAGGGTGATAATGATGACGGAAATGAAAAGGGTGGTGGTGGTGGTGGTGATGATGGTGATGATGATGATAGTGATGGTGATGATGGTGGTGGGGATGGTGGTGATGATGATGGTGGTGATGATAATAGTGGTGATGATGATGATGATGATGATGATGACATCAATAAGGGTATGATGTTGGTGGTAAAGGTGTGGTGGTGGTAGTGATAGCGTCGGTGACAGTGATAGCGGTGGTAGTGTTGTTGGTGATCAGAGCCCAAGTTTAACGAGTTGGGGTGTGTGAACAGCTGATAATGCCGGTAACGAACCGGCAGCCCACAATAACGAGAGAGGAGCTCTTGGCGATGGCGCCGCTCTTGTTGACATGCCTTGTGGGCCAAAAAAACCAGCGAGAGGTTTTCCATTCCTTTATCCTCTTTTTTTCTTTCTTTCTTTCTTTTCTTTAATTATATATAGAAAATAATATATGCTCGCCGCGAGATTCACGCCCAAAAATGATAATAATAGTAAATAAAGATTAAAATCATACAAGTAAATAATAGATTAATTACTAGTAACATTAATTACGAACATGATCGTAAAAATATTTTGTATTCCGCCAAGTTCAATCAACAGAATACCTGATCAATACCCAACAACACCCTAAAAGATCAAAATAAAAACAATAACAATATTGATAATGCCACTAACAATGACGATAATGATGACCATGTCTGCCTTCTCCAGTTCCCTCCACAAATCTCGTCCCCATCTAATTCCCTTCATTACCACAGAGTCTCCATTACTACTACGCTCCTCTCACTCCTCCTCACCTCCCATCTCCTCCTCCTCCTCCTCTCCCTTTCCTTCCTTTCTTTCTTCCCTTCTTTCTTTCCTTTCTTCCTCTGTTCCTTCTCTTCCTTTCCTTCCTTTCTTCTCTTCTTCCTCTCTTCCTCTCTTCCTTTCTTCCTCTGTTCCTTCTCTTCCTTTCCTTCCTTTCTTCCCTTCTTCCTCTCTTCCTTCTTTCCTTTCTTCCTCTGTTCCTTCTCTTCCTTTCCCTCCTTTCTTCCTCTCATCCTTCTTTCCTTTCTTCCTCTGTTCCTTCTCTTCCTTTCCTTCCTTTCTTCTCTTCTTCCTCTCTTCCTTTCTTCCTCTCTTCCTTTCTTCCTCTCTTCCTTCTCTTCCTTTCCTTCCTTTCTTCCTCCTTCTTTCCTTTCTTCCTCTCGTCCTTCTTTCCTTTCTTCCTCTGTTCCTTCTCTTCCTTTCCTTTCTTTCTTCCTTCCCTTCTTCCTCTGTTCCTTTTCTTCCTGTTCCTTCTCTTCCTCTCCTGCTTTCCTTTAATTTTTCCTTCCTTCCCTTCTTCCTCTTGTCCTTCCATACTACTTTTCCTTCTTCCTCCCCTTCCTCCTCTTCTTCCTTCCCTCCTACCTCCCTCTCTTCCTCCCTCCCTGACACTCCACTGTGCAATTTTTACATAGCAGTGGCGACGCATCCCTTCCCCCTCTCTTCCTCTTCCTCTCCCTCCTCCTCCTCCTCCCCCTCCCCCTATTCCTCCTCCTCCACTACCACACCTGAGATATCTGCTCCGTCTGCTTCCTCAACACAATCTCCACCACACAATGAAACACTTCATAGTTATTATTCTGGTCAAAGGTAGACTTCATTCAGCTGAGGGAAGGGGAGGTGAGGGGAGGAGGGGGGTGAATACGACATAAATGGGGGTTCATTCCAAGAATTCCCCAACAATAACACCCCCCCTCCCCCGGTTTCAACATGATGCTCGCCTTTCAATTGAATGCAATCACCCACCGCTGTGTAGTACAAATATCAATGATGTACAGTTGGCTACATTTCGGTGTGGCACACAAACTGTAGACGTGGCAACGTCGCCTGCGTGGCCACAATAAACGAAGTATGCGAAAGTTCCTGGGAATGAACAATACACGTAAGTTTGAACATTCCTATCTTAGCTGGGTGCAATCCAATTAAGTGAAACACACACAGGGTAAGACCTACGCTCGAGGGGTCACGTTTCTGTGCCTCTGTCTTGGCTTGCGGACGCACAGAAGGCGAGGATGCTGTGTCGTCTCTTAACACAATCAGGTGGTCCAGATTTTTCATCTGTGCTAAGAAGATTCGCAAAAACCTCAGAACTCTTCAACTACATTTTCGTCTTAATATATTTTCTACATTTTCGTCTAAATGTATTTCCTTTACCAAAATAGAAATGTTTTTTTTTTATATTTTAAGATGAAACATATATTTAATAAATCAACACAAATACCTAATAACAAAACGCGTGTTTACGTTGTTCCGATATGTCATGCAAGCAGGTTCGAGTCTCGACAACTGTACTACGTCCCAGAAACGAAAGTTCTTCCCACATGTCTGTTGTCATCACCACTGCCCCAACCACCTCCTCCACTTTAACACCATCTGCTGTGACAACTTAAAATGAACGAACCAAAAACCCATTTTCACGATGTCCTTAGTTATTACCCAGGAAGGGTGAAAAAATTTAAAACAAGGATTAATCTTAATTTCATTTAACTATTACTGTTCAATGTGTGTGTGTGTGTGTGTGTGTGTGTGTGTGTGTGTGTGTGTGTGTGTGTGTGTGTGTGTGTGTGTGTGTGTGTGTGTGTGTGTGTGTGTGTGTACACATATATATAATATATATATATATATATATATATATACATATATATATATATATATATATACATATATATAATACACACACAAAGCACATAATAAAGTATTGCTTTTGATGTTTTTGAGGACATGGCGATAACTAAGATAATCACTTGGAAACTCCTACCTTTGAAAGAACAAAAATATATAAAAAATAAAAATAACAATAATGATGAATTAATCAGAATAAAACCAGTTACGTGAATGAGATTAGTTTAATCCCTGGACAACCACTTCGAAAAAAAATAGAATAAAGTATCTCAAGTATGCCTCAACGTTGAGGAACTTCACGCAGGTGCGAAAGATGTTTTGTTTGTGCGCGGGAGCGAGAGAAGCGCTGGTGATGGCACTGTGGGAGGGAGGGAGGGAGAGGAGGAGGGAGGGAGAAGAGGAGGGAGGGAGAGGAGGAGGGAGGGAGAACAAAGGTCTGATGGTGGAGAGCGGCCACCGCAGCCCAAGATTCGAAGAATACGGAAGTGGAAAGTACACCAGCGTTATGCAATATAGATGGTGGTGGTGGTATAGGTGGTATAGCCCGTTGTGGTATTGGTGGTATAGGTGGTGGTGGTGGTGGTACAGGTGGTGGTATAGATAGTTGTGGTATAGGTGGTGGCGGTATAGGTGGTAGTGGTGGTGGTATAGGTGGTGATAGTATAGGTGGTGGTGGTATAGATCGTTGTGGTATTGGTGGTATAGGTGGTGGTGGTACAGGTGGTGGTGGTATAGATAGTTGTGGTATAGGTGGTACAGGTGTCTGTGGTGGTGAATGGGGTGGTGGTAATGGTCTCCGAGGTAATATTGTTAGTGGAGGTGATGGTAGCAGTAATGGTATTTGTGGTGAAGATCATGGTAGTAATGGTGTTTGTGGTGGTAATGGTGGTGGAGATCATGGTGGTAATGGTGGTGGTAGTGATGTTGGAGATGGTGGTGGTAATGATGGTGATCTCGTTGTGTGTGTGTGTGTGTGTGTGTGTGTGTGTGTGTGTGTGTGTGTGTGTGTGTGTGTGTGTGTGTGTGTGTGTGTGTGTGTGTGTGTGTGTGTAATGTGTACATGTGTATGTGTGCGCGTGTGTTCGCACGCCCGCGGCCGTACGTGTTTAAATGTTTCAGCAGCACTTGGGGTTCGAAACCGGGCCTCGAGGTCCCCGCGGGCCACTGCGGCACACGAGCGGAGCGCCAGTGCCAATGTGATGCGGCACTCGATGTGGCACACTCACTGTGCCACTCTCAGTGTGGCACGTTATGTGGCACTCTCAGTGTGGCACGCTATGTGGCACTCTTAGTGTGGCACGCTGTGTAGCACTCAGTGTGGCACGCTATGTGGCACTGTGTGGCACGATATATAGCACTCAGTGTGACACGCGGTGTGGCACGTGGTGTGGCACTCTTAGCGTGACACGCAGTGTGGAACTTTGTATGACACTTGGTCGGGTATTCAGTGTGCCACTGTACCACTCAGTCTGGCACTCAGTGGCACACAGTGTGGAACCTGGTATGGCACTTGGCATGTACTCTGTATAGCACGCTGTGTGGCACAATGCGACACGCAGTTTGGCACGCAATGTGGAACTCGATATGGTACTCTGTATGGCACGCTCAGTGTGGCACCCACATTGAGATGTTTCAAGTGTATCTAAACGACTATCCAGGCAGCGAAGCTCAGTAACTGGCCTCCGACCACAACGTTGTACCTATTTTGACTACGACAGTTGAAACTCGGTCAAATGTCATCCAAAAGGTTTCCGGGACGGTTAACTCCCTTAGAAAGGTAACAGATGCCATTCGTGTAAAGGTAAACGGCTCCAACCTTACGATACGGTGGGCAAAACTCGCCCTCCTTGCTTCACGCTAGATCAATGATTCTTAGACAATACCTACTAAGATGCTTTCTTGATTAACTCTGTTTCATTCAGGGATTTTTATATACGATGTATATATTTCTGACGTTAAATAAGTTGTGAAATTTAGGCATAAGCAGAATGTTTAATGTCAAATTGATTACATAGATAATAAGTGTCCAAGTGTGTGTTGTTATGATTTTGGCAACTGAACTTAAGTACTGCAGTTGTGTATAAAAGGTTGCTTCTTAAAGCACTGTGATAGCTTTTGTTTGTGTTGCTGATAGTGCTGTCCGTGTTGCTGATGTTGTTAGTGTTGTTGTTCCTGTTATTGGTGTTGTTGTTCCTGTTATTGGTGTTGTTATCCCTGTTATTGGTGTTGTTCCTGTTATTGGTGTTGTTGTTGTTGTTCTTCCTGTTGGTGTTGTTGTTGTTGTTCCTGTTGTTGGTGTTGTGCTTGTTGTTCCTGTTGTTGGTGTTGTGCTTGCTGTTCCTGTTGTTGGTGTTGCTGTTGTTCCTGTTGTTGGTGTTGCTGCTGTTCCTGTTATTGGTATTGTTGGTGTTATTATTGTTTTGTTTTGTTTTTGTCGCTGGTGTTGTAGTTCCTGTTGTTCTTGTAGATGCTCTTGTTGTTACGGAGGTTACACTGTGACCAGCGATTCTATCCTTTACACTATGCGTTTAACTCCACTCGCTCCTATTAAAGACAAAAAGAATTATATAGATTCACTTTTTGAATATTGTTCATAATTTGTGATTTGCCCATTATACATAAACAAGCATAATTACAAACGACAATTGAAAAGTATGTAATGCATATGAATGTTTAAATATGACATTGTCAGTAAAACAAGCACAAATTAATTTCATTTCATTGCTTGAATAATATTCGTATACATCATTAAACGCAAGCATAACTGTTAATGGCTTTATTGAAAACTTTTCAATTGATTCATGTATTGCAAATATTACGATCAATTAGTATTTTTAACATTATAATGGCCTCAATAAATGTTATATTTTATCATTCTTTAAATTCGTCCTTTTTGCATTTTTACGTGTATAAAAATATAGCCTATTTACCAAGTATACTTTTTTTCAATTGAATGAAAACACCAACTATAAACATTCTGATAAATACCTCAAAGTACCTCAAAATGACTCAAATACCTCGTATGCTTCAAAATGCCTCAAATGCCATAAAATACCTTTGCCTCAAACTTAAAATTATCTCAATGACTCAAAATGCATGAAATATCCTAAAATCCTTCAAATACCTCAAAGTCTATTCCTTAAATTCCCTCCAGCACACTACCCTAAGCGTCGCCTACATACGTCCTAAATATGAAATATCACCTCAACCCATCCACTGGTTTCTGTGTCTATTTCAACAGAGCTAGACGAGCGAAACTTGCACAAGCGTGTGGCCTGGGAGGACGCCCCCCCTGAGCAATACTCTCTGCATACAGAATATGTAATTGGCAATTAGTAAAACGTAACAAGCTAAACGTCGTCCTCAAATGGTGTTTTTTAATCATAATTATCAAGACAATAACTGCTTTCTTACCAACGGTACTTTTTATTCTGTTAGTCATGAAGTTTAATTTGACTTTAATTCGGCTATGCTCCCCCCTCCCCCCTACTCAGTGACGTATCAAAGGGGGGGGGAGGGGCGGCACGTGCCAGGGGGGGCGGAATGTTGACGGGGTAAAAAATGAAAAATAGAAAGAAAAAAAAATTAGAATAATAAAAATCTAACATCTTAAATTTTATACCAAAACTAGTTTTTAAGGTTGTAATATGGTTCTGTTTTTAAACAGATTTTTCAACTGTAGCATCAGGACCGTGTCTAAAGCAAATTTTCTTAGCCTATGAATGGTTTCCTAACCTACATTCGCTTTAGACGCTATTCTAGCTTTCAGCGATTTTCTCAGCTATTTTAAAACAAACTAAAATATGACATAACGATGATGTGAATTTACGTAAATACGAGTGCCGGTAAAACCCGAAACCAGTAAGATATACCTTCATTTTATTTATTGCTATAAAATGGCACAAAATTAACTAAAAATATCCAGCAAATTAATATTTGGATTGGTCTATGGCGGCAGCCATGTTGCTAGGCGAATTTTATATTCCTAGGTTTTAAACAAAAATGCTTTAGACACGCCCCTGTTTTATATCCAATGAAGATAAATATTTTAAGCATTCCTGCTTTATATCAAAGAATAATTTATCCTCCCCAAACGGGGGGGGGGGGGTAAATCTTACACCCGCCCTGGGCGGCAGAAACAATTACTATGCCACTGCCCCTACTCCCTAACTTGGCTAAGAGAAAGGGGGTGGGGACTTAAACCAGAAACGGTAAAGGAAGTGGGTGGGTGGGGGTTATATTTATATATCCATTCTGAATATTCAGTCCGTCTTGTAAAAATGCACGTGATCCGAATCAGTCCCCACGATATGTTCAAATTTTTTTTTTTTTTTTTTTTTTTTTTTTTTTTTTTTTTTTTTTTTTTTTTTTTTTTTTTTTTTTAGTTTTAGAAAACCTCTTCGCACTTGTTGACGTGGACTGTTGTTTTCCAACTTCCGTTGAAAGCCCTGTGTGCAAACGGTGCGTTCTTATGCCTGTGTGTGTGTAGCGTTTTGCCTTGTGGGAAAATGTCCTGTGTTGCGCATGTCGTCATGTCCCAAGTGGTGGTGAAGCGAGCGGAAATAGGCCAAAGGAAAAGTAACGATTCTGGCTGGGAAAGGCGAGGTTAGCTTGTTTGTTAACTTATGTCAGGTTGTGTTCGTCTGTGTTGGTCAGTAAAAACAAAAAACAAACTAATCAAATAAAACCATAGAACCCATTGTCGCTTTGCCTAATTGTCTAAATGTCTCCGTAAAGTACATTACTCATGCAAATAAACATGACCTGTTTTATTCAGATACATAAAATGAGGAAGAGAATTTATTTTCTACATACGTAAAAAGAGAAAGAAAAGAAAATTAATTTTCTAAATACATAAAAAAAGGAAGAGAGGGGAACTCGTTTTCTAAATACATAAAAAAGAGGCCGAGAACTAATTTTCTAAATACATAAAAAAGAGCAATAGAGGACTGATTTTCTGAATAAAAAATTGTGAGAACAAAATTTCTAAATACACAAAAAAAAAGAATAGAGGAAACCCAAAAATATGACTATTTGCATGCTATTGACAGCTCCTCTATATGTATGCACAGATCAGCGAGCTATGGGTTGAACGTGTGCATCAATATGCTGGTGCAATTGCATGCAAACACGCCTCCCAGTGAGCAGTACAACTGCTCCCCCCAAGCAGGTGGTCTTCGCTACAGCGCAGTTGTCAACCGCTACCTGGCGTGACCTAACACACTGCTCTCTCGCCTAAATAATCAATTGCATATATAAGATACAAGCATAAGTACATAATACGTATAAGAAGATGGTTTCCTGCAAGCATACTAAACTCCTTACCTGCTACTCTTCAAAATCCCGTGTGTTTGTACGTGCATGTGTTTGCGTGCAAATGTTTGCGTGCGAGTGTTTGCGTGTGTATGCATGCGCGCGCGCGTTTTATTTGTATTCTCCATCGTAAAAGTATTTTTCCAAAGCCTGTACTGAACTGTTGCCTAATTGCATTTCCATGTTTCATTAACCATATAATGGTTAATTAACATTAAATATCACTACAAAACCTTAACGAGGCGGAATACACCGAAATGAGTACAATCATCAGGCGATTGGTATAAAACAAAACCCCAACGTGACCAAAAGAATCAAAAACCTGATTAATTCTAAATACTTTCTACAAACGAAACTATAGAGAATCAAAGTCTCATACAGGGTGCCCCAAAAATATGTATTCAACTCTTTAAAATGTCAAATTTATTAGTCTGTGTTGTTATCAGGATTTTTTTTCATCGTATAGTCTAGTCCCCTCCTCCGCCCTGCGTGTTCGCAAATGTTCAAACCGATGACCCCCATTTTCGAGATACAGCTGATAACTCGAACAAATAGGTTTCACATTACGAAATATTTCAAAGAGAACATTTTTGTAACACCCTGTAGTACATAGCCACAGTCACACACACACACACACACACACACACACACACACACACACGCTACTACCACGTCACTCCACCAGGCACATCAACAAATTCGTGCCCATCAGAGCGCCGAGGACTGACCGCTACGAGAACAGCGCCATCCCGTCCATAGAGTTCGTTATTAATTCAATTTAATCTAGCCCTAGAATTATCTCAAATTGTACATTGTCACTGTATCACCAATACACCGACTACCATTATTACTATTAAAATTATTATTATTACACACACACGCACACACATACACACACACACACACACACACACACACACACACACACACTACTGGCCTTAGGACAAAACACAATTTCTCGACAAGAACACGCTTACCAACCTAACTTAATCAGACACTGTGGGGATTCACCCCCAAATGGAAAATTTAGTGGTTTCCGGAGGGTGCACGTACACCACGTGACGTCACGAAGAGTTTCTTGTGGTTGGTCAACTGTTGACGGCTGCGTTCACAGCCAGGAAAAGAACACAAGGTACAAATTGAACAAGATAATGATGTGTATTACATATAAAGTGAACTGTTGTACACTATACAATCGTACAGACATAAGAAAAAAGAATTGTATATACTGTATATACGTGTGTGTGTGTGTGTGTGTGTGTGTGTGTGTGTGTGTGTGTGTGTGTGTGTGTGTGTGTGTGTGTGTGTGTGTGTGTGATTCACCATGGTCTTGGATCACGTGTTGGACTCGTGAACGACAGCTATTTCCCTCCAGCAAGAGAGCTCAGCTCATATATGACCGATCTATGGGTAATGCTGTGACCTTACACGCACACACACACCCAACTCCACACCCACGAGAGTTGGAGTAATGACTTGCAGCGCAGCGATACTGAAATTATTTCAGCCCTGGGCGGGATTCGAACCCGGACCACCGTAGTGGCAGCCGGGAACTCTACCATTGCGCCACCGAGTCGTGTGTGTGTGTGTGTGTGTGTGTGTGTGTGTGTGTGTGTGTGTGTGTGTGTGTGTGTGTGTGTGTGTGTGTGTGTGTGTGTGTGTGTGTGTGTGTGTGTGTGTGTGTGTGTGTGTGTGTGTGTGTGTGTGTGTGTGTGCGCGCGCGCGTGTGTGTGTACACATATAAATCCTAGGTCCGCGGCAATTGTTCCTATTCATTCGATTTATTTGTTCATATATTGCATAGCTGTTGTAGAATTGATTACGTTAGCTTGGCTTAGCTTAGCTAATTCTATCACGATTTTTTTTCGCGAAACTGAACGAAAGTATTTGGTATTTTTTTTTTACTGTATCAATAAAACAATTACTGCTTTTTTGTTAATATAACTCGCAAATTTCTCTGAAGCTCTCCTGACTTCAGTGAGCGCTGAAACTATCGGTTGTTTTAAGAAAAGGTTAGATAACTTTATGGATGGGGATGATAGGTGGTCATGGACATGGAACTGACTAGTGTAGGCCTTAGGGTCTCTTGCAGTCTCCTTTATTATTATATCGTCAGTAACTTTGAGAAAAAATATGTAAATAACTAAATATTAGAAACTAGTAAAATATAAACGTATGATTAAATAGCCCATAAGTAAATATAAATCTATAAATAAAAACATAAAAATAAATCTAAATCTGTAACTAAGAAACGACTCACCCTGTGGCGCAGTGGTTAGAGGTCTTGCCTGCCACTACGGCGGTCCGGGTTCGAATCCCGCCCAGGGCTGAAATAATTCCAGTATCGCAGCGCTGTGGGTTGTTACTCCAACTCTCGTGGGCGGGGAGTTGGGGGTGTGTGCGCGTGTAAGGTCACAGTATTACCCATAGATCGGTCATATATGAGCTCTGAGCTCTTCCGCAAGGGAAATAGATGTCGATCACGGGTCCACCACGTGATCCAAGACCACGAAAGTTGTAACGTCCCCGGGAGTCGCACATTCAAGATTCTCACCAATTGTTTTGAATTCGAAAACCTGGAAGACGACGTCGTCTAAAGTATTCTAGAGTTTCCCAAGTCTACAATTCAAAAATGCGTCTAATATTCCTCTAGGTTTAATTTTTTTTAATTCGTCATTCATCTTCTCAGTATACGACGCAATTGTGATTTGACATTTGGAGATTCGAAAAATTAAAGATCGTAACCGAAGTCGTTTCTGCCCAAACGAACTCGCACGAGCCGCGTATGTGTGACGGGGGTTAGACGCCGAAGTCAACGCCGGGGTATAGCGGTACCTTACGAGCCCGCAAGCCTCCACCCAACCCAAGGAAGCATTGTTCAACTCGTCCAACAACGCTCAACCCCCTCAATAACGGGTGACGATTTTCTCCTCTGTCTCCCGCCAACCCGTTTTCTTCATTTCCGTGGAAAGCTTCTTGGTAGTGCAGGGCTTGAACTCGATCCCCGTAAACCCCATCCGTTCCGGGTGACGCTTTATTCTTTGTATCCAGGTTACCGTCAGGCTGTCATTCATCTCCATGGCGCGCGCGCACGCGCACACACACACACGGGTACCACGAGCATAGGTCCCCTTCCCATATAATACAACTCTGTACACACACACACACACACACACACACACACACACATTCCCCACCCGGTAGCGAAGAGCGTATGATTGGCACGGGTCATCCCAAGTACTCGTTCTGCTACATTCCATACCGGAGGAAGCTGTGCCCAACATGAGACCCCTCTTCCCACGCAGGGAGAAGGACGAGTGTGGCTATGCGACGTGGCAACGCGTCTCCGCTGAACTTCTCCATTCACCCTTTCAGCGCCGCCGGAGCGGCGGTTGCGTCTTCGGAATGCGCGGGACGACTTGCGGGTTGGTTGCCAACTCGCCAACCAACGAGTCGGGTGGTTTGCCAACAAGTCTACTCCGAAATATCTACGTTTATTTTCCCGTAAACATCTACAAAGAGTATTAACTTGCGTTAGACATCAGGTCACTGGCAGCGCCCTCGTCTCGTATTGCAAGGTCTAGGGTTCGAATCCCATAGAGAGTCATTTAATCAACTTGGCTAGGCTTGCTTAAGGTAGGCTAGATGAAGCTTGGGTGATGTTTGGTTGGGCTAGGTTAGGTTTGGCTTGACTAGATTGGGTTTGATTTGGCTAGGTTAGGTTAGATTAAGCTTTTGGGAAGTTTGGTTTGGTTTGGCTAGGATTGGTTTGGTTTGGCTAGGATTGGTTTGGTTTGGCTAGGATTGGTTTGGTTTGGCTAGGATAGCTTTGGTTTGGCTAGGATTGGTTTGGTTTGGTTTGGTTTGGTTTGGTTTGGCTAGGTTTGGCTTGGCTAGGTTTGGTTTGGCTTGGCTTGGCTAGGTTTGGTTTGGCTTGCTAGGTTTCGTTTGGCTTGGCTAGGTTTGGCTTGACTTGGCTAGACTAGGTTTGATTTGACTACGTTGAGTTAGGTTCGGTTACGTCAAGCAAATTCTAAAGTTAAGGCCTAGGGGCTACGGGCTAAGGGCTGTAGTTACGACTAGGCGGGGCAAAACTGGCTCTTGTTGTGTGGCAAGGTCTGTCGAGCGGCGAGGTCGAGCCGGTGCGTTGACCCTCAAGGGATGAAAAGACGGAAATCGTACCCGGTTCGAGTCCAGGCGATTCCAAAGTCCCCCGACAGTCCTACATGACACCCCATCTCCTAGTGAATGGGCCCATAAGCGGACATTCTTGATCCCAGAGGGATTTGGTTCTTTAACGTTGTCAGGTGTGTTTGGGGCGTTGTGGCTACGAGGCGATTTGGCTGACATCTGGTGAGGGATGGGGATATCATGAGTGGTGAGTTTTCTGTCTGGTTGTGAGGTATACCAGTCCTGTGTGTGGTATAAGCACGATCACGCGCGCGCGCACGCACGCACGCACACACACACACACACACACACACACACACACACATTCTTTATGCCTACTGTACTACCGAAACCTCTTCATCATTCACGATGATTTTTATTAAGCTGTGAAAGTGACCTCAATCCAGGAAAAGGTTTGCAGAGTATCTAGCTCTTTTTTTTTTTCTTTTTTAAGTTGGGGGTTTCTGAGTGTACACACGCCATTGTGTACAATCTACATCCGGACGTCATTGCATGTGAACACGCGGTCGTCTGCACGCAACTTTGCCTCTGATCGAATTGCAGTACCATGGAGATTATCCGACTGATCGTTTCGACCGTGGTTTCGTATAGGTGGTGGTGGTGGTTGTCACTGTGATGAGGGTGGGGGTGGTGGTGATACGGACAATGAGTAATAATAATATGAATAAAAACAATAACAACAGTAAGTCGTAGTAGCAGTATCCATAATAGTTATGAAGACAAAAAAAAAAAAAAAAAAAAAAAAAAAAAAAAAAAAAATTGTACCAGGGTATCAAAGGCGGGCTAAACGAATTTTGTTGCACTGGATCGAGCAAATAAATGAGCGTCTATCATTGTGACACTAAACACGCGTTTAATTCTGGTTGACGACAGGTGATTTTATTGGGCTGAGGAGACGTCACCGAAATACAGGTGTCCACAGATTTTAGTGTTAACAAGTTATTCTACTCACTTCAGAGGTGAACACTAAGCAAGCGAAGAAACAAGAATTTAGATTACCTTTTATTTTCTTCCTTAGTCATTTTTGCATTCTATTTTATATTCGCATTTCTATCTTTTATTTCATTATTCATTCTTTTATTGGTTTATCTTATTCTTATCTATTCATATACATTTTCTTTTCATTCTACATTACTTTTTTCTTCTTCGTTTATTTTCTTCATTCTTCTTCCGTCGAAGGATTGCCAGTACCAGTTCAGTCACAAACTTTCTCCTTTCTCTCTCTCTCTCTCTCTCTCTCTCTCTCTCTCTCTCTCTCTCTCTCTCTCTCTCTCTCTCTGTCTCTCTCTCTCTCTCTCTCTCTCTGTCTCTCTCTCTCTCTGTCTGTGTGTCTGTCTGTCTCTCTCTCTCTCTCTCTCTCTCTCACACACACACACACCTCTGTTGTCCTTATAAAACCCTGTCAATTTTTTTCTTTTGCAAATGACAACGCGTCTTACCCTTAAACCTGTTCAGGCAAAGCATGACCTGGTTTACGGCCCATCACACTCTAAGGTCAAATCCAAGAAGAGGAAGAAT
>NC_134780.1:81340265-81347765 GCF_046742065.1 Oratosquilla oratoria
ACATTAACATTACACACACACACACACACACACACACACACACATATATATATATATATATATATATATATATATATATATATATATATATATATGCAAAGTAGACCACTAGGAAAAAGAAACTAACGAAGCAGAGCGCTTTCGTATATTACATCTTCAGTGCAACAAGTACTTGTTGCACTGAAGATGTAATATACGAAAGCGCTCTGCTTCGTTAGTTTCTTTTTCCAAGTGGTCTACTTTGCATAAGTGAACACACGTACCCGTGTTCTTATTAGCATATATATATATATATATATATATATATATATATATATATATATATATATATATATATATATATATATATATACATATGAGTGGATGGGTGGTGAGATAAACACAGGGTACCGTTTAGGGATTTATTCTGACGTTTCGTGTTTATCTCACCACCTATCCACTCATCTGTCTTACATATTTCAATATATATATATATATATATATATATATATATATATATATATATATATATATATATAATATCTTTTTTTCTTTCTTTATTAATCCAGTCTCGTTACGGAACGAGGAGTTCCCTGCGGTTAGGATACTTTACAGACTTCATATGACTCACGATTGTCTATTCTATCAGGTCCGATGTGTGGGTGGATGGGGGGGGAGGGGGGGAGGACGGGGATGGGGAGGGGAAGGGGTGAGGTTGCATGCAAACTGCACGATTTCCGTCCTGTTGCAACCCTGTGGTCGAGTGTCAGGTAACTTAACCTTGAAGACGCGGCTAGGTCACCCTCGAGTCGAGGATGACGTCACCCTTGAAGAGGGGGCGGTTCGTACGTACGTTACTATCACGGCTGGGCAATGTTGGTAAACAAGGCGTATTAACATATTTATGGTTCTCGAGGTCGATATGACGTCATAGGAGAGAGCTGGATTATAGTCGTGACGTCAGAGTAGGGGCGGGGTCATAGTCGTGAAGTCATTATTTTTTAGTTTATTTCTATTTATCTATTTATCTATTCATCTATTTATTTATTTATTTATTTATTTTTGTCCTTGGTGTCAGCATGGCATCACGTAGCCATCAGATCTTTGATTTTGAACTAAAAAAAATATGACGTCACACTTAGTTCTATCTTACTTCTAGGTTGACATACATGCAACATACTTGTACCTAATGGTAAAGTACAGGAATAGATTTACGTTCGTAGGGTCCCGTATCCGAGTCTCCAGGAGCTAAAAAAAACTCACTTATAATCCAATCCTAACGCAGGACATTAAAGAATAGGTTTTGTTTTTCTTTTGTTTTACGAGATCTTCTTTACTGGAATATTTTCTATTGTTTATGTAGCTATATATACAACAATTTAGTTCAAGAAAGATCTATTCAGGGAACAAGAGTTCCTTAAACCACTAAATCAAAAATCTTAGTGGGATGTGGACACTTAACAACACTGAAAATTTGGGAAAATCATCAAATATAATTCAGTGAAAGTAGACAACCACACGGTGACGCCCTTCATATATTTTGTTCTGACTGAAGAAAAGCAACATTTCAGCATTTCAGTGGACGGACCCCTGACTGAAAGTTGACTTCAGTGACCGAGACCCCATTGAGGTCGGAGTTCAATCCTCAAATATATAGAAAATGGTTTGTTTCTTAGCTAGAATAGAACCTATCAAGGGGGTCACCGTATTTAGGGGGTTAGCGTCAATTATGAATATGCCAAAGTTAAAATGAACAGACAATAACATGGAGTTCGCCAGAGTTGTTGGGGCACCGAGAGGTGGTGGCCTATTCAGGGAAGAAGGAAAAATGCACGATAAGGCCAAGAAGGTAAGGAGCTTACCCCAGGAGGCGCTGAGTAGCTGCGGCCGAAGCAGTCACCTTTGGCTTATTACGCCCTTGAACTGTTGGGGGCAGATAACAATCATTGCTGGGAACCGGAAGGGAGTGCGGGATTCGAACCCACGACTAAGCGAATGCGAGACCAGCAAGCTTTCGATTACGTCACCAGCGCACAAGTTTAAGTCAATATAATTTAATTTCTCTGTAGCATAAGTACTATTGAAGACTTTACATTTTCAACTATGTAATAATATCCATTGTTGTCATAACATACAGATATATAGTCACTAAATATTCGACATTTAAAGTCGACTGGATAAAGTACAAGTCAGTCTTATAGTCTACCTGATGGGAAGGTCACGAAACCGTGACCTGTAATGATACACACGTTACAATATAGTAACGAGGTCAGGTCACGGCGGGTCAGTGCTTCAAAAAACACAAAGCCCTCCTGCAAGCAGGCCACCACATTCGTGGTCACGTGGGCTGAAAACGTCCCAGCACCAGTGTGTGTGGGTTCCCCCCTGCTCTGCGCCTGCGTAATGTCTGTACTTCAAGGCTGACCCCCCCCTCCCCCTCTCTAACCCTCGTGAGCAATTGCTCGAGCACCCGAGGGCAACGCGGGGCAGGTGGAGTACTACTAGTACTACTTACTAAAGGCAAGGTGTGTGTGTGTGTGTGTGTGTGTGTGTGTGTGTGTGTGTGTGTGTGTGTGTGTGTGTGTGTGTGTGTGTGTGTGTGTGTGTGTGTGTGTGTGTATTCACCTCGGATCTGTATTCACCTCGGATCTGCTGCAGTCTGTCGAGACAGCCAGACACCACCCTACGGCAGTGAGCTCAGAGCTCATTATTTGCCGATCTCTGGGTAGGTCTGAGACCTGGATTCGTGATCGACAGCTATTTCCCTCCCGAAATAGAGCTCAAACCTCGTATATGATCGATCTATGGGTAATGATGTGACCTTACACGCACGCACGCACGCACGCACACACACACCCAACTCCCCGCCCACGAAAATTGGACTAACGACTCACAGCGCAGCGATACTGAAATTACTTCAGCCCTGGGCGGGATTCGAACCCGGGCAACCATAGTGGCGGCCGTAAACTCTAACCACTGCGTCATACAGAGTGTGTGTGTGTGTGTGTGTGTGTGTGTGTGTGTGTGTGTGTGTGTGTGTGTGTGTGTGTGTGCGTGTGTGTGCGTGTGTGTGTTCTTAACACGCGGATAAGCGTGCTTTCACTCGACCACCGGTTTACACAAGAGAAAAAGCCCTTTCCCCCCCTCAAAGCATACACACCCACCCTACGCCCATCTACACCCCCCCCACGCCCGCCATCTTAGTCGAATTTGATGATGCTGATTCGGTTTAACGTTGCGAACTCCCTCTATTAGGAGGCTAGGACGGTGCCCCTTACAGAGGACTTTGTAGTGTGGAATTCAATGAACCATGCCCTTGGTCCAACTCGCTGGCGGCAGTGTTCGAAGTGGAGTCACCTCGACCTCCGCCGCAAGTAGCGACGCTCTAACCCGCTCGGCCAGCGAACATCTTAGCCGAAACTGGAGTAACCAAAATATGCCAAGGTTCACCACTAATGGCGTTTAGTGAATTCTTGTAAAGAACAAATAACAAATAAATAAATAAATGGATATCCGTATGCGGTGTTGCACACAAGAATATGCTTCATCACTCGGTATGATCAAGAATGTCACCAATGTATTTTACAAGGTTCTGCAGAATCGTGGCAGACCTGTAACTTCTAGCCCCTCCCCACCTCTGCAATCCGCCAACCACCCCAACCCCAAACCACCCCCATACCCCAACAACCCACCCAACCCCCAACCACTCAACCACCCGAAAACTAACCGCACAAACCCACAACCACCCCTCACATCGCCCCCCGCCATCATCAACCCCTCCCCCACCACCCCACAACCCCACCCACCCTCCTTGACAACATCACCTCATACGTTCTCCTTTCTTCTCCTCCTCCGGCAGGTAGACCACCACACAATCTCCAGAACCTCCGGACCTTCATCCCCCAACCGGACGGTCCCCGGACGACGATCTTCGTGTTGCCGAAGACCCAGAGGACACCCACCCGCCCTCCCCATCCCCCCACCCCCACCCTCCGCCTCCCCCGGAACGGAGGGAACTCTCCAGAAGCAGGAGGAGGAGGAAGAAGAAGAGAGGCACGGTCATGACGGGAGCGAGCCAGAGTCGTGAGATGCTCGCCATGGAAATGAATCAGTCCGCGAATTCAGTCTCCTTCGGGAAGAAGAACGGGTGCTACATCAACAGGTAAGTCAGAGAGTGAGAGAGCGACAGAGAGTGAGGGGATGAGAGAGGCCGAGCGAGAGGACGAGAGAGAGAAACAAACAGAGCGAGGGAACGAAAGAGAGACGGACAGTGGGCGAGGGGACGAGAGAGAGAGAGAGAGAGACAGACAGAGCGAGGGGACGAGAGAAAGAGAGAGAGAGGGCGAGGGGACGAGAGAAAGAGTAAGGCAGACAGACAGCGAGAGAGAGAGACAGACAGACAGAGCGAGGGGACGAGAGAAAGAGTAAGGCAGACAGACAGACAGCGAGAGAGAGAGAAAGAGAGCGAGCGAGCTAGGGGACAAGAGAGAAAGAGACAGAGAGCGAGGGGACGAGAGAGAAAGAGGCAGAGAGCGAGAGGACGAGAAAGAAACAGAGAGCGAGGGGACGAGAGAGAGAGTAAGACAGACAGACAGACAGAGAGAGAAAGATAGACAGAGAGAGAGAGAGAGAGAGATGGGGGGGAGAGAGAGAGAGGGGACGAGAGAGAGTGAGCGAGGGGACGAGATAGAAAGAGAAAGAGAGCGAGGGGACGAGAGAGAAAGACGGAGAGCGAGGGGAAAAGAGAGAAAGAGACAGAGAGCGAGGGGACGAGAGAGAAATAGACAAAGAGCGAGGGGACGAGAGAAAGACGGAGAGCGAGGGGACGAGAGAGAAAGAGACAGAGAGCGAGGGGACGAGATAGAAAGAGACAGAGAGCGAGGGGACGAGAGAGAAAGAGACAGAGAGCGAGGGGACGAGAGAGAAAGAGACAGAGAGCGAGGGGACGAGATAGAAAGAGACAGAGAGGGGACAAGGGAGTGACAGAGAGCGAAGGGACGAGAGTGTGACAGAGAAACAGACAGTGAAAGAGGGGAGGGGGAGGGGGGAGAGGGAGGGAACAGGGGGGACGAGAGAGGGGGAGCGGACGAGAGAGGGAGAGGGAACGAGAGAGTGTCTGAATCATCCCATATATCGTACGAGCGATCCTAGCAATGACAGCGCCAAGGTCAGGTCGTCCAGCCTCAATCTCCGGACATCATCTCCTTCCCTTCCCCCCCCAACAGATCGGTGGCCTTCCTGCTGGTGGTCCTCTTCATCAGCGCCACGGTGGCCACGGGCCTCCTCGTCTACTACTACGCCCCCGCACACCGAGAGGCGTCGCAGCAGAATGTGCAACAGTCCTCCAAGCCATTGACAAATGTAAGTACATTTTGTGTGTGTGTGTGTGTGTGTGTGTGTGTGTGTGTGTGTGTGTGTGTGTGTGTGTGTGTGTGTGTGTGTGTGTGTGTGCACGTGTGTGTGTGTGTGTGTGTGTGTGTGTGTGTGTGTGTGTGTGTGCACGTGTGTGTGTGTGTGCACGTGTGTGTGTGTGTGTGTGTGTGTGTGTGTGTGTGTGTGTGTGTGTGTGTGTGTGTGTGTATCTGTCTGTCTGTGTGTGTGTGTGTGTGTGTGTGTGTGTGTGTGTGTGTGTGTGTGTGTGTGTGTGTGTGTGCACGTGTGTGTGTGTGTGTGTGTGTGCAAATCCTTACTCCAGGTTGATTTTGAGCCCTCAAATCTCCTGCAGACGCTGCCGCCTATATACAGTACATGCGAGCTGTTTCTGACAGTGCCGTGTGTAATCATTTGTATGATGTGTTGCATGATCTGTTGTTATTGTTGTTGTTGACGATAGTTTATCAGCGCTTCTAACATTACCAAATTTTGTATGGAGGGGGAGAGGGAGGATGAGGGGACAGTGAGGGGAAGGGGGAGGGAAGAGGATAGGGAGGGGGAGAAGGGGGAAGGGAGAAGGGGAGAGGGAGGGGAGAAGAGGAGAGGGAGGGGGAGAAGGGGAGAGCGAGGAGGAGAAGGGGAGAGGGAGGGGGAGAAGGGGAGAGAGCGAGGGGCGAATAATAATGATAATAATAATAATAAAGCATAAAGCTGAAAAATGTACAATACTGCGTTAAATTATTTTATAGTTCAGCTTCACCTAAATACAACCTTAAGTGAAGTAGTTATCATGTACGACTTCGTAATTGATGCTCTACTCGGGCTGAAATGTTACTTTATTCGATTGACCGTCAGTGTGACCTCGTTTAACATATTAAGACGTATACAAGCCCAATTCAACCTAAACTATCTGAGCTTCCCACTACTTCCCCCTCCCCTCTCCCCTCCTCCCTCCCCCTTCGCCTTCCACTCTCCTCCCTCCACTTCCCCCTCCCCTCCCCCTCGCCTTCCACTCTCCTCCCTCCCCTCCCCCTCGCCTTCCACTCTCCACCCTCCCCTCCCCCTCTCCTTCCACTATACTCCCTCCCCTCCCCCTCGCCTTCCACTCTCCACCCTCCCCTCCCCCTCTCCTTCCACTATACTCCCTCCCCTCCCCCTCGCCTTCCACTTTCCTCCCTCCACCTACCCTCTCCTCCTACCCTTACCCTCTCCTTCCACTCCCTTCCCCTCCTTCCGCACCCCCCTCTCCTTCCCCACCCCCTGTCCTTCTATTCCCCTCCTTTCCTATCCTCCCCCTTCTCCCTCCCTCCCCTCTCCTTCCCTCTCTTCTCCTTCCACCTCTCCTTCTCCCCTACTCTCTCCTTCTCCCCCTCCTCTCTTCTTCTCCCCCTCCCCTCCTATCTTCTTCCCCCTCCCCTCCTCTCTTCTTCCCCCTCCCCTCCTCTCTTCTTCCCCCTCCCCTCCTCTCTTCTTCCCCCTCCCTTTCTCTCTTCTTCCCCCTCCCCTCCTCTCTTCTTCCCCCTGCCTTTCTCTCTTCTTCCCCCTCCCCTCCTCTCTTCTTCCCCCTCCCCTCCTCTCTTCTTCCCCCTCCCCTCCTCTCTTCTTCCCCCTCCCCTCCTTTCTTCTTCCCCCTCCCCTCCTCTCTTCTTTCCCGTCCCCTCATCTCTTCTTCCCCCTCTCCTCCTCTCTTCTTCCCCCTCTCCCTCCCACTTTATCTTTTTAAACCACCCACAATTTATCTTCATTCATTTCCGTGGCACCCAATCCTTTCCCTTCCTTGCCGGGTGGTACTTGTCTTCTAGTTCTCATTGCCGTCAGGCGATTTTATTCAACTTGTTTACCACCCATCTCCCCTCGTCTCTGGTTGAACGGCTGTTAACAGCAGAACACATCATACTTACATGATTTTATTCTGTCTGTGGCTATACGATTTTCTTCAGCTTAGAACCACCTTTCATTGCTACAAAACAAACCCATGAATTACAGAAAACCGTTTCACTTAATGGGTGACTAAGTCGTATCGACATTTTGAACACGAAAATCTCGATGAAAATATATTATAGTTACGTTGTTGGTCATAAGTGGTTACGGGTTAGTTCACAAGAGAAGCAGACCCTAGTGCCTCGGGATCTCCCATCTGGGGTCCAT
>NC_134780.1:81350265-81377765 GCF_046742065.1 Oratosquilla oratoria
TGGATTGTGTGTACTTGGATCTGAAGAAATCTTTCGATATGGTACTTCATAAGCAAGTGATATGGACATTACAACATGGTAGAAGATCTACACGAAACCTTTGAATGGATGAGGGCTTTCCTGAGAGCAGATACATGGGGACATGAGTTAAGGATAAGATGTTAGAATGCAGGGTGGCGACGTGCGGAGTTCCTCAAGGTTCCATATAATCACCCTTAACGTTCTTGATCTTCCATCTAACGGATGAAACTCCAAGCTACATGAACGTTTGCAGACGATGCAAAGATCATGATTATATGGATTGTTTCAAAACGATCTAGAGAAAATAGGACTAGGGCCAAGCGTGAAAGACGAACTCGACAACAAAAAGATTCAAAGTTTTGGAAATGGAAAAAAATGAGCAAATGATCAAATAAATCGCTAAAAGTGAAACAAAAGCAAAACCAAAAGAAATGTCTGGGAGTGTTGGTCATGGGTAATTTCCCATCCAACAAACACGGGAAGATTGTGGGCGAGACGCACTGACTACCGATGAACATAAAAGTGGCTTTTCAAAACATGGACGACAACTGAATAAAATAATGATAAAAACAAATATAAATAAATAAATAAATAACACTTAGAGGGAATGATTTGTCACAGATAAAAATATGAAGCGGTGTGGTCTTTGTACAAAATGAAGGATAGATACAAGACCGAAAGAATACAAAGTGCATCAACCAAATTGATACTGAACCCATTCGACAAACATACGATTGTGTGCCTGCGTGTGTGTGAGTGTGTGTGTGTGTGTGTGTGTGTGTGTGTGTGTGTGTGTGTGTGTGTGTGTGTGTGTGTGTGTGTGTGTGTGTGTGTGTGTGTGTGTGCGCGCGCGCGTTTACCTAACTGTATTATACAGGAAAGAAGCTAAACTCGTAGGGTCTTGTGTCGTATTCTTCAATAATCATAATTATTTCTGAATTCGTGTATGGTTGCCGTTTGGGCTACATTTAGTATATTCCAGGAGATTACGCATCAACCAAAAATATTCATCTTTTTAAGGTATGTCATCCACCTAATCTTTTATGACTCTTTCACACAATTTCACTATCGTTCTGGTCAGAGAAAGAAGTTTGTAATTCAGAGGTATCAAATTAGTTCCACCTTTATGAACTGGTACCACATGAGCCCCTTTTCCAATCCTACGGCATCACTCCTTTTGATGAACACACAATTAGACTGAAACTTGCCTGTCAATTGTTTTCTGCATTCAAGTATCTAGTTTCAGATTTCACTGAAACTTTTGTCACGCAGATTCTAAGAGATTTAACACCATTTCAAGGATTGCATCCTCTAATCCATCATTATTGTTCAAATCTCCTTCCTCTACAAAACCACTCTTTAATAAAAGCAGATTGAAAAGTTTTATAAATTATTTGAAGGAGCCAATAATTTCTGATTCCTTGGTATCAAGTCCAACCTTGTTGGAGTGCCAGCACCTCTTTCTCGACTTGCATCTTTTACCCATTGGTTCATCATACTATCCATTACAATATTTAAAAATACGTCCTCGTGTATTTTCATTATTACATGCTTTCCAGTCTTCCCAGTTGATATCGTTACAATTAAAATCTCCCCTAAGGATTATCATCACTTTTTTCAATTGTACTTTCTTTTTAAGAGAACAGATGGCCGCACCAGCATTTAATTCCTACATTCCTTCTGGCTATATTAGTCCGTCCACAACAAAAAATTCAAAACTACACTCTTATGTTACCCAGTTCCCACAGATGACGTGCTTACATATTGTACTCCAGATAACGCTTATCAAGTTAATCAGTCTCAGGGACATCACCATAGCAACGGGGTTAAGTGAGACCGCTGAACCCATTCATGAGAAATGTTCCCCCTTAACCGAGTAAAACAGTTTATTGTAAACTAACATCAAACTCTTACAGTGTAACACTGACATAAACGGATAATCGAGATAGCCTTAACCATTAACCCAATAAAATCCCTCAACTCTGAAAATCCACACGAGCACAAATAGGTTAACTATGATAGAATTCAAAATTCATTCATGCCACCAGCTATCCCGCCATTCATATGAACAAAATAGTTTGGCGTTAAAAAAAAAAAAAAAAAAAAAAACGGAGTTGCAAAACTAACCCCTTTCGCACCAATAGGCACTTGCACTTCTATTCTGGTTGGCCCCTGGCTATTTCATTCAGCCACACGTGACCGCATCGATGTCGCAGAAGTTGACGGTGAATACGCAGACAAGGTACAAAGGACTTGCGGCGGTGCCACGTTTCCACACTAAGTAGAGCGAGAAAGAATGCGGAGTTCCCGGGTTAGAGACGCACTGAAACAAACACTCGCCACGCGAAGTTCTCTTATAATTAGACTTACCCCCAACACAACCCACCCGAACATCCCTCTAATCCCGGTGTTCAACTGGCTTAATGAAATCCCCTGGTGACGGCCACAACTTAATATAATGACCACAATCTCCCCATGGTTAGAATACTGCCATAACCTTTAGAGTCTAATAACTCGTAGAGAACAAGCTCTAGCCCCCCAAAAAAAAACCGCAACGGCGGAGCCGGATAGTGTGACACTGCCCAAAGGTTCGTTTCACACGTATCGACTTTACGCCTTGCGCCGTCCACGACACGACGTCGTGCTCTCAAATAACCATGGGTGTCTATGGATACTTTCATACATGGTCGTGGTCTGACGATGACTGGACGGGGTCGAATGGCGACCTAGGGTCCCCGTCGCACGCCGTCAGGCGCCGCAACACGCCAACCGGACGGCGCATATTGACGGCGAAGGCGTCCCATAAGCGTCCCATCCAAATTTCCGACCTGACCGGCCGCAGACTCCATTTTTGAGTTCTGTGGATGCTCACAATTTCCTGAAACCCGCCAAAACCTATCCGGACCTTCCCGCCGTCCTCCCGAAGCGCGACAACTTAGGCAAAGACCTCGCTACGACCTCTAAAGCGGCCCATACACGATCAATTATATTGCGCAATTTCATCGTCAATACTCTGAATTGATAATTGAATTGACCGTGTATGGGCGATATATTGCCCATAGACGGTCAATTTAATTGTGTATGGGCGATATATCGCCCATACACGGTCAATTTAATTGTCAATTCAGAGTATTGACAATGAAATTGCGCAATATAATTGATCGTGTTTACACGGTCTGACGGTTCATCGAACGCGGTTCGACAGACGCGTGTTTAAAGTGATGTGTGAACGTGTGAACGGGGTATTTGGGGTTTAACCAACGTGTTCGACAACCAAATACCCCGTTCACACATCACTTTAAACACGTGTCTGTCGAACCGCGTTCGACGAACCGTTCGACCGTGTCAACCCCCTCTAAGTCTGCGTGGGATGGAGCTTATGTCTCCATAATATGAGTGCTTTTCATGGATTCACGGAACCGCCTACGTCGGAGCGGTAAAACCCATAAATCTCCATAGTGTGAGAGGGTGGCTTTAGGAACTACCGACTTGGAACAAAGTAGATAAGTAATCGATATAGCATTCAAGTATACTGGCCTTAAAGCAATCAATGTACAGGTATTCTGTATGTGTATATATGTGTATATACATATATACATATATATATATATATATATATATATGTATATATATACATATATATATATATATATATATATATATATATATATATATATATATACATATTCATCACTCGTACGCCGGCGCCAGTCTCCACGGTCTCTCTAGGCAAGCTCCCATATAGCCACTCCAAACAGGGTTTACCTCAACTGGTGTGACGACAGCTAGAATAATGACATACGTCGATAAACGCATTAAAATGTTTAATGAACACATCTGCAGCATCGCAGGGAGGGGGAGAGGGACAGGGAGGGGGAGAGGAGAGGAAGGGAAGGGGGAGAGCGGGGGGGAATGATAATGATGATAAAAATGATGATAATGAAAATGATAATGATGATAATAAAAAAAATTCTACTCGGAGGTCCATCGCCTCCAAATATTCCAATCCCCGACCTTCTCGAACTGCGACTAAAAATCTTTTTCCCTACTCAAATTGGCAATAATTGAAGGCACATTTTGCTCTCATTTTGAGTGCCATCCAACTGTCTAATTGCTTTCCCTCCCACTCCTCTTCTTCCTCCTCCTCCTCCTCCTCGGTAGTTAATTGGATGGAATTAAGGATAGTGATTACGTCAGGTGTACCTCCTGACCAATAAAACACCTGTGGCCACGTGGGACACGTGTTCTGTGCATGATCAGGGGTGTTCTGGGACACTGCATAACGGCAGTAGAAGAACGCGCGGCACCAGAAGCACATATAGTGGGGGAGAGATCGCGTTTGTTTACACTTCGCTGACGGATATTCTTATCAAAAGATTCCTTTGCTTCACACGTAACTGGGGAAAATGTCCGCCAGCTTCGGAAACTAACGTCAACGGAAACTATCGATAACGGACACTTGTCCGTTGTTCGCGAAATGCAATGCGACAGTTTCCGGAGTCTTTGGTTTATCGGATACTTCGACTAATGGTGGCGGCACACTAGACTAGCATGCTACTTGCTTTTGCTGCTTCGTTTGAGTAGAAACGACTTCCGTGAGAACATCTCAACAATGGGTCTAACATTCGTATTTTAGGTTTAACTTCTCTTTGTTGGTCATTCCGTTTCTCACACAATGACGCGAGGGAAATTTGACATTTGGAAATTAAAAAAAAAAGAAAAAAGAAAAAAAAAATTCACCGAAGTCGTTCCTACTCAAACGAAGAAACAAAAAACAAATGTCATGTTAGCGGGAAATGCTTAGTGTGCCGTCACCTTAAGACTTCGAAGAGCGTCGGGAAATTTGTTTGTCCAACTGTCCGAGTGTCTGTAAACTCTGCCCATGGCAACGCGTCGCCAGGAATCTGTGAACCAATTATTTCGGTCACCGCCACCACTGCGGAGGAACGCAGTTCCCCAGTTACTCTCCGGTGTGGATACGGCGTCAGAAGTGTTAAGCACAACTGAAACAAAAGAAAATAAAGATGCTGAAGAATAAAAACACATGAAAATACATATACACACACACACACTACACGTACAAGGCAAACTACACGCACACTACACATGCATTATATATATATATATATATATATATATATATATATATATATATATATACTGTATGTATGTAGGGTGTTCCAAAAGTATGTCACATTACATTTTATATCTTAACTATTGAGGATATCAAAACTCTATTTATATATCGTAAGAGCTTATAATTTCAAGTTTTTGTACAACAAATATGAATGCAAAAAGCATAAAAAATTATTTATAATTTTTTAAAGTTGTCCAATGTGTGCGCCTTAGGTTACACAGCACACATCCAAACGATAATCCATTTCTTGCCAAACGCGACCTAGCATAGCGTCGTTGTCGATGGTTGCCAAGGCTTCTGTTATTCGAGTCTTCAGGTCATCCACGTCTCTGGGAAGGGAAGGTATATACACCAAGCCTTACAAACACCACCAGGGCGAAGAAGTCGCATGGAGTGAGATTTGGAGTCCTTGGTAGCCATTACACGCTATCAGTTCGTCCGGAAAGTCCGATCCATAATAGGATTAACAGAAGAAATTTTTATTTTTATTTTTTAAATGGTACCAGATTTATCTTCCCACCATTTGGAGTGAAATATATAGGAAACGGAATGGGTGGGAGTGGTTTCTATGCCTTTTCTTTTTGGCTACCCCCCGTGTAAGGGGGAAAGAGCCTTTGGTGTATGTATGTACCATTTGCAGTTCATGATACACGAGTTCTTAGAATGCGACATATATTTTTGGAACACTGTATGTATATATATATACATATACATATATATATATATATATATATATTATATATATATACATAAATATATATATATATATATATATATATATATATATATATAAATATACATGAAAGACTATCGCAGTGTTCCATAAAAATAGTCTCTCTCCTGAATAAAGTGATAAATTCAACTAATCCAACAGCTTGAAGAATAATGATATATATATATATATATATATATATATATATATATATATATATATATATATATATATTGTATATTCAAACCAAAGACGATCTCAGTAGGCCTTTTTCAAAAAGATGCCGTGTCAGACCATAAGATGATGCTCCAGGTGACCGGAGTTAAGCTTCTTTGCTTATCAAATTCGCCAACTGCCCAGATCCCCCAAAGGAACTCTTACATGATCATTATATTCACCCTATTCCCTATTTACCCTACACTATCGTTCCCCCCTACATGCCTTCGTCAATGTTGCCCCTACATTGGCAATAATACAGTGATATAGGGATTATACTAAGCAATAAGTATGGGACTTTTAAAGTAGGTTGATTCAGATACTTCAAGAATAGGAATCACGAGTGGAACAAGTGTAAAGGATCTGTTCGACTCTAAATATGTGATCTAAGCTTTTGAACGTAGTAGACAAACAATGAAAGGATTTTAATCATTGCCAAGAAATTGATCTCCCTTTAGGAACAAAAACATGTATAAGGCGTTCTCAATGAAACCACGAAATTGCCAACGATAACAGGTTTTCACCAATAATCTTTGACTACCTTTACGCGTTGTCATAAATACGCAATATTACAACTATTTACGTGTACATCAAAGTTCATGAGCACAGTATTTATACATAAATACACGACGTCTCAAAATATGTACTTGATCTTTGACACGTTTCGTAAATGGCGGACTAAACTAGACTACAGGGGGAAATACCATGATTTCATTCATATTCAAATTGATAACCACATTTTTAAGGAAACCCTGTAATTGTAGTATTGTTTACAAGTTATGACAAAATGCACACCCCATCCCTTACACGGTCAACAGTGGACTGCGAAAAGGTGAGCAAATTGTACAGAAGGACGCATATTGTCCCAAGTTCCGTCCAAAACTCAATCGGCGGTACAATGCGAAAAAGAGAGCAAATGTCATGGAATAACGCGTGTTGTCCCAACCCTCAGAAATGGAATACGACAAGGAGAACAAACGAGCAGGACGCTTGTTGTACCCGTCCCAAGACCCATTGTATGGAACTTGACCCTTCCCAAACGTAGCGGAATGCGTCAAAATTCCTCGACCTATATACAGTCGGGAGGCAATGTGCCCCGTCCCACTTATCTCGCGATGTTATGTCTCTAATCTCCCCTATTTCAGGTGCTTATCGACTCCAATCTCGAAACAGTGTCGAAACCTCGAATCCGATTCCGTACACAGGAGCAATACTGGCGTAGCTGATACGCGAGGTTCAGTCCACCGCCAGTTTTCGCTGTGTTACTGACCGTCCCCGACGAAGCTAAGTCTGTTTTCGTGTACGAGGTTAAGAATCGAACCTAAAGCACACTTGATAAAGCTAAGAATTATAATTGGAGAATACTGACACTAACCATTAGTGTCAGTTAATCGACTGTTTGCAAATGTGAATTTAGTTTCAAATCGGAGATACGTAGGAGAAAGGACCAATTAGCAGGGAATAATGGACAGTATTAAGAACTAACTAGACAAAACCTAGATTATCTCGTTATTAGAAAAATCTAGACCCAAAGTCGTCTGTGACCTACATCTGTACAAGACCAAACAACCCAAACCTACATAGTCTAAACTAAAGAATACGTGTAGAATTCGTGGCCCACGACACGCTACAGTATTCCTACACGTCAACATGACGACCGCAAGATTCATCGTAACGCTGGCCCTGTTCTGTACATCAACGGCGCGTGGGATCTTCACAGGGCCAATTGCACTTGTTGCAGAGGTAAGATGCTAAAAGGCGATCCAATGGTGCTGCAATTATCCTTAAGGTAAAGCTTTATTTACCCGATTTCCCACATGTCCCCCCAGATCGTTCGGGAGATGTAGGCGTAAGTGCATAACTTCAATACTTACTTACTTGAAAAGTACGCATTTGCGACGGAAATGATGTACACCATCGTTCATATCACAACATTTCTCACCATAAACATATAAGCCACATGTCAAATTCTATGGTTGGGTGAAACTATAAATTGACCATATATATATATATATATATATATATATATATATATACATACACACACGAGAGAAAGAGAGAGAGAGAGGAACAGGGAGAAAAATTTCACCCTCTTAGATTTCAATGAAAATCGCTACATGAATGACAGCATTCTCTGATTTCTAATATATTTGACCCGTCTCGCATTGCAAAATATTGTTCTGAACACTGTATATTAAAAGGCCAAATATTTGTGAAACTGCATGTATAGGCTATACGCGCTCCAAATTCCAAATTGCCGTTTTTTTTTTTTTTTTTTTTTTTCTTTTTTTTTTTTTTGTCTAAATTAGTTATAATATTCTGGAGAGCGCGACTTCTTCGCCCTCTATTCCGGCGGTAGAGCTCTATCCTTTTTATCAAGGATTTACCATTGGGGCAAAGTGTTTAATGAAACTATATACGGCAGTGGTTCCAAACCCTTTTGCCATCTGACCCCAGTTATGAACATCTAACCACGAGCGCGTCCCCACTGGTTTCGTACGTGATTTCTTTTATCATATATTATTGGTTATATGTTGTTTAAAGAAAATGTGGGGATAAGTATAAGCAACATCTACATAAGAAGTGATTCAATCTTATACACACACACACGCGTACACACACGCGTACACACACGCGTACACACACGCATACACACACGCGTACACATACGCGTACACACACGCGTACACACACGCGTACACACACACACACGCGTACACACACACACACGCGCGCGTGCACATGCGTACACACACACACGCGTACACACACACACACACACACACACACACACACACGTACGTACACACACGTACACGTTCACACACGTACACGTTCACACACGTACACGTTCACACACGTACACGTTCACACACGTACACGTTCACACACGTACACGTTCACACACGTACACGTTCACACACGTACACGTACACACAGTACACGTACACACACGTACACACACACACACGTACACATACACACGTACACATACACACGTACGTATATAAAGCATGGCGACCCCATTTGGGGTGCGGCGCGAGATTGTCCACAAGGACAAAAGTGCCAGTATACCAAGATACATGACGACAACAACAACAACAAACCTGGTTTGGGGTACCGACCCAGGACTGGGAAAAGGGGGTGAGGGGTATACTGCTCTCTTCTTTGTGGAAGTCGAAAAAAAAAATGAAAATAAAAATGCCACCCGGTACGGAAGGGTCTCATCGAGACGCACCTCCCTCGCTAACTAGTAGGTTGCGAGAAGAAGAAGAAATCTCCAGGCGTTAAGAAAAAAAAAAAGGGTGCTGAAGGGGGTTCAGGAATCAAAGGTCAGAATTACTGTAACCCAGGGTTGCTACCTTATGCTGCACTGTTCCATTCTATTCACAAATTATTTCCTTCTACAGCCCAATGCAGAACTCATCACAACCACCTTGGCTCCTACTACAACCACAACCACAACTACAACCACGACTGAAGCGACCACCACCACCACTATGAAGCCCAAGGAGGAGGAGGAGGAGGAGCTGTACGTGAGACTTCCGAGGTCCTTGAAGCCGTTGCACTACAAAGTCAGGCTTCAGCCTTTCATCAACGGGAACTTCACCATCTTCGGCTACGTCGAGATCGAAATGGAGGTCCTCATGCCGACCAACAACATCACTCTTCATATCAATACCATCAAGACTAAAAACGATACGATCCAGGTAAGACCAAGTGTTTGTTTAGTTGTGGTCTTGCTAGTTATAGCACAGATCCTTGTCATAACTAGCTGTCGTCGAGTTAGCTGCGACTTGTGATTTGGCTGGTGACTGCTGCCCACTGAACCACTTAAGGTGACAACAAGTCACCCGATAATCACACTTGCGTGTTTTTTCTCCAACCTCCGATTAATCGGTGCTACCGCTCACTTCCAGCACTTGTTCCACCGACTGTTGGAACAGACTTTCAGCCGGCAGCATTCAGGAAAAATCTGAAATGCTGGCGGAAAATGATTTTCCTCCAGCATATCAAATGACGTTCTATATATTTTGTTGAGAAAACACCTGGAGGTGGGCGGTACTACCGATTAATCGAGGGTTGGAGGTAAATTAGCCCAGTGTGATAGCCCTTTACTGGGACAATCCTCGACACCTTTCTAGCCAGTACTTACCACCTTACAGATGTATACATACATATTAATCTCCATATTCGATCCCTGCAATGATAATGTATTAGAATATAAATACTGGATATAGCCTTGGCGTAGTTCTATTGTACTTGACAAAACCCTTCCAGCTCTGTTCACCAACATCACCATTACCTCTACCACCACTGCCACCGCCAGTAACTACCTTTACAACTACTGCCACCAACCCCGCATTACCTCTAACACTACCATTACCACCCCATTACCCCTACCACCACTATCTCTACCACCATTACCTCTACCACCATTACCTCTACCACCGTTATCTCTACCACCGTTACCTCTACCACCATTACCTCTACCACCATTACCTCTACCACCATTACCTCTACCACCATTACCTCTACCACCACTACCTCTACCACCACTACCTCTACCACCACTACCTCTACCACCACTACCTCTACCACCACTACCTCTACCACCACTACCTCTACCACCACTACCTCTACCACCACTACCTCTACCACCACTACCTCTACCACCATTACCTCTACCACCATTACCTCTACCACCATTACCTCTACCACCATTACCTCTACCACCATTACCTCTACCACCATTACCTCTACCACCATTACCTCTACCACCATTACCTCTACCACCATTACCTCTACCACTACTGCCACCGCCAGTAACATTACCCTTACCACGACTGCCACCAACCCCGCATTACCTCTGACACTACCACCCCATTACCTTTACCACCACTACCTCTACCACCACTACCACCATTACCTCTACCACTGACACCATCAATTCCTTCTACAATTTCATCCTGAATTCTCCTCCCTCCTGCCTCCCTCTCTATCCTGCCACATACTTTCCACATCCTCAGCCTCCTTCCTACTCATCATCCGCTCTCTCATCCTCTTCTTGCCTCTTCCTTCCCCCATTGTCCCTGATCAACACCCATTCATATTCCTTGCCCTCCCTCTTCCTACACCCCTCCTTCCATAGTCAACACTCCTGCTGACAGCTTAGGACCTAGTAAATTAGTCTCCCGACAGACTTCCTGGAGAGATATTTGGGAGGGCCCGAAGACGTTGCTGGTTATTGGCGGGGTTACAAGTTTCCATTCAACGAAACTCTAGCCGTTGTTGTTGCCGTCGTCGTTGTTGTTGTTGATCTGAAAATGACAACAATGACACCAAGCAATTCTAACAGCGAGTAGAGATTTTCTTGAAGAAAAGAAAAAAAAAATCCTATTCGCAAAGTGTCCAACTCTTTCTGATTTTCGTGTTTGGCTCACTCCGCAGTTGGAGGGCCTTGGTGCCGCGTCGTCCGATACTTCTCTCGGGATCGACCGCCACGTCTACGACGACAAAAGACAGTTCTACGTGGCGCATCTCAACAACCCCCTCGAAGCTGGTAAGTGTGCAAATGTTTAACTAAATGTAGTACACAGGAAAGGAATAACCCTTGTAGGGTTCATGTCTCTTACTCTACAATTTAGGAGATCTTTGATCGCTGAATTAGCACTCGAGCGCGGTAAAGTTAAGGTGTGTGTGTGGGTGGGGGGTGTTTTAACCTAATTGTAGTATACAAGAAAATAACGTTCGTTTGATCCCGCCTTCTACTCGCATTGTCTAAATTATCCTCCCTAGCCTCAAATTCTTGTGTGGTTCCAATTTAATGTGTGTGTGTGTGTGTGTGTGTGTGTGTGTGTGTGTGTGTGTGTGTGTGTGTGTGTCTGTCTGTCTGTGTATGCCTGTCTGTGTCTGTGTATGCCTGTCTGTCTGTGTATGCCTCTCTGTGTCTGTGTATGCCTGTCTGTCTGTCTGTGTCTGTATATCTGTCTGTGTCTGTATATCTGTCTGTGTCTGTATATCTGTCTGTGTCTGTATGTCTGTCTGTGTCTGTATGTCTGTGTCTGTATGTCTGTCTCTGTGTCTGTGTATGCCTGTATGTCTGTCTGTGTCTGTATGCCTGTCTGTGTCTGTCTGTCTGTCTGTCTGTCTGTCTGTCTGTCTGTCTGTGTGTCTGTCTGTGTGTCTGTCTGTGTGTCTGTCTGTGTGTCTGTCTGTGTGTCTGTCTGTGTGTCTGTCTGTGTGTCTGTCTGTGTGTCTGTCTGTGTGTCTGTCTGTGTGTCTGTCTGTGTGTCTGTCTGTGTGTCTGTCTGTGTGTCTGTCTGTGTGTCTGTCTGTGTGTCTGTCTGTCTGTCTGTCTGTCTGTCTGTGTCTATGTTGCCATATAAACCACGTGCTCAGTTTCCCTTCAAATCAACTACCTTGTTGGCCTGTTGCAGGTCAGCGATACAAGATCTCCATGGAATTCGAGGGTTACCTCAATGACGATCTGAACGGGTTCTATCGGTCCCAATACAAAGACGCAGAGGGAAAAACAAGGTCAGTGAAGAACCCGGATTTTTTTCCCTTCGGAAATTTTCCGGATTATTCTTATTACTTATTTGTTCATTCATGTGTTTATTGATATTTACTATTTATTTAGTTTTTATTGTATATTTTTCATATGTTCGACAATACTCCTCGAAAAGGGGACACACACACACACACACACACACACACACACACACACACACACACACACACACGTATATATATATTATATATATATGTATATTATATATATATATATATATTTATATAATATGACAATACTACAAAAACTATTTCTACCTACTCAACTATTAGGTAATAAATAAACAAAAAATAAATAAAATTAACAACAAAACGATTAAAAAAAAAACAGAAAACAAAAAACAGAATAAAAACGAAACGCGTTCCTGTGTCCCGCCCGCAGGTGGCTGGCCACAACCCAGTTCCAGCCCACCGACGCCCGCAAAGCCTTCCCCTGCTTCGACGAGCCCGCCCTCAAGGCCTCTTTCGAGATCATCCTCGGGAGACAGGAGAACATGACGGCCATCTCCAACATGCCCCGAGTCGAGACTACACCAATGTAAGTCGCGTCGCCCACATCCCTCTGTCAGGGGTTCTTAACCTTTTTTCTCCAATTCCCCACTTTTTAGTGAGCCAACTCTCCATTTCCCACCACAGCATCGGTCTTTGACAAATTCGATTTTAACCCATGCAGTGTTTAGTACGTAAATATACGCTTTGCTCTTTTGTGCCATTTTACGGCCCTTAATTTTTGTTTGCATATATTAGATTTTTTACTAACAGTTATCACATGGAAATAGAATACATATGAAAAGACAGTGGTTCTTCTGTCCGACCGGTCATTCCCCACTTGGCAACTCCGCCATTCCCCACCAGTGGGGAATTCCCCACAGGTTAAGAACCACTGCTCTATGTAGTGACTTGTGTGGATCTTCTCCAGAGTTTAGTATGATGCGAAGAGAAACTGTGGTTTGTTCTGTCTGTGTGTCCGTCTGTTTCTGTCTGTGTCTATCAGTCTGTGTTTCTGTCTAGGTGGCAGTCTGTTTGTGTGTGGCCGTCTGTGTGTTTGTGTACGTCTGAGTCTGTGTGTTTGCGTGGCCGTCTGTATGTGTGGCTGTCTGTGTCCGTACGTGTGTGGCCGTCTATGTGACCGTCTGTCAGCGTGTGCGTGTGTTTGTGTGTCTGTTTCCGTATTTCCGTGTTTGTCACACTATGTGCGCACATTCGTGGGCAGTCATGTTTGCAAACATTTCGACCAAATGTGTTACGTAACGATACACCTGTACTCCTTACATTACACCTGTGTGCACGACCTCATCTCAGCGAACCTCTGTTATGCGGTTCTCCCTTTATGCGGTTCGCCCCTTATGCGGTTCTCCCCTTATGCGGTTCCCCCTTATGCGGTTCCCTCCTTATGCGGTTCCCTTCTTATGCGGTTCCCCCTTTGGGTGGTTTCTTCCTTATGCGGTTCTCTCCTCGTACCGTTTCTTTCGTATGTGGTTCCATCCGTACGTGGTTCCCTCCTTTTGCGGTTCTCTGCTCATGTGGTTCCTCGTTTCCACAGTGAGGGACAACCCGGCTGGTTCTGGGACCATTTCAACACGACCGTGCCCATGTCCACCTACCTCCTTGCCTTCGTCGTGTCGGATTTCGCCTACAGGAACTCTTCCGACAGCACTAACGCCCTCTTTAGAGGTAAGTATTAGCTCTCTCGTCTCCCCCCCTCCTCTCTCTCTCTCTCTCTCTCTCTCTCTCTCTCTCTCTCTCTCTCTCTCTCTCTCTCTCTCTCTCTCTCTCTCTCTCTCTCTCTCTCTCTCTCTCTCTCTCTCTCTCTCTCGCTCTCTCTCTCTCTCTCGCTCTCTCTCGCTCTCTCTCTCGCTCTCGCTATTTCTCTCTCGCTCTCTCTCTCGCTCTCTCTCGCTCTCGCTATTTCTCTCTCGCTCTCTCTCTCGCTCTCTCTCTCGCTATTTCTCTCGCTCTCTCTCTCGCTATTTCTCTCGCTATTTCTCTCTATCTCGCTCTCTCGCTATCTCGCTCTCTCGCTATCTCTCGCTATCTCGCTCTCTCGCTATCTCGCTATCTCGCTCTCTCTCGCTATCTCGCTCTCTCGCTATCTCGCTCTCTCGCTATCTCTCGCTATCTCTCGCTATCTCTCTCGCTATCTCTCTCGCTCTCTCTCGCTCTCTCTCTCTCTCGCTCTCTCTCTCTCTCTCGCTCTCTCTCTCTCTCGCTATATCTTCAACTCTCCATCTCTGCCTGCTTGTCTGTTTGTCTAACGGGGTTATCACACTGGGCTAATTTTCCTTCGACACCCTCCAACCTCCAACCTCCATTTGAATAACTAGAATATCACTTCGCTTACGGAAATCTAGACTTCTCTAAGAACATTTCAGTAATGTCTAACATTGGTTTACAATCTTAGTTCATCATTCAGGTTCGCTATATGTGACAGAAAAATGATTTGATATTTGGAGGTTTAAAAAATAAAACATTGTAACCGAAGTCGTTTTTACTCAAACGGACTTTCAACCATCGGCGCTGGTGAGGCCCGTGGAAGAAGCCGTGTGTGTTAACCCCATTACTGCCTGGCGTTGGACTGAACAAAACGCCGAGAGTGCAAAACGGACACAATCACAGAGTGACTAATTCCTTCCTTCCTTCCTTCCTCGGCAGTGTGGGCCCGCGAAGATGCCATCGACCAAGCCGAATACGCCCGGGAGAAGGGCCCACAGGTCCTCAACTTCTTTACCGACTATTTTAACGTGCCCTACCCGCTCCCAAAGCAGGACATGATCGCCGTCCCGGACTTCTCGGCTGGCGCTATGGAGAACTGGGGTCTTATCACCTACAGGTAAGGGAAGGTTTGGGATCTTTCATTCTACATCTCTTGTACTAAATGGTTTTTTTTTTTTTTTTTTATACCCCAGTCTGCAACCTGACTCGTATTAACACATCTATTTTCATCCTTCTTGAACAGTCATGATGGCTTTTGACTCCTATACATACACCAAAAGCCACCACCCAACCTCACACACACACACACACACACACACACACACACACACACACACACACACACACACACACACACACACACACTCACACACACACACACACACACACTCATGAGGGGGATGCCATCTTTGATATCTGGGGCGATAGTTCACTTGCTCAATGAATCACTAACATATAAGAACTGGAAACTGATTTCAGGTCAATAAATTCTTTCCTCCTAATCTTTCCAAACAACCTTTAGGTATTATTGTCCCATTGTTTACCAAAGCTTCAATCTTCCTTACGAATTGGACGAGTTCAAGAGCACAATCAAATCAAAGCAATTGGAAGAAATAAAGTAAAATAAAATGTAATGAAATAGAATAACAAAATTAAATAGAATAACATAATCAAAGAAAAGTATATAAAAAATAACATTAAATACAATAGAAAAAATATTCCTAATATCTTCCTCCAGAGAGACGGCCCTACACTACGATCCCGAACAGAACATAATTAAAGAAAATTATATCAAAAATAGCATTAAATACATACATATACCAAGGCTAGGCATAAAATCATTCCCACCCATTCCATCCCTGAATACACTCCACACCCCTCCACCCTCCCTTTTATCTTAGCACCTCCTGGATGACGGGTCATCCCTGCACCTTGTCCACTGACCCTGCACCTTGTCCACTGACCCTGCACCTTGGCCACTGACCCTGCACCTTGGCCACTGACCCTGCACCTTGTCCACTGACCCTGCACCTTGTCCACTGACCCTGCACCTTGTCCACTGACCCTGCACCTTGTCCACTGACCCTGCACCTTGTCCACTGACCCTGCACCTTGTCCACTGACCCAGCATTAAATGCAATAGAAAAATCATTCCTAATATCTTCCTCCAGAGAGACGGCCCTACTCTACGATCCCGAAGTCTCTGCGGCTTCCAACTTGCAGCGCGTGTCCATCGTCATCGCCCACGAACTGGCCCATCAGTGGTTCGGCAACCTGGTCACTCCCTCCTGGTGGACCGACCTCTGGCTCAACGAGGGCTTCGCCTCCTTCTTGGAGTACCTCGGAGTCGACGCGGTAAGTCTTTGGACTCTTCACGATGTTGTTAACCCCTTGGTATTCATCCCTCTTAAATCCACTTTTCCACGAGAGGACAGAGTCCACTTTGCTAAGCTGCAGTGCGGCCACCATCCAGCCCCGAGTTAACGAAAGAGGATGGATGACCTCATCGCAGATAGCTGTCCAGGATGTAACGCTTCACTCCATACTATACAACATATTATGGTAGACTGAATTGCAATCATCATGTACGCTAATAACACATTATATAAGGAATTTGTGGGAAAACTCCGTTCCAGCCATAGCGTTCCCTTGGGAGACGGGACTGCTCGACCAGACAATCTAGGGCAGTGGTTCTCAAACTATGGGTCGCGACCCAAAGTTGGGTCGCGAGATCAATTTTGATGGGTCGCAGGGACAAAGGGAAAATTCTCAAGTTTTCAGAGTATTTCAAATACTTGACTAATTAGATTTTTCCTTTAACCGCACATTACTTATGTAATGTGTGTTCATCCTCTGTTAATTTAGTTTTGTTAAAGAAAAGCTGTGCATATTATTTTTTTCCAAAGTAAAGGGTATACATCACTGTCCTTTTTTTTATTTTTTTTATTTTTTTTTTTTTTATTCTGGGTCGCGAGAGACTGAAACGTTCCAAATACGGTCGCTCACGAAAAAGTTCGAGAACCACTGATCTAGGGAACAAGAACAACCCCGAACAACACACACTTCCCACAACTACGAGAGAATCTGTCGAACTGATAATTTCCCTTTCAAGATGATCTAGTCAAACTCTTAGTTATATAATGAAACGAATTGATCTGTCACAGAGTTAACCATTATGTATTTACTCTCCAGAACGGTGTTTTAAATCGGAGCAGGTGTCGAAGGCATTCTAAAGTAAACAATTACCAATAACCGCTTCAGCATTTATATTTACACGGGGTTAACATTCGCGGTATTCAAATGAGGACATGTTTTCAATAAAGGAATATGTCTTGTATGACGGACGACTTGGGTGAACTCTCAAACAAATGTCTTGGTCAACAATAGGTAACGATTAATTAGCGAGTGATTTTAGACATTCTATCCTGTGATTACCACATCTAAATCAATCTGCTGTGCAAGCTACCCCTTTCCCGATTCTCTCTCTGACAATATCTTTCTGCACCCAACTAATGTGAACAAAACAGAACAGTGATACACTACAGCTTATTTTAGCCAGATACCTATTCATCTACTGTTACATCTATTCACTTAGCCATCAATTACAATTCGGCTTGTTTATCTTTTAAAGAAACGCTAGTGACCTTCAATAGCTAATCGACACAAATTCGTTCTAGATTAGTTCTTAATCTAAGTTCTCGCCTCCACACAAATTGGGTCACGGGCAGGCCAAAAACTAGCACTAGCAAGTGTTAGACAATTCTATTCACTCCTGATTCAATTCTATTCAATTCTATTCACAGCTGATTCAATTCTATTCAATTCTATTCACTGCTATTCACTGCTGAAGTGACCTCGAGGATGTCAAGCAGAATTACATAAGTATGAGACGTTAGAAAACAGGCTGGAGAACAACTGCTTTAGATCAGGTAACCCTTGCATAAAAACTACACATTCTTGTCCTCGCACCTTTCCTCCCATTCTCACGACAACGTCGCAAGATTGTCCACGAGGATAGAAGCGCTGGTTAAACTATAGTCTATAACAACAACAACCTTTCTCTCTGCCAGGTGGAGAAGTCGTGGCAGATGAAGGAGCAGTTTGTGATCATGGATGTCCAGTCTGTCTTCAGGCTCGACTGCCTCGAGTCCTCTCACCCCATTAGCATCCCCGTCAAGAACCCAGACCAGATCAACGAGATCTTCGACCGCATCTCCTATTCTAAAGGTACGTGTGTATAGGTATGTACGTGTCTGCGTGTAGGTGGGTGTACATAGAGGTTTTCTTCAGCTTTGAGAAAACCCCCTCCTAGCGCAGCGAAAGGGGAAAGAGCCATTTTGAATAGATACTTGTGTTTTCATTGTGAGAGTCTCGGGATGTACCATTTTAAAGGACATGATATCCTAACTAACCTCGTTTGTCACCCTGATTATATTGGGAAGGTAATGATAAGGGTCGTGAGGCAGTTCCTCTGACATAACACCCACCGGACCTCGTTAACACTACCCGAGGGACTTCATTCAGTTGAATATAATTGTCTGACGGCAACCAGAATAAATATCCAGACATTTGCACAGGAAAAGGGGTAAACAAGTTGAATAGGTCTTGATAATTTTCTAATACAAAAACGTGTCTCCTTCTGCGCAGGTGCCTCCATTATCCGAATGATGAACCATTTCCTGACAGAGCCCTCCTTCAGAAAGGGACTCGCCAGATACCTCACCGTTATGTAAGTAAATCGGCAACTCTCCTTTGCCCTAACTGTTAAGCATATTTACTCTATTACAACGTTTCGATGCTGAGGTGTTATCTTGTTAGGGAAAATGTGGCGGCTTAGGCCGTAGCGATGCGGCTCGCGTAGATCTTGCAGGTTCTACACAAAGCATGAATTATCAACAATTTCACCAGCAAGGATGGTAATAACAACAAAACCCTGTCATTAAGAAGTGACTGAATCAACATTCCTCGGTAGATGACGTTCTTTTTACCTCCTACAGGAAGTACGACAGCGCGGAGCAGGACGACCTCTGGCGGTACCTGACGCAGGCTGCGCACGATGACGGCACTCTCCCTGCGGACCTGACGGCGAAGACCATCATGGACACGTGGACCCTCCAGATGGGATACCCGGTGGTCACAGTCAAGGTCAACGACGACGGGACTGCTAAGGTCACACAGGTATGTGATGTACGCAAGAGTATATGTTAACTCGTTCGTTACAAAGGCGGAGCTATCAAATCAAATCGGCCATCCTGAGTCCACTGCTGAACAAAGGCCTCCCTCATAGCATTCCATGATTGATTCACACGACCGCGCCAACCTCTGCCACGTCACTCCTGCAAACTTCTCAATCTCGTCTCCCCATCTCCTGTCTGGTCTCCCACCTTAGCAGAATAAACCCCCAAAAGAGGGCAATTGATTTAAAGGTGCAAATTTTAAAAGCTACACCTCCTTTCTTAGACTCTGTTGTCTTCGCCCCTCCCAATTTCCTTGCCCCTCCAACTTTCCTAGCCCCTCCAACTTTCCTAGCCCCTCCAACTTTCCTAGCCCCTCCAACTTTCCTAGCCCCTCCAACTTTCCTTGCCCCTCCAACTTTCCTTGCCCCTCCAACTTTCCTTGCCCCTCCAACTTTCCTTGCCCTCTCCTTTTTCCTTACCCCTGCCTTTCCTGATGTACTTTCCCACCTTTTCCTATTTCTTTTCTCGATCCCTCCTCTCCCTTCCCCCTTCCTCACTTCTCTACTTTCCCCCACAATATCCATCCTCTTTTTTTCTCCCATTCCGCTTTCTTCGTTTTGTCTACGCATTTCTCCTCTTCCCCACCTCTTGCGCTTCTCCCCAACTCCATTTTACAAATCAACGACCTTGTACTTCTCCTAGTGTTCACGACCCCTCAACCCGACCCTACATAATTCTGACTTGGACAGTGTCCTACAGTTTTTCCGCCCTCCACTCCCACCACTCGTTGATCCAAGAAATCTATTCTTAGCCTATCCGAATCTCCCACTTTATGTTCGTATATTTTTACTGGATACCACCTCATGTTGGCATTACCGGCAACGAACGAGCCGACAAAGCAACTCTGTATACAGTACCCCACCCCTTCGATGCTTCCATCCTACTGTCTGCGAGAGATTTCTTCCTCACACTGCTGAACTTCTGGAAAAAAAAATCTCTGGGAGGAACACCCGAAACACCATTTAAAGATTATACCTAATGTCCCTGGGACTCGTCTCACTATCGCAACAGACACTTGAGAGACAACACTGATAGGTTTAAGAACAGGGGACGTTTCTCTAACCCACCGTAATCTAATGAATAAGGACTGCATCCCATCTACCCTAGCGTTATCTCCTTTACTATATTACATTTTATTTAAATGCCTTGCTTATTAAATCCTCTGCAACAACCTACTTTTTCGCCTTCGCCGTCTAACAATTCCACCAAAGCAGTTCGCTTTAATAGAACAGACACAAAGACCTCTCCTCTCTCCACTTTTCCTTCTGGAAACGGACCTTCTCTCTGAATCCTTATCCTATTCCATGTACACCGCCTTACTAACACCAATTATTAATTCATAAAAAAAAAACTAGCTCCCATATAAAACCAGCCCTTCCTCTTTCATAGGAACGCTTCCTGTTGGTGCGCAACGAGAACTCGACGGATACCCACGATTACAAGTGGTGGGTGCCGTTATCCTTTACTTCAGAGGACAACCCCAACTTCACGGACACGAGCGCCGCCGCCTGGATCCCGGGGACTGCCGATACCACAGTTTCTGGAATGCCCAGCGCTGACAAGTATGTTTAATTCGATATTATAGTTGTGGGAGAGGGGAGGGCCGACCTCAGAGTCCCTTGTTTATCTGGTTATCCGTTCAATCCATTTAACTATTTATCTAATTATCAACTTCATTATAAGTATGTTCATCGTTTGCCAGGGGATACAGTGTTGAAGAAGAAACAAGTATACATGGGCAAGGGTGGTTGGTGAGAGGAGAGGGTAAACGGAGCAGATGGGCTGATGTTAATAGAAGCGCAAGATGCGGGTTGAAGTCGAGTCTTTGGGGCTTGTATGAATTTGGATAAGGCGATGAAACCGTGGACAGAAAGAAGTTGTGGAATGTACTGCAGATGTATTGGATCGGGTAGGAGGTTAGGGAAGTCAAGTTTGTATGCTAGCAGAGCTTATGTTAGGGTCGGGAATGGAGCTCAGACTGTAAAGCCCCGCTGTGGAGGCGCTGGGCCTCCCTTCATTGCCTTTGATCAGAGTGGTGTGGCAGGGAGCAGGGATTATCCTTTATCCACGAGATGCTAACATGGAAGGGCAATGAGTGGGTTCTTGGATGGGTATTGTGTGTGTGTGTTTGTGTTTGTGTGTGTTTGTTTGTTCTGAATAGGCCCCCAACCAATTAAAGGGAGGAATTCTTTGGTATGTATGTTCAGTGCGTACGTACCATGTAATGTAAGTGTTCAAAAGCAATATTTTTACTTGTTTATATGTGGAAGAACAATACTACAAGGTACGGAAAACGTTAACCTGTTCCTCTTCTCCTCTGCAGGTGGGTCATCTTCAACTTGCAGCAGACGGGCTACTACAGGGTCAACTATGAGGAGCGCAACTGGAACCTTCTCATCAAACAGTTGATGACAGACCACACCGTCATCAACGTCATCAACCGAGCGCAGCTCATTGATGACGTACTAAATCTGGCCAAAGCAGGTAACCTCAAAAGGAACTTGTTGTTATTATTGTTTGGCAGAGATGACTCCTATGGAATGCTCGGTGAAGCGGCCTTGCTCTGGATGTGCTGTCTTGTTGCATTGTTTCTGACCCAGGGCAGTGGGCGGGATACAAGGATGACCCGACATCCATGAGGAGCTAAGATGGGAGTGGGGGGAAAGGGTGGTGGGCGGGAGTGGAATGAATGGGAATGAAAAGGATGGGAGTGGGTACATGCCTTTTGACTTTTGCTGCCTCCCTGATAAGGGGGGGAAAAGCCCTTGGTATATAGAGATGATTATCCTTGCCTTGCAGACCTAGATCTGACATCTTGTCAAAACTCTTTTCATCTATCCTCCGTCCCCTTGAGAGAGGAGATATAGCATTTCACTCCTACAGCTAAGTGGTGTTGCCCTTGTCGACCATGCCACATACGAGGTTGCAGTTGGGTTGAGTATTTTCCTTATTAGCCGCTATAGAGCTTCCGCAGTACATCCCAGTGAATCTAAACCTCACGATATAGCAACATCTTTGTCACAACGACGCCTGATTAGCTGACAACTCGAACGCTCAGTGCAACAGCCAATCAGGTGCAGCGAAGAGGGTGATGCCATAACGTAAACTTCTTTGGCAGTCACTGGGACGGACTCACGATGGACACCACATCTTAACTGACTCCGCCTTTCACCCACAGGTATTGTGCCTTACGAGACTGCTCTGGAGATCAACGGGTACCTGAGTAAGGAGACTGAGTACGTGCCTTGGAGTTCTGCCCTCTCCAACATGGGTTACATCGACTCCATGCTTTCCAGGACAGGAGCCTATGGAGCGCTCAAGGTACGTCAGTGTTGCCGCGTGGTCATGGGAAAACCTGCACGATTGTGTGAACGCCTCCTTTGACTTGCACTGTAATTGAACCGAGGCGGTTAGAACTGCTAATGTGAATTGGGGCTAATGATTGTCATCGCCATCAATATAATTTCTTTTGTTTCGTTCCCAAGGACTATTTGCTCTCCCTGTTGATACCCCTCTACGACTCCGTCGGGTTTGACGATAACATCAACGACCCTCACCTGGACCAGTTCAAGCGTGTGAAGGCCGTGTCCTGGGCCTGTTCCCTGGACCATGAACCTTGCATCTACAACGCCAAGAAGCTCTTCAAGATGTGGATGGAGAACCCCAACAACAGCAGGTGGGAAAGGAAGATGATTTCAATGGGGGAATTTGAACCTTTGAGTGGGGTGAACTACGGAGTAATATCGTAAACTACTCTCTGAGGAGTTGGGAGTTGCATTCTCCACGGTCTGTTTATTTCAACTGTGCGAGTCCTTCCTCGAGGTAACAAACTGTGATAGAGAATATTCCTCCAAGTATTCTGCCCACTACCTTCCTCTTTTACTAAATCCTTCTCCCCTTAACAAATTTTCCTACCTTACCCCCTTCTTCCCCTCTTTATCGCTCCTCTTTCCTCCCTTAACGCCAGCTCTTCCTCCCTTAACGCCAGCTCTTCCTCCCTTACCACCCTCTTCCTCCCTTGCCACCCTCTTCCTCCCTTGCCACCCTCTTCCTCCCTTGCCACCCTCTTCCTCCCTTGCCACCCTCTTCCTCCCTTGCCACCCTCTTCCTCCCTTGCCACCCTCTTCCTCCCTCACCATTCTTTACTTTCAATCATCACCATCATTCCTGAGCCCTCTAATGCCATGACGCCATCAGCATCTTCATCCTTTCTAGCATAATGTCATTGGGGTGACCTTCCTTTGTAGCAACTTGACGTACTGACATCTCTATCTTATCTAACGCCGTATCACTGAACTATTTCGTGTCATTGAGCTATTCACCCTTTCTAGTGACATAACTGAATTTTTCAGTCTAACGACATGCCATTACAGTTTATCTTTTGACAACATATTACTCTCTCATCCCATGTCACCGGCATTCCAACGACATGACGTCACTAGTTCCTCAGCCTCTCCAACGACATGACGTCACTAGTTCGTCAGCCTCTCCAACGACATGACGTCACTAGTTCGTCAGCCTCTCCAACGACATGACGTCACTAGTTCGTCAGCCTCTCCAACGACATGACGTCACTAATCGGCCTCACCAAAGACATGACGTCACTGGCATCTTAAGCTTCTTCATCGACATGACGTCACTTGTGTCCTCAGCCTTTCAAACGACATGACGTCACTAATCGGCCTCACCAAAGTCGTGAAGTCGCTGGCATCTTAAGCTTCTTCATCGACATGACGTCACTGGCGTCCTCAGCCTTTCCAACGACCATTAACTTTTCTCCGTTTTTGTGTCCACAGCATATCGCCCAACCTGAAGTCGGTAGTGTACTGTACAGCCATCAAGCATGGAGACAAGGAGGAGTGGGATTTCGCCTGGAATCAGTACCAAGCCTCGAATGTGGGCTCCGAGAAAGCGAAACTCCTCTCAGCTATGGGATGCACAAAGAAGATCTGGCTCCTGTCGAGGTGAGTATCTTCGTAAGACCAACATCAGTTATCCTTCAGATAAGGTATTTTGTTACAACTTAGGAAGTTTTTTTTCCCGGCTGGCATTTAGCAAGATGACAACTAAATTAGCAATTTCAAGAATTAATCTAAACCATAAAAGGTCTCTTGAGTGGAATGTGATCCTGTCTCCCAATAAGATCTTGTTAGGGAAATCTTCCATTGAACATCTGTTGATGTTTAGGAAATTACTTTGACTGAACCTCTTAATCTCATTACGGTGACATCACCATGGGGAGCCTTGTGTGTAATTGGCAGATGCCGACAAGCCTATCAAAAGAAATACATGTGAGGATGGGAGACTTTAGTAGTACTACTCTCTAACAAGCAAATAGTCATACTAACAAAGGCACCATCTTCACATGGTGTTTCTGATGGAGTCTTCGAGGAAATTTGTTTCATCTCTTACCTTATGATAAAGGGCCGTTTACACGGTCAAACCCGGTTTGTCAAACAAGTTTGAAGTTATGTTTAACAGTGCAAATAGGGTATTTGGTTGTCAAATGCGTTTGTCAAACGTCTTTGACAATCAAATACCCCATTCACACGATCAAAGATCACTTCAAAGATCACTTCAAACACTTGTTTGACAAACCGGGTTTGGCAAACCGTTTGACCGTGTAAATGGCCCTTAACGTCACTAACGGTCCGTTCTGAACAGGTACCTGGACATTGCCTTCACCCCCAACTTGGGCGTCCGGAAGCAGGACGCCTCCAGTGTGTTCCGCTCCGTAGCGTACAATTCCGTCGGCCGCTACTTGGCTTGGGACTATCTTCGGGACCAGTGGGAACGCATCACTGACTAGTAAGTCCCAGTATCCTTCAAGTTAAGGTTACAAGGCCTTCGTGAACGTACGCGAAACTCTTAGAACATCGTTTCATATCATTAGTGTCCGGTTATCACTAAGTACTTGTTGTCTAGCAATGGCCACGTGTATTCTGAATGAAACTGAATGAATTCATTCTGAACTAGGCTAAAGTACTCAGGCTAACTGGAGTGGTTTCCTGTATAAACGGTTAAGTCATATATTGAGCATCGATTTGCGGGTTGGAATAGGAATTGGTTTTTCTCTTCCTTCTTCCTTCATCTAAATAAAATATGATAGAATAAAGTTTGCAAAGCCTACCGGACACTAATATACAGTGTAATGGGGAGGAAGTTTCTTAATCTGTCATAACAATTACGACTTGAATTGGGGTCAAATAATTCAAGTACATTATCCGAATTAAGATTGATAAGCAGAATGTGATCCTCTGGGTTGCTTACTGATGCATTACCGAAGGTCCTTGCACCACCTTGAACATAACTGATATTTTCACCAATGATTCTCGATCTTGGTTTGAATCCTTTACTTAAGCAGAACAGTTCCTAACTTCCCGGAGGCCTCTTCAACACTGAATAAAATCGTCTGGTCCCCACCCATTACTACGATCTTTCAGTATGTGGGTCCCCTATGGAGTCCTTTGTGGACCCCTATGGAGTCCTTTGTGGATCCCTATGGAGTCCTTTGTGGACCCCTATGGAGTCCTTTGTGGACCCCTATGGAGTCCTTTGTGGACCCCTATGGAGTCCTCTGTGGACCCCTATGGAGTCCTCTGTGGACCCCTATGGAGTCCTCTGTGGATCCCCTATGGAGTCCTCTGTGGATCCCCTATGGAGTCCTCTGTGGATCCCCTATGGAGTCCTCTGTGGACCCCTCTGGGGGCGCCGTGGACCACTTTACATTATAGTTGATAAAAAAAAATAGTCCGTAACTTTTCTACAGCTTTCATACAATGGACATCTCTTTCAGCTCTACTTCTCCCCATCCCATCGAGCGAGGAACTTGTGATGCAGCGTTTAGAACACCTTTTATCTATTTATTTTTTGACTAACTAATCTTGTGTTGCAGCTACGGTAAAGGATTCTTCGCACTCTCTAGTATCGTCAATTCGGCAACAAGCAAATTAAACACAGAGATGGAACTCAAAGAGGTATTTCTTTACGAGAGCTTAGAAATGCCACCTTCCCTCCTTCCCTCCCACCCTCCCTCACTCACTCGCCTCCCCCTCCCTCACTCGCCTCCCCCTCCCTCACTCGCCTCCCCCTCCCTCACTCGCCTCCCCCTCCCTCACTCGCCTCCCCCTCCCTCACTCGCCTCCCCCCTCCCTCACTCGCCTCCCCCCTCCCTCACTCGCCTCCCCCCTCCCTCATTCACCTCCCCCTCCCTCTCTGTTACCCTCACCTCCCCCTCCCTCTCTGTCCCCCTCCCTCTCTGTTACCCTCACCTCCCCCTCCCTCTCTGTTACCCTCACCTCCCCCTATCCTTCCTTACTCATCCAAAACCATTTTTATCTTCATTGAGTTCTTTTTTCTTCATCGATTCCCACCACCTTTCACCCGCCTCCTCCTCCTCCCATTCCTAACATCCTTATCCTTCCCCCTTTCTCTTCCAGATCAAAGTTTACTTCTTTCTCTCTGCAGACCAGAATTCACCCTAAGTCATTTCTCTCGCCAGTATTCAGACTCTCTTGAACAGGAGTCCTCCCGAGCATCTCTAACCACCAAGAACTTGACTAACAAACTGAATATAGCTTGTGCATAATGCTACCAAGCTCTGTACATAATTACCTTCCTTAAAACTCAACCTTCACTCTATTTCAGTCGCGGATGTATAAACATAAAAAGTACAGCGTGTTGCAATGTGATTGCTTGCTTGAGCTCGGCAATTCTTGCTTGTTTGTGTGCTTTTCCAAAAAGTTGCTGATTGAAGTGTGTCCGTTTATGTAAGAAGCAGAGTACACTACTCCTTACACTGTACCATAACATGTTGACGACTGTATGCCGTAATTCACATGTATCAACCTTACCGTTCTCTGTACACAACCCTGTCATCCGCAAACAGTTT
>NC_134780.1:81380265-81417765 GCF_046742065.1 Oratosquilla oratoria
AGGTACAATGAATCTTAAGATGGAACAACAATGAAGCTTCGGTAGAGCTTCGCGAAGTTTTAGTAAAACTACTAACTACAGCCTCGTGACACGAAACGCACGGCATGTCCTTCGAATTAACTTGACACTCAAGCCCCACCTCCCAGTCTTCCTCCCGGTGCACCCGATTGGCTGCCGATGAGGGTGTGTCTGCTTGGAAAAGGAAGTGGAGTTTACACGTCAAGTTATTTTGAATGACGTATATGCTACAGCATTAATGTGTGTAGTTCGGATGACTTTGTTACGGTGGTGGTGGTAGTACTTGGGTTGTGGTGGTGGTATTTGTGGTGGTGACAGTGGTTGTCGAGTTTGTGGTAGTCGTTGATGAGGTGGTGGTAGTGGTTGTTGTGGTGGTGATGGTTTAAGAAGCAAACTGACGCCAGCGTGCGACTTGCTAATGTAGATGTTAGCTTCTTGACTTCCCATGTGGGAGGTCAGAGATCATCAACTAGAATAAGTTTCACTAATACTTCAAACTGCTATTGCTCCCCTTGAACCAGGGGAAGTGTGTGCGTGTGTGCGTGTGTGTGTGCGTGCGTGCGTGTGTACGCGTGCGCGCGGCCATAACGACTCGTAAACCGACCTATATCCGAGCTCTAAGCTCACGAGGGTTACAGTTGTTGACCACGAGTCCAGAGCGTGATTAGAGATCTTGGTGAATCACATGTGCGAACACAAGTTTGAACCGCATTAACTAATTCACTAATTATCAACCTAAAGCAAGATTCCTTTTTCAATGTCCATTTCATTTAATATTGTTTGTTTCCACAACATATTCTAGTACAATTGGAAAACAAGTTCTTGGACGCTCATATTTTGATCATGTGGATGTCGAGGGCCTTGTCTCTCTCGCTAACCAACTTCCCACATTTCTCCTCTTTAGAGGTCCATTCAGACCCCCTATACCCCCACCCCCCAAAAAAAAAAATCTTGCAGGTGCTGAGAGACCGCTGACCCCCACAACTCGATAACTTTGATGAACGCCAGGAAACTATTAAGCAAACTATCCAAGAACAAGTTTCATCGAGATTAGTTGTACCCTGCATGTAGACGAAGTAGCCTGACGGTAAACTGTCAAAGTAGCCGCATACATATCAGGGATGATCCGTGTATTCCAGCAAAATCTAACCCAAACAGGTTCCCATACTGTCCTAAACCTAGTTTACTAAACTTTTGCTCCCCTACCCACACCCACTGGCAGCTTTGGGAGCGGAACTGAGGCCTACGAGATGATGAAGGCAATGACCAAGTTAATGAATACGAACCTTGAAGAGAAACAGGTACCTTCTCGAACAAAAAACAAAAATCTTAATCGGTCGCTTTTGGCTTTTTACGTTCTTTGTCATGGATGTTCGTAGACGTCTTCAGTCTTAGTTCCTTCACTCCTTTTTATTATCATTACAAAATGTATTCAGCACATCATTTGCCTCTTGCTTCTTTTAATTATTTTGTTAATTATCGACTGAATGGTTCTATTCTTAAGGTTCTCAGTGTAAAATTAAGGCTTGAGGCAATGGGATTTGAAAGCTGGATTGCACTATTTCTTGTAATTGTTTTTTACATCGTATGATTCTAGGTCATGGTTCCCCCCTACCCCCCCACCCCCCCAGATATACCTACGACCTTTGACGACCAAGGGAGGAGGTACCGTCATCAATATTTTTCCCAAGCGAGACCACGGCGTCCTCTGATTGGGCGACATGTAACTAGTACAGAGCTAATGAACTCACACTTTGGACAATCTCTGGCCAAACTAGACTGGCCAAAGACTCGATCTAGTTTACTAAAAAACAAACTTTGTCTACACACACAACAAAGAGCGGCCACTGATCACAAGGCTATGCCATCGCCCGTGAAAGAACGGAAGAGAATGTACGTGTGAAGAACTATCGATGAAATCTTTCAACTGGTAAAAGACGTGGAACTGATGACTGATGGGACCATGCGGGCCCATCATCACAAAACTTTATACCATTCCTGCCCGTTCCCCCCTCAGCTGAATAAAAATCCCAGGCATCGGCAAGATCTCCCTGGCGTTAGCTAGAATCAAATCCTTAGAGAGCGGCATGGGCTTAAGGGTCTTGAATGTTTCTGGAGTGAATACCTGAAGAAGTTCCGCGTGCGTGGAGATCTTGACAAAACTCATCTTTAAGGTGGCGGCACACTAAGCATTTCTCGCTAGCATGCTACTTGCTTTTGCTACTCAGTTTCAGCAGAAACTACTTCGGTTACGATCTTTTGTTTTTCATATTTCCAAATGTCAAATTACTCTTGCGTCAGAAGAGTGAGAAGCCGAACAACGAACTAAGATTTTCCAGTTTCACCAATTTACAACACACAGGTTATGACATGAAACTTCCGGCTAGTGAAACTCGAAACACACTCAGAACTAATACTGAACCAAACTTCTGCAGAATGGAAATGGAGCATCAAGCTATTGGGGAAATATTTATGGGGACAAATTGCTTTTCTCGGAAAAAAGAAAATGCACTTTTCAATTTCAGGCCGGAAAACCTCCAAGTTAATAACTTCTTTTTCAGCCTTATTTCGCATGAACTAATTTTTTTTACTAATGAACACTAATACACATGCACATATTTTCATTCCTGCACTAATAATGATATGCTATGTATTTGAATTTATGTATACACACGCATACCAAGTACCCATACGGTTTTGCGGGTGTGTGCATATACGAGTATGTATATTCCTCCCTGTATTGAAATAGTTTACATTATGCTTGCATTAACATTTCGCTTGAATATACTAATCTGCACGTTACCTTTGCAGTACTCTGTTCTGACTAACTCAGGTTCTCTTCAGTCAAAAGACTGAATTGGTCATTAATTTTTCAAAATAGTTCATTTCACTAGTCTGTAATTTCCCACACATTGACGGCCACGGTGATTTTTTTTTTTCTAATAAACAGGAAAGTTAGTCAGGGTAGAGTATGAACAGCTCATTAACCTTTTTCAATCATGGTACTATAGAGGTTTATATTTGGGTGGCACAGCATGACCTAACTCTAGCAATATTTTTCTTTTTGTTTCGTCTTTCCTTTAGCTTTGGCATGTTCAAGTCTCTTGGTGATGTGATAGAAGCTGCCTCAAACGACTTTAACACAAAACTCGAAAGAAAGGAGGTGAGGACGCTTTATTGCATTTTCATTGTCTCAATTGTGACGTATGCACAGCTGGTCTCGCTTATAAGTACTTCAGTGGGCTGCGTCTTCTACCATGCTGTTTGTCGAAGATTTACGATACTCGTAAGTCTGTGGGATCATAAACGGCCCATTCACGTTGTAAATCTACGACCCTGAAATACGTGTAGCTACCGAAGTACTTATATGTGAAGAAAACGGCGGAGTTGATCGCAAAAGTTCAAGGAACTGTTCATGCATTCGTCCTTCAAAGTTTCACATCTCTTGGTGAAATGGGGTGTAGGATTTCTTTCCTGTAGGAAGACCAGCTGCTCTCTTCCTACTACCTTTTCGTGGCCCCTGGGTACAGCCCCCCCTCCCCCTCCCCCCCATCAGGGAAGTTTAAGCTAAGCGTGAGGTAGCGAATGTGACACACTCTCACCATTGAAACTTTCTTCTCACCGTCTAACAATAACTGCGTTCTTCCCAGTAACAATCCTCAGTCCTTAGGCTATGGTGCATGACGGTAGAGGCCGGAGATGGTGATCTCTGGAAACCCCTTGTCACAAAACACGAGGAAGGAAGCACAGGCCTAGTGGTCACTATATTGGGACGTGGAGGGTAGTATAGTTCGGTAGCAGCATCCACTACTCAGCAGCCCTATTTAGGATGCACTCTGGTCCCCCAATTAATGGTGGAACTGGAATCGATTACCCAATATAACAAAGTCCTGTCTCTTAACTCTTGTTAATGCCTCAATCCAAACAAAACCACGTATAACATACACTGCATTGTGAAAATGGTCAACACGACAACACTGCGAAATACAGAAAAATGAAACTAAGAAAAGACTGCGATAAAAATGTAACGAGTATACCAAATTAAGGAAACTTGTAAAGATACCAATCGTCACACTATTGACTTTTGCTAGACTCTACCTGCACGTGTGATACCTAAGATAAGGTACTACCCATGTCCACTAACTAGGAATGGAGTGAATATACAAACCACTTTATGAATATTTGACTACAGTCGACCACATGAACCTCGTTTGCCAACTTCCCTTTCGATACTGTCATTTGTTAGTAACAATGACCGCCCTATGTTTTGCATTCACACGTCCGTGAATTCCAAATTTCAGTGTTTGGTTGTACAAGGAATAAATATCTGATGATGGCAAAAATGTAATACAGATTTCTAATTTTGTGATGAGGTTTTCTACATGTTGGTGAAAAACTATGCTTGTATATAATGCTTCACTAACAAAACTACATTATTAAGTTCTTGTATACTAGAATTGAGCTAACAGTTACTGGTTAACATCAACCAGGAACCGCACGTATTACTAATGACCAAACAAAATCGCTAATAACACTAGAATATAAATGTTATCAATTGCGAAAATTTATTTTTTTTTTTTTTTTTTTTTTTTTTTTTTAAGGCCGACAAATCTTGTTCACAATAAAATCCTTTTATAGTTTACTATATCGGGATTATTTTTACTTTCTATTTCATTTGTGTGTTTACCAATTCACTTGTTTACTGGCAAAGGGACATGCAAATTAATAGAACATAATTACCTCCCGTTACTTGAGATTTATTACATTTTTCTATGCTTGTTCGATGTCTAGACAACTAGTTTCAATGAAAATTATTTTAACTTTTTATTCTCTTGACTGTCGGCTAACGTTTCGTTGCCCAAAAATGGTGAAACAAGACTGAAACTTTCCACCTGGATGAAATCAATCCCTAACCGACCACACTCCGATAAATTTGAAGGTCTGCCTCCTAAGGCGGATTCGAAACCCGTGACCTATAATGTATATAGTAGGCGAAGTTAGAAATAGACAACTGGGTTCAATAGACTATAGCTGAGCACCAGAACCCAAAGGCCCTATTACTTGAGCCTCCTGTCGATTCCTGTGAAATAACTTCACTCCTATTTCTTTTCTGCAACCTGTCCAAAAAGCCCCAAATATTTTCTCGTATCCTTTTAACTTCCTTACAATTTTAAATCCATATTTCTATCCTAAACCCAACAAGAATTTGTTATATTTGCAATGAAGCATGGGTGTTTTTTATAGATCAAATTTTTCAATGTTGTCTTTGATATCCAAAATCAGAATAAAGTTTAGCCCTATGATAAATTGTTAAAAACGACAATTATTGAACTTTAGATAAAATTCAATTCTTCACAATTTCTGTATGTAAACACTTTTCTGACGGTTCCCACAGCTGATCCAGTTCCGTGATGAACACAAGGACAAGCTGGGCACTGCCAAGCGTGCCATCGAACAAGCCATTGAGCGGACTTCGAACAACATTGCCTGGAAGGATGCCAACCACGCCACCATAGAGAAATGGCTCACTGACAACGGCTTTTCCTCCAGTCTCAACGTGATCTGAGTTCGTAAGTGGATCACGAGACCTTTTTCACATGGGAGGGGAAATGACTTAATATAAGTGTTGTTACACACGGGACAAATTTCTTCCAGTCTCAACGTGATCGGAGTTCGTAAGTGGATCACGAGCCCTTTTTCACATGGGAAGGGAAATGACTTAATGTATGTGTTGTTACACACGGGACAAATTTCAGGCGTTGGTGACATAAAAAGGGGGGGGGGGTGTCTCCCAAAAATGGATTCAGTGGTTGCCAGAAATCGGTTGTTACGCAGGAACAATGTATCCTATTCATCGATACCTTAATGTTTTGTCTCCAGTCCTCTTAATGAATTAAATCCATAGAGTGCGTCACGGGGGTTTCAACGTGGAGAAGCACATGAAAACATATGAATGGAGGAGACTGCAAGAGACCCTAAGGCCTACACTAGGCAGTTCCATGTCCATTACCACCTATCATTCCTATCCATAAAGTTTAAGGATTAAGATTTTCATTTTGTTTTTCATCTATTCCAGGTCCAGAGAGGAACGTTACATGAAAAGTTGCTGTCAATCTCCACCAATCAATCAAGAGCTAGCTGGCGTCAAGGACTAACCTGGCGTCAAGGGATATCTGGTGCCAAGGAACATGCGTCAAAGTGGCGCACGGATTATCCCTATAGCCCCACGGCTATTTTTCATTTTTAATTTCTTATACATTTTATTCTCATACAACAAAAAGCCTTTTCCCCCTTATACGAGGGGGGGGATCTTATTTTTTATTGTTGATTTTAATTTCAAATATTTTTTAATTTTATTTTTTTTCTGATTTTAAACATTTTTTCTATTTCAAATGTTTTTTAATTCTAAATATTTCTTCATGTATACACACTGACATCTGGAAGGAATAGATGGACGCTTTCTGTTAGGAAAGAATTCTGCAGTCCACCAATTACCAACCAGCCACATTTGGGGGACATTCACACTACATTTGAGGGATATTCACTTTACATTTTAGGGATGTTCACTTCAATTTGTTTTTTTTGGGGGGGCAACATTCACATTCATTACGGGAGTATTCGCATAATTTGTTGTAAAACCACATTCCGAATTCCCACCACATTATTATCCGCCACCTGTGGTGAGCTTATAGTACTTAATCCTCTTCCACCCCATCCTCCCGAACCATTGTACCACAACCACCCCATCCTCCCCACCATCATCCGCTCCCTCCCTCCAATCCTCGAGGTTCACCTGGAAGACGACAATCCCACAAGAAATCCCACTGGCTCGGAAGTATCCCGTCACTAATCCAGTCACGGTTGACTTAACTGTCTAAATAATACTTTCAGCCGTCCACCATTTTCGCTTCCCACTCTCGACCTCGTCCTCCACATACTTTAAATCTCCAAAGGTCACCCTCGAGTTCATACATCCTGCTCCAGCTTCCATGGTCATTATCTCGCCCTCTACCCACACCTCACCCTCCATCTGACACCCTCTATCATCAATTCAGTCATGATATATCATCTAATAGGCTAATGAAGTTACCAACTTCAATAAGTGTACATGTATGTATATATGCATGCATTTTAATAAATCTATACACGCATAGATGTATACATACATGGATGTATATAAGCATTAGAATGTTGTAGTTATATACGTATATACATTTTTACAAATGTTTATACATATATAAAAGTATATTGTATTATTTCAACTTTGAGCACAATTTGTCAAATCTTAACTCTGCAAAATAGTTGTACATTTTCTCGTTTTGATTTCGCACTGTCTAGGGAAGATTTAGGGAAGCGTGACTTCTTGAGATGCACTCCATGTCCGGTGCCAACACAATGTGGCACTGTGCAGGTGTCATTGTTGCCGCACATATTTTTTTCTTTGTCAAATCAAGGTTTTAAAGTGCAAATGTTTGAACATGTATATCCTATGTGCACCTGTATTACACATACACATACATACCCATACCAAAACATGTATACAATAATCTTACTAAAGCACATACACAGACGCACATTAATGTGTTCTTATAAGCTATTGCCGACAAAGCGAGGTGGCTTGATATGGGAGAATATCCTCATTATTTTCACTCCCACTATGAGCGTTCCTTGCACTCCCTCTCATTTAAAACATATATAACTATATATGCTGTACATATGAATACAAACACTATATAAACATATGTATAAAATACATTTACACACAACAGAAAGTATATTATCCATGGCCAAGCAGCAAAGACGACAACTAATTTTGATAAAGACAGAACAAAGACATATTCTACTGATTGTATTACATAATATATACACGGGATGTTTTGACTGCCCCAGAATTTATATTGTTTTATATCTCTTCCAATTACCTATATTTCTATTTTGTTGATATATTTATCAGTAATGATTGTTTCAATGTCTCTAAAATAAAGCTTTCATTAGACCCAACTATATTTTTTGTAATCCTCGACTATTCCAATCTTCGGTCCACACTACAAAAATGTGGCGATAATGTTTACAAAAACACCCGACAAACCATTCAGACCCTTATGTGGAGAGCCACAAATACAAGAATCCACAGAACAGACTCCCACTTCCTCCTGTCACACAAATCCCTCGCTCCCGTTTTAACCTGTCCGGAAATAAACTCTGGTTCACACTAACCCGCCACGTCCTCCCACTATAAAGACTCCCTTTTTTCCCACGTTCACTCTACCATCCACAACCCCCGTCTTGCCGTCCTAACAGGGGACCTACATCCTCAACTGAAACAATACAAGTAGAACAATGTGTAAAAAGGTAACACATCTGTGTCCTCTCCACCTCAAAAGCGCCATTACATCTGTCCTACTCGGAACATTTCACCCTTAGGCTGCGTTTACACCAAGCGAATCGAATCGATTCAATTCATGAAGAATCAACACTATTCATGAATCGTGTTGATTCGCCACACTAGTTCCAAAGTTCCACCAGGCGAATCAATTGACTCTATTCGCCTGGTGTAAACGGTTACATTGAAACTAAAGTTGAGAATGAACACGATTCATGAATCGTGTTGATTCTTCATGAATTGAATCGATTCGATTCACTTGGTGTAAACGCAGCCTTAGCCTCCCCAATCATTGGAGTGTACACTGCCTCAAAACATGAGATCCAAACAGAAACCCAGCCCTATTCCTGCACTAGCCCACGCCCCACAAAATTAATGACAAACCAGATTGGCATGGCCATGGGACACGTACTCACCCGAGTACCTAAGAGCTCCAAATATCAGCTCTTCTCTCCAGAATCCAAATCCCCAACACTCTACTCCCGCCCTCCACTGGTCCACAATACCCACCCGATGGTCATCCGAATTTTCTTCTGCTTCAAATGCATCCTTTTGCTGGGTGTCATCTCATGTTGGCATCTCCGGCAACGAACGGGCCGACAAAGGAGCTCGAGATACGGGATCGATCCCCTCTGATGCCTCCACCCCTGCTTCCAGAAGACTACTACCCTGCTCTCCAGTCTACATTGCAAAACACGTGGCAAATTAACTGGGAGAAACCTCCAGCAAACCACCTAAAGGCAATTAAACTTCAGATGTGCCCATTACCCCTCTCTCCCATTTATGTAACCAACGCTTTGATACAGCATTTGTATGTTTAAAGCACAACATTCTCTTCTTACACATGACCATGCTATGACTGAAGACGATCCTCCCACCTGCTCATGTCGTTTTCCCCTTATTATAACACACTTTCTATACCAGAATTACCTATGTATTTAAGCCTTCCCAACGACCTACACGCCCATTTATCCCCTCAAACAACAATCCCACTACACTTATTTTTAGGTGAGACAATACGTCACACATTTCCACAAGGGTGGGACTCCTTTTCAATCTACAGTTGTCTCACATTATTTACACCTTGAAAAGGGGAACATTAATATTCCCACAGCTTAAGAATGCTATACCCCACACATACCCACTCCCTACAAGCTAAACCCATAAAGATAAGGCGATGGTAAACTATCTATATCTGTATACGAAGAGCTTTTTCCTCCCTATAAGAGAGGTAGCCAAGTCAAAGGCATGTACATACTCCCACCCATTCCACTTCCATCCACCACCCTTCCCTCCCTCTCATCTTAGCTCCTCATGGATGACGGGTCATCCCTGTATCCTGCCCACTGTCTTGGGTCAGAAGCAATGTAGCAAGACACAGTACATCCATAGCAAGGCTGCTTCACTTAATCGGCGATCCTCCCTCTCTCCGTCCCCTCGTGCAGAAAAAGAGACGACGGGGAGAAATCCCTTCGGCTTGCGTCAAAATATCATTCCCACATAAGCACCCATACACCCTTCCCATCCCCCATCCCTCCCTTTCTTGCATATTATCTATACAGAGTTGCTCTTCACTCATCCTATCACCTGTCTTATCCCTTCCTGAGAGAAATAAACTAATTTCAAGAAAGAAAATCAGCCTTGCAAAGGTTAAGGACAAGAAGAAGAAATATCAGTTAAAAATTAAAATAGATTCGAAGCTCTAACAACTAACGAGGACACCGTCGAAGATATTAATTTAAATTTAGTGAATATCATTAGGGAATCGGCAGAGAAAGTAGGAAGTACGAAAGGCATTAGAGAGAACAAATACTCCAAAGCTATAAACGACCTAATTAAAAGAAGAGGGACCCTGCAGATTAAAAGCAAGAGACGAAATAGAATGAGTAGAACTAAACAAGATTATCAACAAAAGGCAGAGATTAGAGAAAAGAAAGAGAAACATGAATGAAATAGAGGAAGCTATTCGGAAAGGTAAAAATATTAAAGGGACCGAGCGCAGACATGCTTTAGGATGACAGCAAATGATATGTTTGAAAGATAGAAATGAAGAAATAATTAAATGCAGGGACAGAATGGTAAAAAGAGTAGAAGAAATTTACCAAGAGCTTTACTCGTCGAAGACCGTAGTTGAGTCAGTAAATTCATGTGTAGACGTTAGTAGTGTACCAGAGATTACAAAGGAAGAAGAATTTGCTCTAAAAAATATGAAACGAGGAAAAACACCTGGGGAAGATGGTATATCGATAGATCTGTTGAAAGACGCAGGTAAATTAGTTCAAATTAAATTAGCTGAGTTGCACACCCAGTGCTTACGTCATGAAAGCGTTCCTGATGCGTGGTGCAATGCTACAGTGATTTTGCTTCATAATAAAGGAGACCAGAAGGACCTTAGTAGCTATCGACCAATTAGCTTGCTATCAAATGTATATAAAGTATTCTCTAAGATCCTGACAAATAGACAAAGTCAAGGTTTAGATGGAAACCAACCGAGAGAACAGGCAGGCTTTAGGAGCGGATATTTGACTCTAGACCATTTGCAGGCGATAAACCAACTAATCGAGAAAACGACAGAATACAATATACCTCTGTGTTTAGCTTTTGTAGATTACGAGAAGGCCTTTGACTCGGTAGAACAAATAGCAATAATAAACTCGCTACTCAAGCAGGGTACAAACGAACAGATCGATGGGGATGATAGGTGGTAATAAACATGGAACTGCCTAATGTAAGCCTAATGGTCTCTTGCAGTCTCTTTCTTATGTTTGTATGTTCTTATGATCCAACAGTCACTGTTGGGAATTGAAGAAGAGTGAAGGATTCGAACCTACAACAAATTTATTTCGTGAAGAGTGGACAGTTCTTCTAAGGTGCTACATGAGTCACAGATGATTTTGATAAAAGGGAGTTGAAAATAAGGCATAAGGTGGATATGATAATATGGAATTTAGCTGTAAAAATTGAGGCGAAGGAAAGAGGGAAATACGTATTTTGTATCTATGGGAAATATTCTTGCATATTCCACTCCGATGACGTCTGTTTTAATGTTATGGAAGGTGTATAAGAAAGTAATTGGGAAAATGACTATGGTATCAAATGGTATTTTTTTTTCCAGTGTAACAAGAGCAAAGGAAGGAAAGTAATCAGCGGGCCAGGATAGATGTTGTTACTGGCATGATATTGTTAGTTTTTTCGAGTTTGGGAAACAGTTCTGGTATTCTCATGTAAAAATGACGGGCATAGTGCAGATGTCCGTTGAATCCTTGAAGAGTTGAAGATCCAATGAAAGTCTGAAAAACTGGGGTGGTAAAATAGCTCTTGATGCCAAAGAGATAGGGATGTCAAGGAACAAATGATATCTAAGAGAGTTATCCACTTTCTGTACAGCCCTTTTCTAAGACATTGTGAAAAACACCCATACAAAGGTGAAGGACGAGAAAGCAAATGTGATCAAATGTTTGAATGGCTTAAGGAGTAAAATTGGCATTCGTATTGAATTTTGTTTTGAATGAAGGTTTGGTAAACTCCAAAGGTATCGACTGTCTGCTTCCCAATTTATGCAGAATAGTAATTTGAGAAGGTCACTGGTTCAAAGAGAGGACGTTTTTGTTTTGTTTTAAGTGAAGAAACCAAAAAAGCGACAGCCAAGGATCAGAGCTAGAAATTGAGTCTGTTCAACGACCAGGGGGAGGATGTTGCCAAGATGTCTTGACGGGGCAACGGAATATGATTTGAGGACGATCAAGTTAGAGCAGGGCCGAATTAAATTTACACTGGGCCCCACTCCAACGACAGATTTGGGCCCCCCTGCCCTTAAATAAACTATAAAGTCTGAGCAATTTGATGTTTTATTGAAACACCAGAATGCATTAATGACACATTCTACATACTTATACAGATTTCCGGGAGTCCCATAAATCATACTGTGGGTTGGTGCTCATTATGGGCCGGGTCTATCAGGTTTGTGGGACCCTCAGTGCTTGGGGGCCCTTATGCCATGGCGTATAGGATAATCCGGCCCTGAGTTCGAGGATCTGTCACGTTGGTGGTTGACGTAGGCAGGCTGGTTCCAACAAAGAATGGAGCTAGATCCTCGATGTATAAACTGACACAGAACTCCCACGTGACTCCGAGAACCCTAAAAAAAAATTGTGGTCAATTTATAGTTTCACCCAACCATAGAATTTGATATGTGGCTTATGGGTTTCTGGTGAGAAATGTTGTGATATGAACGATGGTGTACATCATTTTCGTCGCAAATGCGTACTTTTGAAGTAATTAAGTATTGAAGTTATAAATTGACCAAAATTGTTAATAACGATGTCCGAAGACTGAGGTGCTGGTTTATTACTGGCAACGAAACACAAATGAAACAATCTTACATTATAATGGAAGGAGGGTGAGGCTCCTTCGGAAGTGAATCAGAGTGATCATTCTATTTGTAGGTCAGCGGAAGATAGAAAGATCCTAAAATAAGAACATAAGAATGGAGGAGAATGCAAGAGACCATTTCGCAGTTCCATGTCCATTGCCACCTATCATCCCCATCCATAAAATTATCTAACCTCTTAAAACAACCAATAGTTTCAGCGTTCACTACATAAGCACTAAGAACCAGAAAACATTATTTTGAGATATGATACACCTTTCTAAGTTTCAGTTAGAAAGTATTATAGCCGCTTATTACACGGAAAATTATGTGGTCTAATTGAACGAAGGCTTTCACCTTTGATGTATTGAAAAGTGTTGGGATGGGGTGGGGGGAAGTGGGGAATCCACTTCTTTATTTTGTTTTATCATATATTTAAGACTGAAGTTGTCCAGCTGCATTTATGTCATTAGGCGAAGTCATAACAGTTAAATGCCCATTAAAAGAAACAATGGCAAAATTGCTTAGATTAAGAACATGTCCGAAAAATCAAGTCTTACAAACAATTACTGATGGTAATTAGTAATACATAATCAACTTTTTCCCCCATCATATTCAACGGTAGCGTGGCCGAGTGGTCTAAGGCGCTGGATTTAGGCTCCAGTCTCTGAGGAGGCGTGGGTTCGAATCCCACCGCTGCCAAATTGTGTTTAATGTTTCTGGGTGACACAAAATCATTCAGTGTCAGTGATAGTGCCAACTTGGCTGTCTCCTTGGCACGCAGAAGGGGCCAAGTTAAAGTCAAATGACAAGCAATGCTGCCAGTGGCGCTTGAAGGCGTTCTTTCAAAGAGGTAGTTTTTATGTGAATTAATCGTTTCTGAGCAAAACTATTTACATGGCGACCAGAGTAGTGTGGGGGCAGGGGGGAATACAGATGTACCACAGGAGTGTATCACTCTAAACAACGACGGTGATTTAAGACCCAAATATCAAAACAAGACGACTTGTAAGAGGGTGACAAAATTCTAGAATTAAAGACTACCGCTGCTTAGAAATTAAATAAAAGACTACAAGAATGAGACCCCCTGGATTAGTCTTCATTCAATAATATCCTTATGAAAGGAAAACGGTGTAACTCTTTGTCACCTATTATAATACATTAGACCAGTGCCTGGTTTCACTATCTATCTATATACCCAAGGGTTTTTCCTCCTTATAAGGGAGGTAGCCAAGTCAAAACGCACGTACCCACTCCCACCCGTTCCACTCCCAACCACCACCCTTTCTTCCCTCTCATCTTAGCATCCCACCCAATGCCCTGGGTCAGAAGCAATGCAGCAAGACACAGCTTAGTTTTACACCTCCTGTAAACATCTCTACATTTAAGGGTTTGGACACACAGGCGAACCCGGTTGAGAGCGAAAGGTGAAAGGGATCCTCCAGTTGAGGGTGGATGGAAAGAGAGGAAAAGGTCGTCCGAGGAGGAGCCGGGCAGACGACGCAACAATATCATATGTACCAATGGTCATTTCCTCTTTGTAAGTGGGACCTTGTTAATGCATGCCTGAACTCCTCGGGTGGTGAGAGAGAGAGAGAGAGAGAGAGAGAGAGAGAGAGAGAGAGAGAGAGAGAGAGAGAGAGAGAGAGAGAGAGAGAGAGAGAGAGGGGAGGGGGGACGGGGCCCCCGTTTCCTCGCTTCACCGCCTTTTACAAAATGCACGAAAACACAGTTAAGAACATAAAAATGAAGGAGACTGCAAGAGACCATAAAGCCTACAATAGCCAGTTCCATGTCTATTACCACCTGTCATCCCCATCCATAGAGTTGTCTAACATTTTCTCAAAACAATCGATAGTTTCAGTGCTCACTACATCATGGTTGCCGAGTCTATTCCATTCGTTGACCACTCTATGGGTAAACTAATTTTTGCCTATTTCATTCTTATATGCAAAATCGTCCAATTTAAATCAGTTGGTTGTCTTCCAGCGCTTCTACCATTTCGGAGAATCTTGCGCCGTTGGAAACACGGTGGCGGTATTCTTACCCCCGCCGCCGCCTAATAAGCACGAAAAGGTAAACAGGTGGAATCCTTGGAGGAGAGCACCTGAGAAATGGAGAATCGATGTTGAGGAAGCGCGGCAGAGAGCCGGACGCGCCGCGTACCGGAGAAAGTGGAGGACGGAGAGGGAGTGTCAGGGGCCACGGAGATGTATACACCAGTCTTGCGGGAACCATGAAATTTTTACACCGAATACGAATCAGACGAGAAATAAAGGCCTCGAGCTGTCATTACGGAGATTTAATCTGGAAGTGGGTGGAAACAACGTCACCAATCGTGACGTAAATGAAGGAATGGATTTCCTACATAGATAGTGCAATGTAGTACGGTTCGAAGCTTTAAGATTCGTTTAAATAAAATACCAACAATGTGCTGTAATGCCTGCCAATGGTTTGGTCCGGTTGTTTATCCATTTCTTCGTTTAACTATCTTAGCGTCCGGCCTAGTTATGGACCAAAAGGTTTCCAGTCGGTGTGCTCCTTCTTTGTAATCCTTTATAACAGTCTGACGGGAACCTTAATACACATACGAGTACCTGTGGAGAATAGGCCCTTCGAGATGCCACCTAGAGAGCTACATTCAAGCAAAGTGTCACCCAGTGCGGAAAGTGTTAAACAGCAATCAAGTGCAGAGCTTGTTTAGGCGACTGTGTGTACGTGTACGTGTGTGTGTGTGTGTGTGTGTGTGTGTGTGTGTGTGTGTGTGTGTGTGTGTGTGTGTGAGAGAGAGAGAGAGAGAGAGAGAGAGAGAGAGAGAGAGAGAGAGAGAGAGAGAGAGAGAGAGAGAGAGAGAGAGAGAGAGAGAGAATGTTCCAAGACAGGCGGAAACTGACTTTCAAATGTTATCTGCACAGAAAATGAGTGTTATTTTTTTCGAAAATGTATTGCGTGGCCTCCTAATACGAGAGGAACGCAGCTGTTAAGATTCACCCGTCTTTAGCCAGAATAAAAATGATAGTGTCCTGTCAAATGGGTTTAGAAATGGTCAGGACTTTACCATAATACATTAGGTTCCTCCGGGTATTGTCATAGATGTGGCATAACGTGGACACAGTGTCCTGCGTTCGAACAGTTTCGGACCATCAGCAAGGTTGAAGTCCTTGCGGGTATCAGCCCACAAACCAAAGAAGAAGAAGAAGAAGAAGAAGCAGAAGAAGAAGAAGAAGAAGAAGAAGAAGAAAAAGAAGAAAAAGAAGAAGAAGAAGATCTAACATCTTTGTATCCGAGGTCGTGCTGCCTTGAGAGTGAATGTAATAGCCAGGCGGCAGGAGGAACAAGGGCAACATGCCACTCGGCAAGGTAAGGAGTATGGTAATGCATGTTACTTATGACGTGCTTCACAAAAATAAAAAAATAAATAAAAAAAATCAAATATTAAAAAAGTTAGAGTAAAATGTTCTTTGCATACCTTTGCCGAATTATTTTTTATATATTTGTTTAATTTGTACTACTTTATGTATTTATGTATCTATTTATTTATTGCAACCAAGGCCAATATCTGCCCCCCCTCCCTTTAACCCTGCACCGTAGTCCCCATCTGATCCCCTGTTGACAGATAACAATCCTAGACTGAAACTGTCAACAAATTATACACATTTCAACCCTGGAACCCTGAGGGTCAAAATCTAATTTTCTAATCCATATCTGTAACGTCAACAACAACTATGGCATCAACTTCGTCGATACTATTCTTTAGTCAATAACCATCCGAACTCTGTTCATGGCAGCAGCTAAAATTGCCTTTAAGAAAAAGATGATGAAGACGAAGAAGAAAATGAAGGTGATAATTAAGACGAAGATCGAAAAGGGAATTAGTAACATATCACGAAATCTAGACATACCAACACTGAACGCGTGCCTCAGATATAAAATATGCTTTTGTACCGAAGAAAGTAATATAAGAGACTGTCACAACTGGGAAATGAAACAAAGAATAATCTAGAATATTTTACGTACCTTTGGTATGAGACGAGGCATCCTAGATGAGAACCTAGAAGTCTAGAATAAGTGTCGTGAATGTTCATGAAAGTGTCTTCTCCCATTTTTCTTTTCTTTGTTCTAAAGTCGTCCCTCTGTCTACCCTCGAATTCGCAACTTCATCGAACTATCCTAAACTAATGAATCCGACCACAATCGAACAACGCCCAAGCCACGCTGTTCCTCCTTTGCGTCCTCAGCTAAAATCGGTAGAATTAGATGGACGACTTTTATTGACAGGTAGATTGATAAACAAACAAATGTATATTTTTGGATCGTAAGACTTGACTTCGAACTCGAAAGATACAAATCCTTAAAAAAAAAAAAAAGTGCGTTAAAAATGCTATAAGCGTCGGGAGAAGACGCCCTCTGTCTGTAAGTGTGCGAGTTTTGTGCCGTGGTTGCTGTACTTACTCTTACCGACGGGCGAGGTGCTCCAGAGGATCTCTGTGGGGCTGTGGAGCCGGTCTTGTGGTGTCGACTTTGAATCTATGTGAAACTATGATTCCTTCCGATGCTTAACAGTTCTTGAGTTATAGTTTTTCACAATTTGAAATAAAAAAAAATCACTTTGACACTGAACAAAAATTCACTTTAACTCTTAGAGTTTTGACAATTGGTTTTCATAATGTACAAAAAAGAATCACTTTGATAAACTAGGTTGAATTAATTTTGAAGTTGTTCCGAATCTACTTTGACATCCTCTAATCAATTTTTCACTCTCTGGCCAGACATGTTTATTCAACTAAATGAAGGACACCGATCCGAGAGGATTAAGAAAGTAGCTAAGGGTTAAATCAGTATTTCTTAAGCAAAAACACCAAACCCTTGTTCTGTTCTTTACTCCCCTATATAATGTATGTCCACTTTTCTTCGCAAAACAAAGTGTGTGATCCTAATTCTTGGCCACAATTCTTTCATAAAATGTTTGTCTGATCAAACCACAAACATGAGAACTCGATCAACTGTAACAGTCCAATTTCACTGGATATGTCATCAACAACAGCCGTAATCTCCTGCAACAAATAAAACAAAACAAATAAATATAAATATATATATCAAATGTCTTTTCCATCTTATAAGACAGGTAGCTTGGTCAAAACAGTGCACCCACTGTTTTGTAGTTTGTTCTGTGTTAATACTGAACAATATAAACATGACTTGATCTATATCTTTAAGGCCCATGGTGTCTAAAACCAGGCCCCAGGAGAGTATGAATAATAAACTTACAAACCAACCCGTGCCGAGGGACAAGAATATCGCTGCCGTGATCCATTATATATATATATATATATGTGTGTGTGTGTATATATGTTAATAAACGGGGGTGGGGACGAAAGGACGAAGAAGCCCTTCCTTTCTTTGACTCGGCTAGCCTCCTTATAAGGGGGCCACAGACTTTTCCCCACCTTGATTGTCCTACCATACAATTATATGGTTATCTTTTGAAAAAAGGGGAAAAATTGCGAAAATGAATTTGTACACCTGAATGAGCCCTCCCCACCCCCCCACCGCAAAAAAGAAGAAAAAAAAAAAAAGGCTTTTTGGTCCATAACCGCGTATGGCTGAAAGAAATAAAAAGTGGGATTGACACTTTTTTTTTTCATTTCAGTCTTAAATCTTGGGAAAGTCACATGCGATCGTACGCGGGGAAGTTTATTTCAATACATACGACCACCAACACTGTTTCTATAAGTCTTAGAGTAAAACTACTACATCATTTCTCTCGCAGCCGCCTGGCGATTTTATTCATATGAATGAAAACCCCACTGTTTACTACAATGGGCAAAATACACTTACTCTTGCTCTTTATGAACCTCTGAGGACATACCACAAATGTAGACACCTAATAAAATTTAGTCTTACATATAGACAACTTTGACACCCCTAAACAATATATAAAGACCTTTTCCTACCATACTTTCATCGGTAGCGTGGCCGAGTGGTCTAAGGCGCTGGATTTAGGCTCCAGTCTCTGAGGAGGCGTGGGTTCGAATCCCACCGCTGCCAGTAGGTATTTAACCTTTGAAGTGTCATTGAAGATAAAAGGTAATAAGTCTGATGTGTCGCCTGAAGCCCTATGCAGCCACAGAAGCAGCCTAACCACTCACGTGGGGTAGACCACATCTTGTCTATTTGCAGACACGACAGAACGTCACCGTCGTAGGGATGTTGCTGAATAAAGATCAAAAGTGCAAGTAGCAGTCTATGGTAGGGAATATGTAAACATTTCTTTCATATTCACCTTTTTCTTTTTTCTGGTTGGTAAATGACATTCTGTCAACAGGGTGATTACTGTGCATACTTTTTTCCACCCACTAAGAATAAAAGGAATTATAAAACAAAATAACGCTGCATGGTGTCAATAAAATATCTAAGACTTCACGGAAAATATAGTCTCACCAATAAACAATTATTCTGTGCAGCTATACAAGTAAATACAATAAGTACCGTAACTATTAGAAGACATTGCAGATTAGAAAAAAAAATATCATTAAGAAAAAATCTAAAGTCTACAAATAAACTCTCAGGTACAGATTGAACGGTGAGTCCCCTGAAGGTTGGACGTTTCAGCAAAGGCACTTACTGAAATGAAAGGTGAGGAGAGTGATGGAGAGACAGACAGACAAAGATAATTGGACGGTGCAGTAAAGGCAACGACTGATGTGGAAGGGGAGGATAGTGGAGGGAGGGAGGGAGGGAGGGGGAGAGAGAGAGAGAGAGAGAGAGAGAGAGAGAGAGAGAGAGAGAGAGAGAGAGAGAGAGAGAGAGAGAGAGAGAGAGAAAGAGAGAGAGAAATCGCCAGAAAACTGAACGATGCAGCAAAGTCAATCACTGATGTGAGAGGTGAGGATGGTGGAGTTGGAAAATAATCAGCTAGCGGTAGACATGGTAGCGGATGGAGTGATGACAGACACTACCATCATACACCGGATGACTAAAGAATGGCGGGAGTGGTATGGAGAGAATGGCGTCATCAATAGCATAAGCCGAGGCGGTAACCGTAGTGGAACAGGTGTTCCTGTATGAGAGCGAGTTCTGGCCACCAGGGGACGTAGAACGCTGGGCCAGGAGGTGGAACTAGACGATCTCCTTGATGCAAGACTTCTACATGATAAAAACAGATCACCAGAGAAAAATATACGAATAATGTGAGTGTAAAGTAAAAGATGGGCAGGAATCTGCCGAAATGGCACTGGTATGACAACAGAATGGACAAGATGGCTATCTTACTTCAATAGTAATGTAAAGAGAAGAGAGAAGAGTATGTAATCAACAGTTGCTGACAAGACTATCATATGAAACACCAAGTAAAGACGGAGTCTTTATTGGTACGACATTTCGTTTGTTAGACCTTTATCAAGAACCTGATAAAGCTGTAACAATCGAAATGTTGTACTTATAACGGCTTCGTCCTCACATGGTGTTCCTTTTGATAAAAGAAAAGTGACAAGAGCAAACACCCGGTGACAGAACAATACTCCAGACAGCTGAGAAAAGGAGATAAGGTGGAACATCAATGTATGTTGGAAACATAAAGGATTGCAATGAGGATATGGAGCGAGACGGGATAGGCAAAAACAACTACGATCAATAAGTAATGAGAAAATGTCAGGAGAGACACTATTTATTTTCATAAGCTTACAAAACTTTGTCTCCTTCAAAATAATTGCCTCCCGCATCTACACACTTCTGCATGCGTCTCTCCCAATCCTGGAAGATCTCCTCAAAGTCCTTTTTCGGTAGTCCCTTAAGGTAACTTTCCGATGCCTCTTTCAGCTCCTCTGTTGACTGGAATCTGGTTCCCCTGAGGCTGTCTTTCATGCGTAGGAACAGGAAGAAGTCGCAAGGGGCTAGGTCAGGGCTGTAGGGTGAGTGTTGTACCACTTTCATTCCCCTGTCGGCCATCCAGGTGGTCACCAGCGTAGACTTGTGGCATGGGGCATTGTCCTGGTGGAACCACCACTGACCACTCTTCCACTGCTGAGGCCTCTTCTTCCTCATTTTCTCCCTGAACCTTTTCAGAACAGTAAGGTAATATTCCTTATTGTCGGTTTGACCCTGAGGAATCCATTCAATGTGAATGAGCCCCTGGGGGTCAAACAAAAGGAATGACCCATGGCCTTCTCTTGTGACCTGCTCATCTTTGCCTTTATGGGTCTGGGGGAGGTCGCGTGCTTCCACTGAGCGCTCTGACGTTTGCTCTCAGGGTCGTAGGTGAGCACCCAACTCTTGTCGCAAGTCACTACCGTATTCAGGAAACCTGAATCAGCCTCTATCATTTCGAGTATGTCAGTGCAACATTCCACACGAAACTGCCTCTGATCGTCGGAGAGGATCTTTAGCACGAACTTGGCACAGACTTTGTGGAGCTTCAGATCTTCGGTCAGAACTATCTCTACTGTGCCAATACTAATACCAACAGCTTCAGATATCATCCTCACAGATATTCGACGGTTTTGCATCACTAACCTTTGCACTTCCTCAATGTTTTCCTCCTTGCGTGCACTTTTCGGTGCTCCAGATCTGGGTTCATCCTCAACCTGTTCATTTCCTTCAGAAAATCTGTTAAACCACCGATTTAATCTTGCTTGGCTCATCTGTTCATCCCCATAGGCTTCCTTTAACATTCCATAAGCTTCTTGTTTGGTTTTCTTAAGTTTAACACAAAATTTGATGGCGTAACGTTGCTCCATGTTTCCCTGCATCTTGACAAGTGTTCACAGATCGGCAAACCGAATCAGACTGGTTCCACCACGTTCACCGCTGCACTCAGACCTATAAATATAGAAAGTTGCCAGTTAGTCATTTTATAGAATATATGTATGTGTACTTCACCATGAAGTAGTATTTTGATTAAATCATATTTAATGTCTCACCTGACATTTTCTCATTACTTATTGAACATATCTCGGAGTCCATCTGCATTCAAAGCCCTATTCACCTCATCCATCCACATTTTCCCCCATTATCCTTTCTCAAGCGAACTTCCTCCACCTCTCTGCTTTCCACATCCTTCTAGTCTTTCCTGGCTCATTCTTTCCATATACCCAAACCACCTCAGCATTCTTTATTCTATTCTATCCGACAGCTTCCTCCCTACACAAATTTTCTGTATCTCCCCCATTTTCACTCCCTTATTGTTACACTTATATTAGAAACCATCTCGAAAACATTCCTTTCCTTCCTCTCTGTCTCCTTTCCAAGTCTGCTTCATTGAATACCGTGAGTATAATTTTTCCTTCATACATTTTTACATTCATCCCCAAATACCTGTTTCTCATAATAATGTTTACTTCACCCAAACATTCAATGGCTTCCTTTACTCCAAACCAACTCTTCGATCGACCGCCACATGCGATCCTTTGTACTTCTCTTACTTCCTCAATCCTCCCTCCCTTCACACTCACACTGAACCTGTCATCATCACTCCATGTACATCTCATCACTTTACCTTAGCCCATGTCCATTTGTAATTTTCTGTTCTCATATACCCTTACAAACTCAATCGCTAACTTTTTTAGTCTCTTTAGAATCAGCCACAAACGCAGTGTCATCCATACCCTCTATTTTCACATACCACTTCCCAACCTCTGTCTGGCCCTTTTGCATTTAAGCCCCATACCAATTCATCCACATGCACATTGAACAACCATGGCAACATTACACAACCCAAGCGCAACCCGACATTCACCTTATACCATTCACTCTATTGACCATTACACATGCCCCACTACTTGTTTGTAAACTTTTGACAGCATTCAATAGACTTCACGTTATTTCATATATTTGTATCGTGCTCTTCAAAGCTTCTGTCAAAACTATCAATCGCCTTTTCCAAACCTATGAATGTCCCAAAAGTATTCATACATTTTGCTAAATACCTCTCACGTCTTACCATAAATATATAATCGACACACGCTTACCCTAACCTAAATCTATTATCCACTTTCATAATCATTCTTCGGTACTTTTCAAATTCTGTAAGATGGACAACAAAGTTTCCAATTTTCAAAACCCGCCAACCCCCTCATTTCCGTCAAGAGGTGCAGACCTTTGTTGAAAATTAACCTTTATACCACAATTCCCCTCTTTAAAGATTTATCTTGAAGAAAAATCAAATCAAATTGGGAAAATATTAGGCTACGTTAGATTAAGATTGGTTATTAGGTTAGATTAGATCTAAGATTTTCAGAGGCAATTTATGGTATACAGAGTAATTAATGACACATTTATAAATATAAAATCACGTGAACAAATATATCCTATACGATACAGCGTCTAATATTTTCCAGATTTTATTTTGGGATAGTATCAATACTATTATACGAAGAAATTAATAGTATAAGAATACTTTGCGACAGTTATTTATAGACATGAAAAATATTGTAACGTTCTAAATACGTTAATCTATATACCAAGAGCTTTTTCCTCCCTATAAGAGGGGTAGCTAAGTCAAAGGCACGTACCTACTCCCACCCATTCCACTCCCGTCCAAAACCCTTTCGTCTTAGCTCCTCATCCCTGTATCCCGTCCACTCCCCTGGATCTGAAGCAGTGTAGCAAGACATAGCACATCCACAGCAAGGCCGCTTCATTTAATCGGAGACCCCCCCTCCCTGCCCTCTCCATCCCCTCATGACGTACATGGTGGAAAGAATATCGCTGTCCGAGCTGCAGGTTATTTTCCAATTTTTACCCAAAACTTAGTCATCTACCGATTCCGAGGCAATGGAAGAGCAATACAAGAGCGTTGAAATTCCGTTTTTCGTTTATTGAGGTAAAAAATATCAGCAGGGGGGATGATTTTACCATACATATTTCTTGGGACGATTTATCACTTCAAAATACTTAAAATATTAAAGAATATTAAAAAAAAAAAAAAAAAAAAAAAAAAAAAAAAATATTATAAAATATTAAAAATTAATATTAAATATTAATATTAAATATCAAATATTAAGCCATCGACTCCTAAAGGTATTATCACACTGAGCTATTTTTCCTTCGACTGCTGGAGCAGATTCGCAGCCTACAATTTTCCTCCAACATATCAAATGACATTCTATTCACCGTCGATTAATTGAAGGTTGGAAGAAAAATAGATCTTTGCGATAACGCCTCCTGAATACCTCACGATAAAAGTAAAATTGTCTAAAACTTCCATAATATCGACACACCAACCTGCCGTTCTGTTGTTGTTGTCGTTCCTTAGACTGTCTGGCCGAGCAGTCCCGTCTCCCTGAGCGCCTTGGCTGGGACGGGGTTTTTCCCACAAATCCCTTATATAGTGTATATTGTGTTGTTGGTGTGCGCGACTGTGTACAATGCAGTCTTCCATAATGTGTTGAATAGTATGGGGTGAAGTGTTACATCATGGGCAAATGTCTGCAATGCAGATCCATCCTTATCTAGTAACTTAGAAGGGATGGATGGTGACCGCATCGCAGTCTGGGGAGAGAGGATTCTGAGGGATGGATATCAGGGGGTCTGGCATGCAGCAATGTATTGTCTTTCAGTTTGTTGATGGAAGAGTGGGTGATATGATTATGGATATGCTTCTGGAGGCTGGTGTCTGGCGGTTGTGGAGGAAGAGAGTATTTGTATGTGATATAGGCATTTGGGTGTTGTCTTAATGTTTCTTGGCGTGTGTGGGTGTTCTACTATGCAGTGTAGTGGGTGTGCTGTGTTTGTGGAGGCTGAGGCAAGTGTTTGTGTGCCCTTCATGTCAAAGTAATTCTTGACTTTGAGGACTTTCGTTTCATGGTGTAAACGGTCTGTAGGTGTTGTAATTGTGTAGCCTGTCATTGTCTTTCACGGTTTGTTTTGTATGGTCTGAAGGGTGTTGTGATGCGTCTTAGTGAGATTATGGGACCATGGCGCAGGTCCTGGTGTGGTAGCGTCTTCGTTGTGGGACCAACCCCAAGAGTTGGGAGCCAACAAGCCACAATATACTCCTGCCACCGGCTCTCATGCAGGTGTCACCGATCCCTGCGGTTCTCTTTTACCCAAAGCCGTTTCAAACGCCTGAATTTTGATTTAAGCCTAAGCAAAGGTGGTGGATGGGAGTGGAATGGGTGGAAGTGGGTGCACGCCTTTTGATTTCGCCACCTCCCGTATGATAGGGAACAAACCTTCGATATATAGATTGACAGCAAACTGAGGGACAGAAGACGCAGCACAAAGCAAAGGCAGGCTTCCTGTTGCGGAACTAAAGTGCAGTTTGAACTTCTTTCACCTGAAATGTTTCTAGATGGACTACCTCAGGGTTTCTGAGAGAGAAGTTCAAACTGTATTTCGATTCAGCGACACGAGTTTGCCTTTGCGCTGCGTCGCCTACGTCACGGTTTGTGATTAGTGATTAGAGTACGAGTTCCCGTGACTCCTGCAAGGATTATAACGTAGGAATGTTCATAAAGAATGGACTGCATGAAAATGATCCAACCCTACATGCGGTCTATGAACCGGGTACTACCAATACTAGTTTCAAATCAACTAAGTCATTCTAGAATTGTAAATAAATTAAACAAGGATACATCCCTTCACTCCGAAATACACCCTGAGGGGACCTGTATATAATCCCTTCCAACTTCAATGCGCTCTCAGTACCCTAGTACAGGTAAAAAATGAGATTGGAAATTTCAGTAGGCACTCTTCGCGGCCTAAGAATCATCCAGACCATCATCCAGAGGGCTTGCTCAAGGAGACCGTGAGGAATGCCATCGTTGTATGAGTGATATGGCGTGGCCACTGATGTATGTTCTCTATTGATGATGAATGGGGATGATAACAGTGTACTACTTATTTACTTCAGTTACTCCTTAACATTACTTATTTTCTGTGATACACTATCTTATACACAGAGGAACGCTCAGGGATAACTACAATCTAACTAAATTTTGAGATTATTGCCACTGTTTATTCTGTCGGCCGAAAAAATCTTAAGATCTATGTCAAAGTGATAAAACTAAAACTGAGGATACCAATAAATAATTCTTTAATGACCGACAGCTTTAAGGAGACATCACATGCATATATATATATATATATATATATATATATATATATTATTCAGATATTCAAACCTAGAAATCAAAAGGCAACTAGGAAAGGTCTTCAGAGTTATAGACTTAATCCTAATATCAAGCGCTAAGGATGTTTGAGCAAGAAGACACAGGTCTTTTTCAGACTTTTGTAATCCTCCATCCGGCTGTATGGATACGTCTGAATGTTTTCGGTACAGTGTCTTGCAGATGTTCATGGGGTACCACTGGAGAGATCCGGTTTCAAACCAGGACGCAGTCCATGGTGTCAATATGAGATAAGAACTCCCTTATCACCGAACATCAGCAAAGATACTACGTTGACGAGACTGGCCTCTCTGTTCACTAAACCGTCTCCGAAACGAGACTCCTGCAGTTTACTGGGAGAAATGGGCACCAGCTAAAGTCAAGTTTCTCACTCACTCCTGTAGCTGTATAGTAGACCCATGTAGTCCTTTGCTGCTGCCACCAATTACTCCCACTACTGTCTATCCTGTGTCGCCCACCAATCCTCCAGCCCCTCGATGTTCATAAGCTCTAAGTTGTTCTTCATAATGTCTATCCACCTCTTAGGCCCTGTTCACACTAGTTGTTTGAACCACACTGAAACCGCGGCGGTATCGCATTGTCAATGGAAAAAAATGAGCGGTTGTGTGTGAATGCCTCTACCGACTTACATTGTAATTGAATCGCCGATGTTCAAACCGCTCTTCATCTCACGCGCAGCGGTGCAGAATGGGACCAGAGGGGCTTTGGATCTGTGAAAGCTACTATTCCCTCCTTGTAGTGTCATCTTCTTTATTACAATTCTTACCTATGCTGAGAGCAATCTTGCTGGGGAACGACTCCCCACTAAAGTAAAGGTGATGTGGATAGGAGAGGGGGGTGGCCGGGGTCTAAATTCGAGGCACCCTCCCTAGTCTCTTCCTCATGTGGAGGGTGAGCAGGGTGGATCCTGAAGAGGGCTGCTCAGTCGCGCCGGATGCTACCGAGATCTGCATGGCCACCCCCATGAACAGGGCACAGTTCAAGTGAGCGGAAGCAAGCTTCGGAAACAATGGGGTCCCTATGGGTCCAGACTCCCATTTTATTTCATGTCTGACCCCCTCGGCTGAATAAAAAATCACCTAAAATTAGACAGAATAAAATCTGTAGGGGTCATCATAATGAGGAAGCTGGGAATAATCGATGTGATTCTGCGACACAAGACTTCTGAGGGGAAGAAATGAAAGAACATAAATAAATAAATTAATAATGAAATAAATAAAATAAACAGGCAAATGAATGAAAATATATATAAGTAGTGTACTGTACACCATGATGGCATATTACATTGACAATAAAAAGAAGATAAAGAATAAAACCAAAGCCCTTTCCCCTATTTAAGGGAGGGTGACCGAGGCAACATCACCCACATAACACAACCATCCAACCCAGGTGCCTTTCCAACTTTCATCTCTTTTACTACTACATGTATCTCTCCTCTGGTTGCGCTGTGTCTTGTTTCGTTGCTTCTGACCCGGGCAGTGGACAGGAGGCAGGGATGCCCCTTCATCCACGAGGAGATAAAGTAAGAGGGAAACAATGGTGGTGCATGAGAGTGCAATGGGTGGGAGTGGGTGCCTCACTTCGATCTGGCTACCTCCCTTATAAAGGGGATGAAGCTCCTAGTACAGATATATGTATATACATACATATATATATATATATATATATATATATATACATATATATACATATATATATATATATATGTATATATATATCTTTAACAATAACCTTATTATTCTCCTCCCCATCACATTCTCCTGATATCTCACACAACTACAGGTAAAACATTCCTTTACATTCAACAACTCAATGAAGTACTCCGCCCGTATGCTTCTCACTTCCATTAACAAAAAAGCAAATAATAATTCAGACAAAATAAAACATACAAAATATAAACAAGTTTAAAAACGGGGACTCCATTCTCCTGCTTTTCTACCCTGAATTGAGTTCATATAATAATTACACAAATAAATAAATAAAATTCAGTGAGTAGGATATCGCACTGACAAGGGTTAAATCTAGTCTTTGTTAGAACAAGACGAGGATACATAAACACAACATTTCATTTTGTGATGATAATATTCGCAGTCCTTTTCCAATACTATGTATACTGTAAACTATACAAAATACAACAAAATACAGTTGTTATATTTCATCTATACATTTCCATCAACCACTAAGTATAATTTAGCCACTAAGGATATGTATTCTATATCACGTCCCGTCACAAAGGCCACAGATATAAGAAGATCCACCTTCATAAAGCTTACAAAGGGTCCTTAGAAAAAAAATCTTGGCTCTGAGGAAGGTGTCTACTGAATAGGATACCAGTATATATTCTATTCTAGTTGCTAATAATGCATTTTATCAGGTTTGGCAATATATGATTAGAGTTAAACAGATTAGACCTATCTTGACTAGTCGTTAAACCTCACTAATACCTTTGAATATTCCATTTATCTATTTATTTGCTTATTCACTCTATCATTATTTTCTTTAAAATAGGGAGATTTATCTAGCTTAGGCAGAGGAACTTCTCGATTGGGTTAAATAAACTAAACCAAAATAAACTCCAAGTTAAACTCAGAGTTAACTTCCAAGCGTCAACAATATCACTGCAAGAACGAGTTAGGGCATGAATATCATCCTTCATAGTCGTCCTTAAGCTACAATGACGTCAGCCTCGGTGACATCCTCTACGTATTTTATTCTGGCTAATACAGAACGGTATTATTCAGTTGAGGGACGGGGAAGGGCAATCTCGGGACAAAGCGTGAGTTGGGGGGGGGGGGGTTTCGGTCGACGTGTCCTTGCCCAGTCCTCTATCTAAAACTTGCATCCCATGTAGCAACTGACAAGAATGTCCAGCCAAGCGTTTCTATACCGGACGAGGCTCGCCCGTGAGCACGCCCTACAGTCTGTACCCTGTGCGGCCCCTGAACGGAGTTCTCTATATTTTCTGCCGTAAGGGTTTTATTTACCCTTAAACGATACATCGATTAAGACCCTTTGCGACGAGTAAAATCCCCTGGTGTCGCAAAGACGAAGATATTAGTTTACATACAAAGATACGATAACCAAAACAGATGACAACAAATGTTTTAACAACAAATCCTAACCCAACAATAACAACAACAATAACCGTATGATTGCCAGAACAACAGCAAATTACAGCTCGATACTACAGCTACAAAAACCTCTCAATAACTACAAGAATAACAGTACTCAGGCTATTACATAACAAAACCAAATGGAAATGAAATGTTACAGTAGATACTATAACAATAATAACATCATGGCCTTACTTTTTATTCACTTATGTATATACCCATTTGCTCGTTTTGTATTTAACTGTACCACCATCGACAGACCCATTACTCAGATTACAAAGACTACAAAAGAAAAGAAAAAAATCAGTTAGAAAAAACAAAAAAACTAAATATTCATCATACTACTAGAAGTATGTACTACGAAAACGATAACAATAACATAACCTTATCTCTTCTTTTTTCCTTTGCATTTGCAACGTCATCATCAACGTCACGACTGTGACAATCCTACTCAGCGGGAATTTCCTCCTTTCGATGTTGTCCTCCTCAGGTCGAGGCTAAAGGTCTTCTACCAGATGACAAAAGACAATCACGGGGAAGGATCGTGTATAAGATGCAAGAGCATGCAGACTTCATTCATACGTCATTATTGTCTGGAGGATTCGAACAGTCCTTCTGGATAAAGTTGTCATGGCACGGCTCAAATTATATTGCAGATTTCACATGATGCAGTGCGCAACTTGTTCTTTATGAGACGTAGTACTCGTTTTAAACTGCGGACTTCATACGACGCAATATTCGACTTCATTGCGGACTCCACAAGACGTGCTTGGCTTATATTACGGACTTCATACAACGTAACATTCGACTTGCAATGACAACTTCATACGATGCAGTGCTCGACCTATATTTTGGACTTCGTACGATACAGTCGTCGACTGATATTGCGGTCTTCACAAGACGCAATAGTCGGTATACAATGAGGACTTTCACACAACGCAGTGATCAACAAATATTAGATGTGCTCGGCTCATATTGCGGAATTCACACGACGTAATTTTCTACTTATATTGTGGACTTCACACAACACGGAGAGGATCCGCGCTGGGAGATCACTTAGTCGGACAAGGACAAGAGGAGTCCTACGCCGCGAAGGATCCAGTGATCCTGCGGTAGGTGGGACGGGATGGCCACGCTGATGACGAAGTTCGTCGAATGCCCCGTGGTCGTAAGGTTGCCTTTCCTCTCACTCGTCTTGTACACAGGGCACAGGTAGCGGCCCTCGTCTGGGATGTCCTCCCGGACCATTGGCTGCAACCAGATCTGGTCAAGGGAAGAGAAGACTGAGAAACACGAAATTGTGGATATATTAAAAACGCTGTCTCCCAAGATTTCTCCGGATCAACTCTGGATCGAAAGTGTATTTCTTACTTTTTCACACATGGAAAACCAAGAACCTGGGGCTGCTAACCTCCTACCACTTTCGCCCGGTGACATAAAAAACAGTCCTACACTCAAATAACACATACAAAGAATCCAAATATTCTCTCCAAAGAGATCTGTGGATGGTACCGAGGACCGTTGGCTGTCACTGTGGGGCTGAGGGCCTCCCATTTAGTCAAACACGAGGCAACAATTAAATAAATCTAAAATATAAATTACTCCTTTGGGACTCCTTACCGGTGGCATGACTTCGTGGAGTCTCCGAGGCTGAGCTTCTTCGAGGCGACCGAGCTTCTGGTCCCAACGGGCGCCCTCGATGTAGAGTCCGTTGATGTAAGTTCCCGAAGAAGGCGCTGGGGAGTCCTCGTCCACATCGACCATCTACAACATGAAAGGTTCTCTCGATGTCACGGGGCCCATATTCCATACATACATGTTGTCCCAATAAAATGTGCGCACACTTTGAAAGACACTAAATGAAACATTTTTTTGCTTTAAGCTAAAGAATATGTAATGAAAAAAAAAAAAAAAATGTCATTTCCCCTGGCCCAGTCTCGTTCCTCAACCCTCAGCGTACATCCAGTATTAATATACATTTAGTTGATTGTTATGTCATAGAGTACATTTTCTGGGACATCGCATCTAATGACAACAGTAAATCTATTCTAACAATATATATATATATATATATATATATATATAATGTAATAAAGTGGTGGAAGTCAACCACCCTCGGGTTTCAGGCCCTGCTGTAGAGGCTCTGTGTCTTGCTGCATTGCCTTTGACCAGAGTAGTGTGGCGGATAAGCTAAGATGTTAGGGAGAACGGATTTATTTCTATCGTTATATATATATATATATATATATATATATATATATATTTTTTTTTTTTTTTTTTTTTTTTTTTTTTTTTTTTTTGGACACCATCCTTACAAAGGGAAAAAGGTCTTTTGGTGCATGTGATTCACCATGTACTTGGATCACGTGTTGGACTCGTGATCGACAACTATTACCCTACCGGAAGAGCTTAGAGCTCATATATGACCGATCTATGGGTAAAGCTGTGACCTTGCACACACACACACACAACTCCCCGCCCACGAGATGTTTAGTAACGACCCGCAGCGCAGCGATACTAAAATAGATTCAGTCCTGGGCGGGATTCGAACTAGGACCGCCGTGTGTGTGTGTGTGTGTGTGTGTGTGTGTGTGTGTGTGTGTGTGTGTGTGTGTGTGTGTGTGTGTGTGTGTGTGTGTACAGTCACTAGAAAAAAATTGACCCATCCAAATTTTTCCATGATACAAAATTAGAATTCTTTTGTCTGACAACCTCCTTTTTATCTTTTCAAGAAACTTAAATAAATGTGTGCTAAATACTACATAGGAAAATATAACACGTACTCGACAAAAATCATACTGATGCTGTGAGAACAGATATGTATGTGTACATGTATATATGAATAAATGTATGTACAAATGGCCTTTTTATTTTCCTTCTAAGGAGGATGGCCGAGTCAAAGAATACCTCGATTTTTTTTTTTTTTTTTTTTTTTTTTTGCGGGAATCTAACGCTCCATTGACGACATGCGGGGCCCTACGAGCATAGAGCTTTGTATTACAACTAGATAAACACACACACAACGTTCGTAACCGGATTACCAACATACGCTTCTAGTCCACATAGTGACGTCACAAGCCCATGACATCATGAAGTGACGTGGCAGTGCTATGAGACATGCGGACGGCGACGACAGTACGAAATGTATTTGATATCCCGTCTGCAATAACCAGCGCTTCTATCCTCGAGGGACAAACACAGCGTCGAAGAGATGGAGACGCCGAGGTGACGGAGAGGCTTGATGGCCTAAATGCGTCGACGGTCCCCCACGAACTCCTTGTCCCGCTGCGACAGACGATTTGATTCCACAGAAGGGGACGACCTCCGAGTCGAATTGACTCTGCATCGGTCGCGACCCCATGGAGGTCCTCCTCCTCCTCCTCCTCCCGCTTAGAACTGGTTTAAGTGGCGTGTTGTTAACCGGGAAAGGGAGGAGGAGGAGGAGGAGGAGGAGGAGGAGGAGGAGGAGGAGGAGGAGGAGGAAGAGGAGGAGGGTTACCGGGGTGAAGGGGGTTGGAGGGAGTTGCATAAAGGAAGGAGATGGAGAGAACTCCCGAGGTCATTCGGCCTTGGTGACACCATCATCACCATGGCAACCCGACCTGTGTCTTGTTCTCTTGGCGGAAACGGGACAGGTACAGGCTGTGCCTACGTCTCGGTCTCCATTTCCGTCGATTTATTTACTTGTTTGTTTGTCTGGTTATGGGTTTTTTTGATGGGTGTCTGTGGCTACCCCCCTTGTAGGGGGAAAAAGCCTGTGGCTTATTCATCCCTTGGCTGGCTACCTTCCTTATATGGCGAACAAGCCTTTTGGTATACAGATTCATTTATCTATTCTTATTCACGTGTTATTCATTCCGTACTTGAATCACTCACCCTGCTGGGGGGGGGGGGGAGGAGCGGTGTGAGGAGGAAGGAAGGAGATAAGGAGGAGAGATAAAAAAGATAAAAGGAGAAAGGTTATAACAAAGAATTACAAAGGCAGAGCATGCCGACAGGAGACCTTTTGGTCCATATCTAGGTCGGATGATGATGTCCACGGTCTAATCATTCTCTCCGGTTAACACCGGACTATTCTATTCAGCCAAGGACACTTCCAGCAGTCACTCTTTAACCCCTACGCTCGTGGGTCACCCGGCAGGTGAGTAAAATAACTTGGAACCAGACAGGAAATTTAAAACAATTTTAAAAATTAATAGAAAAAATAATTGATAGAATAAAATTAAAATTAGATCATTAAAATAGAAATAAAAATAATTATATAAAAAAGTAAATAAAAATAATTATTTAAAATAAAATAAATTAAATATAAATTAGATAATTAATGTAAAATAAAAACAATTATCTAAAAAGTATATAAAAATAAATTCATTTGTTAAAACAAAATCTATTCAAAATATAAAATTAATTTGGCATCAGTCATAATAAGAATCTCAAGTTAACGACGTCATAGTTACGGAGATGAAATGATATTTGCACCACGTGACCCCACCACCTGCTGATTAAAATCGTCTGGCGTCAACCATAAGAAAACATATCAATATCGCCATTACAATGAATGAAACAATAAAAGTTTTCGTTATACACTGCAAAGGTGTGTATGTGTGTGTGCGTTTGTGTGTATTTTCCTAATTATCGTTTCAACAGCGATACAGAGATATATTGACAAGATTGTGTGTGTGTGTGTGTGTGTGTGTGTGTGTGTGTGTGTGTATTCACCTTTCACCTTGGTCTTTCGATCACGTGTTGGACTCGTTATCGACAGCTATTTCCCTCCCGGAAGAGAGCTCAGAGCTTGTATGACCGATCTATGGGTAATGCAATGTGTGTGTGTGTGTGTGTGTGTGTGTAAAACAGTAATAATAATAATGATCGGTTTATTGAGTTAACAACGATACAAAGATACACTAAAAAAATACAATTTGTGTGTGTGTGTGTGTGTGTGTGTGTGTGTGTGTGTGTGTTTTCGTGCGCGCACATGTACACCCCCTCCATCCACTGGTACTTTTGGTGAGGACCCGGGAAGAGGATGAAGAGAAAACGCGTAAACAAACTAACGACCGCGGCTGAGGCCTTGGGACGGAGCCTCTCTGCGGGCGCTGCGGGGCCCGGAGGCCTATGCCCCGCGCCCGCGAGCAAGCGACGTCAGCGGCCCCGAAGTGGGTGGCCCTGCCACGTGATGCAAGATTATGGCAGCGGTGGGATTCGAACCCACGCCTCCTCAGAGACTGGAGCCTAAATCCAGCGCCTTAGACCACTCGGCCACGCTACCTGTGCTTCTCTATACAAACAAAAGGGTATATAATAACCGCCATTCCATAGTCTATGGTATTCGAGACGTATTCATTTCCCATTAGGAAGAGATACCCAAGGTTGAAAACTTATTACTTAGTCTAGAGAAGGTTATTTCGGCTCTTAACCCTTTTCCACCACCAACTCCACCAACTCCACCACCTCCTCTCCCTTTTTATTTCCTCTAATTCAACTTCCCACCCTCCATCCTCCTCCCTCTCCCTCCCTATCTCCTCTCCCCAACTTTCTTTTCTCTTCCTTCCCTCCTTCCCTCTTTCACCCTCCAATATGATGGTCCCCGGATCGAGTCTCGCGACGGCCGGGTTGATTATAAGTATTTGAAAGATTTCACTGTTACGGATTATTTGTTCCACACACACACACATATATATACATATATATATATATATATATATATACACATACATGGGTGTCTGAGTGCGCGCGCGCGCACATACTTGCATCTATATGCGAGATAGTGAGTGAAAGGTTTCACATGTATGTATGTGTATATGTATATATATATATAATGTATATATATATATACAAATATATATATATATATATACATGTGTGTGTGTGTGTGTGTGTGTGTGTGTGTGTGTGTGTGTGTGTGTGTGTGTGTGTGTGTGTGTGTGTGTGTGTGTACGCGCGCGCATAGTTGGATATATCCGTACGGGTACGTCTACGTACGATATAGTGAGTGGGAAAGAAAGTAAAAGAAAAGAATGTACGAAAAAGAGCGAGAGCTTTCACTTCTCCTTTGATGCCGCCAGGCTATTTCATTTAACTCCTTAACACTAAACCCCCCACCCCCCCGTGGTGCCAAATGCCAAAGATCGCTGGCACCCACACCGCCCATTCTATAAACAACCACAGACACGGTTGACCATTTTGGCACCGGCAAGGCTTTTCCTCCCAAGGTACTTCCCACTGTGCCAATCGCTTGAGACAGTTCGAGGCTTCGTGGTTCCTTTTTGTATTCTCCTTTTTATTATCTTATCTATTCATTTTTCTTCAGTGGCCTCGCTAAGGGCCACACGGTCTCCTGCTGGCTTCCTTTTCGTTGTCCTCGCCTATGTTGGGCCTTCCCTATAGGATGGCAGTATACGTTTTGATTCTTGTTGTCGCCAAGTGATTTTATTCACTCCCGTGGCTCCCCCAGTAATGGGAGGGTGGTAGACAAATGGTTGTCGACCTTTTTCACTCCATTCCTTCCTCCCTTTCTTGTATTCTCAACATTTGCGTGGCTGCCATTCATTTTGCTCCCAAATCCCATCCCGTCCCAAAATAGTTAGGATAAAAGCATAATAATGTATCTATCTATATACCAGAGGTTTTTCCCTCATTATGAAAGAAGTAACCAAGTCTAAAGGCACTCCACAATATAAATATTATAACAATAATAATGATAACAATAATAATAATAATAATAATAATAATAATAATAATACATACATATACCAAGGCTTTTTCCCCCTTTCAAGGGAGGTAGCCAAAAAGGGAAAGGCATAAAAACACTCCCACCCATTTCATCCCTAAATACATTCCATACCCCTCCCACCCTCCCTCTCATTTGAGCACCTCCAGTGTTATAATAATAATAATAACAATAATAGTAAAATAATGATGAGCTTTTGCTTTATTACACAGCTGACAATCATAATTATCTTTCTGCAAGGACGAAGTGATTTTTTTTCCAGATTCCTCCCATCATATAGAAATGTATAACATGTAACAGGAGGCCATGACCTGGTGTTGTTATATCTCCCCCGCCCCCAGGGTCAAAACCTCAGGGTTACAGTATCGCTCCATGAACTCCTTATGACGATTTTACCTTGGCTCTGGCTACCGCCAGGCGATTTTATTCATCTCCTCGGGACCCTTTCGGTGGCGAAGGTACACACACACACGGCCGCACGGGCAGAGTGCCCACATCGAGGCATGAGTTGACGTTTTCGTAAATGTCAACCCCCCCACCCACCCACCCCCACTGCTTTGATGGCTTGATCGAGAGATCCAGACTAATCTGTTAATAACCAGCGCTTCTATCCTTGAGGGGAATATTCCACCGAAGAGGTGGAGTCGTAGTGGAGGTGGTCAAAGGATTGAAGGAAGGATGGACATCACAACATAAGGTCTGCTGGTGACTTTTTTTTAATTGAAAATTAGGCTTCACTCATTTCACTCATGATGCGTGACTGTGGTCCGTAAGGATATCACTAGAATCACTTATAAGGAAAATAGCCAAATCAAAAGGTACACACCCATTCCCCACCCATTATATTCCCATCCATCATCATTTCCTCCCGCTCATCTCAGCTCTTCATGGATGACGGGTCATCCCTGTATCCCACCCACTGCCCTGGGTCAGAAGCAATGCAGCAAGACACAGTACAGTATATCCACAGCAAGGCCGCTTCATTTAATCGACGACCCCTCCCCCTCTCCGTCCCCTCATGTGGAAAATAGAGAAGACGAGATGTTGTCATACATATATAAATATAAATATATATATATATATATATATATATATATATATATATATATATATATATACATATATTATACAAATATATATATTGACATATATATATATGCATATATATATACATATACGATATATATATATACATATATATATATATACATAGAGAGAGAGAGAGAGAGAGAGAGGGGGGGGGGTTAGTCAACCTGTAAGTCGGGAAAATTCAGAAAATGAAAAAAAAACATATATATATACACATACATGCGTGCATACATACATACTGTACATACATACACACACACATATATATATATACAAGAAGAGCACTGACTCACCTCGAAATTGAACCAGAGTTTGTCGATCTCGAGGGCGTGTGCCCTGGCGTGGTTCTGAAGGACCCCCGTCAGGAAGGACTGCGTGAAGAAGAAACCGCTCAGCCAGATGACCCTCGGCTGACCCTTCTCGTACCACGTCTGCGGGCGAAGAGGACAAAGGCTCAAGACTCGAAGCACCGAGGACAAAGACTCGAATTCTCGAGGACAGGTGCTCAAAGTCTCGCGGATAAAGAATCAAGGTCTCAAGGACAAATACTCAAAGTCCCGAGGTCTCGAAGGACAATTTCTCAAAGTTTCGAAGATAAAGACTCAAAGTCTTGAGGACAAATACTCAGTCTCGAGGACAACGAATCGAGGTTTCGAGGTCAAAGAGTC
>NC_134780.1:81422765-81425265 GCF_046742065.1 Oratosquilla oratoria
ATGTTTGTACATATCGACCACGTGGGTCTCGCTTCAAGCTCAAAGCCAACAGCACCACATACGTCATAGGCCGCCAAGAGGTTGCGGAGCTGCTGGGCCGAGATCCTGAGGTCGGTGTCCGAGAAGGAGTAGGGCGCGTTCCAACCGAGAGGCCCGAAGAGGCGCCGCTCCTGGACGACGGCGTGGAAGAAGCAGAGCGAGAAGACGAGTCGCCGGAAGGAGGCGTCTGAGCCGGGACCGCTGAAGAAGTCCGGCTCGGAGAGAGGGTCCGACAGGTACAGCCTATGGTGACCGAGACATAACTCTTTAATACAACAAAGGTTTATTAGATGGAATGTGTGTGTGTGTGTGTGTGTGTGTGTGTGTGTGTGTGTGTGTGTGTGTGTGTGTGTGTGTGTGTGTGTGTGTGTGTGTGTGTTTGCGTGTGTTCGCGCGCGCGTATGCGTTTGTACTGTACGTACCCGCAGTTATTTTCCTAACTATAATATCCATAAAAAAGTAACAATCGTGAGGTCCCGTTCCTACGCCTCTTCTGTCAAACTTGGCTAAAAAAAAAAAAAGGATTTATGTATTTCGACTCATTTATTTCCTCCCCGAAGTTATTCCAAAGAAAATTATTTCTTGATAACCTTCAAGCAACTTACCTTGTTTCATTTCCTCCCCATGAACACTTACTTCACAAGTAAAAAAGATTGCGATGGCCGGGAATCGAACCCGGGTCAACTGCTTGGAAGGCAGCTATGCTCACCACTATACCACCATCGCGCCATGACATTACCGCATACTTTTGTGTCTTTGTTATCACCAGGGTGACCAAAGAATATTCCCCAAGCCATAAGACTACGTGCGTGTGTATGTATGTGTTTGTATATGTGCATGTCAGATCGACGTATTCTCTCTCTCTCTCTCTCTCTCTCTCTCTCTCTCTCTCTCTCTCTCTCTCTCTCTCTCTCTCTCTCTCTCTCTCTCACTGTGTGTGTGTGTGTGTGTGTGTTGTGTGTGTGTGTGTGTGTGTGTGTGTGTGTGTGTGTGTGTGTGTGTGTGTGTGTGTGTGTGTGTGTGTGTGTGCGCGCACACGCGTGTGTACATATCCAAGTATACGAGTATATAAAAACTGACAGAACATGGACATGAAATGCAATGACGAAAGCCCAAGAGGTCGGAACGTTTGGTTCTGAATTAACGTTTCACTGACACCTCATATATAAAGGTATACACGCGTGTACATATGCACGTGTGCATTTATACATGTACACGTATGTGCGCATGCATGTCCACCCTGACCCAAACCTCAAGGAGGACCTTCCCCCCTTCCCGGCCTCTTCTCTCAAGGGCGACCTCTTCCTCACCTCCTCAAGTTCGCTCTGAGCCCCTTCGGAGGCTCGGTGACCATCTTGATCCCGTTCTGGAGGACGGAGACAGGGAAGCTGCTCGACGGGTAACTGGTCAACCATAATCGGAAGTCTGGATGGGTCGTTTCCGGGTTGAGTTCTTCACACAACTGAAAACACACAGACGGGGGTGGTCGCTTTACAAGGGTTGATAAAAAATAAACAAATAAAAATCAATTATAAAAAATAAACACCTTCAATAAACAAATAAATAAATAACATGAATACAAAAAATAGATTAATAAATTAATAAGATAAATAAATGTCAAACTCATCTTACCCTTTCGGGTCACGTGTCCTCTCCTCGGTTCATCCAATCAGTCTTCCGGTTCATAGACCACTCATGCACTTCCTGACATTCCTTGGGTTCTGTGACAATACCTCTTTATCCACCAGTTCATCCACCCACTCCACTCCCTCAATATCATCCATCAGGAGCCACTAAGGATATGATCCTCATATCAACAGGGTTTTACACAGAGTCCTCAATCTTTATTGTCTCCTGGCATGGTCTGAACATCACTGAACCCCATCTCACCCTGTCTCTCTCTCTCTCTCTCTCTCTCTCTCTCTCTCTCTCTCTCGTACACACACACTTGGTTATGGCAGTCCGTCGGTGATCGACGACGATAGTGCTCTTGTGAAGTGAGGCTGAGTGGTGATGCTGAGGTTTTTGGCGCTGATGCCAACAGATGCTAGACCTACACATCCTTTCACATTCAGGGGAAGTCAGCCCTCTCTCCCCCCCTCTCTCTCTCTCTCTCTCACACACACACACACACACACATACACACACACACACACACAAATAAATAAAAAATAAAATAAAAAAAGAGGGCAAACACTCCCTCGTACAGGCTCACCTTCTCCAAGAGCGGCATGAAGGACTTGGCGAGGTGGCAGTTCTGGAGGAGGACCCACGTCCCGATACGAACGCCCTCTTCAATGAGCTTCCGGGCCACAGGACCCTGGCCTTGGCCCAAGGACACGCCCTGCGTCCGGTCGCCTCCCATCCCCTGCAGAGATAACAGTGGGCGTGAAAGAGACAAGGGCAGGCAGGAAGTGAGGTTAGCCTACTTGTCACTAAGACTGGAAACCTTTCAAACTAT
>NC_134780.1:81430265-81432765 GCF_046742065.1 Oratosquilla oratoria
TATATATATACGTATTTTCAAGGATCCACGATTTAATGTTCAATCATTAAAAGTAGTTATTGCCCTACAGATGCATATTCAATAATCTGACCAAATATTTACACTTCTGTTCGCTTTCTGTTATGAGCGACGTCCCTGAACACATAGGTTATGGCCACACTGATGCTTGGACTCAGATATGAAAAGGAATGATAAAATGAAATAGGAAAAAAAAAATAAGATAACATAAAAGATAAATGAACACTTAATAAAAACTTGTCCTTTCACTGTCACGACCTATGCAAGTTTTATTTTGATTTCCGCCAGGCGATTTTATTCAGCTAATGCAAGTCTCCAGCAATCAAGGGGTTATCAGGGGCACCTGTGGGAGCGGTCCCCGACCTGAAGTGGGTCTCGACCGGTCGAAAACCCCTTCAGGCTAGAAGTCGCACTTCCTCAGTTTCCGTTCTTAGCCAGATACAAGACCTAAAATCCGACACCGTGATGAAGGGGTTAGGGTGGGAATTGGCAGAGCTGGGCGCGTTATCGCCGGACAAATAGTGCGTTACCGCCGGACAGGTAGTGTGTTACCGAAAAATCTGGGGTGGTGTTTCCGTCAATGCGTTACCGATTTTAATTTCCTTAGAGCAGTCCGCGTTACTGCGTATATGTATATACACATACGCAGTTTGTATACGCAGATTTTTCGGTAACGCACTACCTGTCCGGCGGTAACGCGCCCAGGTCCCCACTCTGTATCCTGGTACCTTGTACTTCCATTCACGCGATGAGACTCATGAATGACCTTCCCGCACTCAGACAGGTCATTCCAATATCGAAAGAACCCTCACTACCTAAACATCACCTAAGTGCTTTACTAAGTGTTAATTGATGCAATACTAAATGTAAAGAATCGATAGAGTTGGATGCTGCAATCTACGTGTACTGTAACCATTGATAACCTTCATTGGGGAGGGGGATTGAGACGTATGTGTCCGCCACGCCAAGATCTCAAGGTCTTTGTAGTACAAATATACAAAGTATTGTACATCGGATTTTGATCAGCCCCTTTAACTCTCCTAATATATCCGGATGCGCAAACCTCAAAGAAGAAGAAGAAGAAGAAGAAGAAGAAGAAGAAGAAGAAGAAGAAGAGGAAGAAGAAGGAGAAGAAGGAGAAGAAAAAGAAGAAACACACTGGTACAACTGACCTGGTCCTCGGCGAACTTGAGGAGGAGGTTGGTGGGGTCGGCGCCGGGCGTGAGGAGGAAGATGAGTGGGATGCAGCAGTGGGACTCGTTGAAGGTGCGGCCCAAATCGAAGGGCGGGGCCTCGATGTACGCTTTCCCGAGTTGGTCTAAGAAGTAAATGACCAAGGGGTCCTTTTACTCGTACAATAGATGAATATATTAAATAAAATAAATATATAAAAACCCCTTATAAAGATAGACGGCCTAGCTTTTCCCAAGCTGGTCTAAGAAGCAAGAGACCTATCACTTGTACATAATATATATGTACACACACCAAGGGCTTTTTCCCCATTACAGGGGGGGTAGCCAAGTCAAAAGGCAAATACCCACTCCCATCCACCACCCTTTCCCTCCTTTCATCTTAGCTCCCCAAGAATGGCGGGCCATTCCTGCATACCGCCCAATGCCCTGGGTCAGAGGCAATGCAGTAAGACACAGCACATTCACAGCAGGGCCGCTTCACTTAATCGGCACTCCCCCCCATTCATACATAACCACTTCCTACACGCCCATCCCCTCCCTCCCTTGCATCACAATATCATCTATACATACTCTCCACTCATCCCTATCTCCTGCCTTCTTCCTTCCTTCCTCGACAGACATTCCCCTCTTCCTCAACGCCCCTTTCACCCCATCCATCCATCTCATCCTCGGTCGTCCCCTCAAGTTCACTCCATCCACCTCTGCCTTCCACGCCTCTTTTACTAATCTTTCTTCACTCATCCTTTCCATGTGTCCAAACCATCCTTCTTTCATCAGCCCTATCTGTCATTTTTTCCATCCCAGCTCTACTACTCACCTCCTCTTTTTTTCACTGTATCCGACTTTCTAACCCTTCCACATTTCTCGGACATTTCACCTCGAACACATTTAAACTTTTTCTCTCTGCCTCTCTTAAATTCCAGGTCTCTGTCCCATACAGTGCCGTCGGCACAATCACCCCTTAATATAGTCTCCACTTTGCATCCATTCCCAAATATCTATTTCTCATGACATTTTTTAATTCCCCAAAACATGTACTTGCTTCTCTCAATCTACAATTTACCTCCACTCCCACTCCTACCTTTCCTGCCATATGCGACCCCAAATACCTAAATCTATCCACTTCATCCAGCCTCTCTCCTTTAAGACTTACAACTCGCTCCCTTGCACCTCTCACCACCTTACTTTTACCCATATTTACCTTCAACTTTCTTCTATCGCATATCCTCCTCAACTCGTCACTAACTCTCTTATCCCTCCTCTGAACCTGCCACAAGCGCAGTGTCGTC
>NC_134780.1:81437765-81447765 GCF_046742065.1 Oratosquilla oratoria
TTCGCTCATCCTTTCCTTGCTCCTCTGATAATGGGGTTAAATGTGGCGAATCTGTTTATGCTATCTTCATCACTAGCCCACGCTTCCAAAAACAGCCTGCCACCCTTCTTGTTGTTTTTGTACAAAACCTCCATACCCTGATAGGGTTCGAAATGTTGGGATTAAATTACCTGTTTTTGATTCCGGTGTTTTTTACTTTTCCATATATATATATATATATATATATATATATATATATATATATATATATATATATATATATATATCCACAACAAAGTAATGTCGTGTCACATTAGTAAAATAAACTTTTTATCTCACAGTCGGAAAAAGGAGACACTAATGTCGAACGTTCTGTATATTTCGATCACCAATTGTTACCCTTTTCAGCAGAATGAATACATAGTGGAAGGCCATTTGATATGTTGAAATATTTCCCTAATTCCAACATATCAAATGGTCAGTGATCACCTGACTGCATTACTACCTCAGCAGTCAACCAAGTGCTACCTCATTTACTCCAAGGTCACAAAACCCCACGTAACCTGAGCTTGTTCCTTTTCCCACCTCACATTTTTTGTATATAGGTATATGCCTTCCACTATGTATTCATTCTGCTGAAGAGGGTCACATTTGGTGATCGAAATATACAGAACGTTCGACATCAGTGTCTCCTTTTTCCGACTGTGGGATAAAAAGTTTAAATATATACATATATATATATATTCATATATATATGTATATGTATATATATACATATATACTGTATATATATATATATATATATATATATGTTTCCCTAGGTATTCGATGGTTCGATATCCGATATTTCGAATTTATACCACTCGCTCGTTGTTGTTTTTTTATGTAGGCGCTCGATTATACCTGTTTCTGACTCCGGTGTTTTTTACATTTCCATATATATATGGGTGCCGCGATAGCAGCGGCACCCACGCTCAATCGGGCACCCACGCTCAATCGGCCACCCATCGAAACTCCTCCCCGCTCTTTATTCAGTTGCGTTTACTCACTGTCCCGTGTATCAGTGTGTGTTTTGTACTACCATTTCACATTCACTGTTGTTTTTACAGGTAATACATAACTTGATGGTTTCCAATCGGCCTGCAACAACTACTACTGGTGAGATAATGCCCAAAAGACCGAGGAAAAGCTTATCGTTGGAGAAAAAATTCTTGAAATTGTTAAATGCCATGAGGGAGGTGAAGGGGCTGACTCTATCGCCAGAACCATGCATTTGCCCCAGTCAACTGTCTCCACAATAATCAAACAAGGAGACAGTATAAAGCTGGTGAAACAGCTTCTACATTAATGGCAAAGACGCTGACGGGGCAGAGTGCACCAATGATGGAGGAAATGGAGAGACTCTTAAGGCTGTGGATTGATGACCTGTCTCGCCGCAGCAATTATCTTTCTACCTCCCCTGCGACAACGAAAGCCCTCTCGATTTATAATGATCAACATAAGAAGGGATATGAAGTCAATGATGGGTCAATCACTACCAGCGAGTTGGTTCGACCGTTTTAAAGCTCGAGCAGCCCTACACAACGTCAAGATGACTGCTGATGCAGCAAGTTATGACGAGCCTGCCGCTGCAGCATTCATACCAACACTGAAAAAACACATTGAAGAGCGTGGATACAGTGCCAAACAGGTGATAAACTACGAGACATGCCTGTAGTGGAAGAAAAAGTAATCCAGAACCTTTATTGCTAAGGAGAAAACAACGCCATTATTTAAAGCATCCAAATGCAAATTTACTCTGGAGTTGGGTAGTAATGCATCTGGGGACCTGAGGCACCTTTACTCATCTACCGTTATAAAAACCCATGGGCACTTATAAGCTATGTGAAAGCGTATTTCCCAGTGATATATAGATCCAACAAGCAGGCCTGGATGATGTCTTCTATGAACCAGCATTATGTTGCAAATTATTTGTCCCTTGGACTACGTGACTATGCTGCCAAAGAAAACATTGCCAACAGTTTCCTTCTGCTGGTTGACAATGTCCCAAGCCACACAACAACCATAGATGATTGGGCAGACAACACAGAGGTGATGTTTCTACCCAAAAAACACAACAGCACTCATCCAGCCCATGGACCAAGATGTGATTGCCACTTTCAAGGCGTATTACCAACGCCGCACAATGTGTCAGCTGACTATCATGACTGACAGCCCAGACAAGCCCACACTCAAGCAGTTCTGGGTCAATTATAATATCAAGAAGGCCATTGACAATATCAATGCAGCATGGAAGGTGCCAGGAAAAATAGTGAATGGCTACTGGAAGAAAATCTGGCCCGAGTGTGTCAAGCCAGATGAGGACTTCACTGGATTTAGTGATGTGGCACCCATTAGTAAGGACATCGCCAGGCTGGCTTCCAGGTCGATGAAGATGATGAGAATGAATTGCTAGTCCCATGATAAGCCACTCAGCAATGAAGATCTGATGGAGTTGGAACAAGAACGAGCTCTCCATGGCGATGATGATGATGTGATGCGTCCCAGCGAGGCCTTGACATCAAAACACTTCGTGAGGTGTTCTCTGGCCTAGATGCAATCATCGAAAAAATAAAGGAAAGGGACCCAAACCCAGCACGAAGTGGAACAGTTGCCTATAATGTGGAGCAAGCCTTCAAGGTCTACAGAGATATATTCGAGGCCAAGAAAAAAAAAGGCAAGGCAAACCACCATTTCCACCTTCAAACACCATTTTCACCTTCAAACCTGCCGCTCCCTCCCACCCAGCCCCCGCCCTGCATCAGCTGATCCATACTCCCCTCCGCCACCTCTCCAGTCTACGTCTGGCGCTCTTCCGTCCACCTCTGCTGCCCAGGATTCATCAAGCCCTACCACTTCTGATGACGAGGAGAAGGCTTCCTCGGGATTTTAGTAAGACTAGCCATGAAAGGTATGTGCGGTGCGGGATCGGGTAACTAGTGGCGTTCTACAGAGCCTCTTTTTCTGCTCTTTCCAGTGGATATGGGCCTACCGGGAAAACCACTGTATAAAAAATAACGCGTCTATAACACTACCTCTTTAGATGGCGTGGAAAAGTTATATATCTCTGAACATAGGCTATGCTACGGCTACTCTCCCCATTTAATTAAATCTTATTAAAACTCAATTTCACTATCCGATCGTTCGTTATTCTATCTGTTTTTTCAGGAACGTAACCCAATCGTATAGTGGGGGAAACCTGTATATATATGATACATAAATGCACAAACCTAATATATTACGGGGCAGCTGTGACTCAACTGTAACACTTCATGTAAAAGAATAAATAATATTATATATATATATATATATATACATATATATATATATATACTAGCCAATTACCCGCGCGTTGCTGCGAGTTCGTGAATAATCCCTAACCTAACCATACCATACCTAACTTTAACCCTTAACCCTAACCAAAATATTTTTTAAAAATATAGCATTAAACACTCCCCCTCCCAAATGGGCGCCCCCCCCTACCCGAAGGTTGGGAAACCCTAGTTTGAAAATACATACATACACAAACACAAATATCATGTGCACATTCTTTTGCGTGCGTGTGTGGATTGACAATAAATGCCTACAGCAAGAGGTGAAAAAATGTATCTATTTTATTTATCTTCAGAATATATATGGTTATAGGGGTTTATTTGGAAAAACCTAATAAGATTTTGTAAATAATAAATTTCCGCCGCAGTAAAATTAAATGAAAAGCAATATTTCAATATTTGGTATAATTTTACAATCATTTTACATTTGCATAATTTTTTCTTACAAAAGCTATCATGGTTTGTGGCAACATAAATTTAACAAATATATATAATATTTATGAACACATACAATGGTTTGTTTAATTATATTGATTCTTATGTTACAAAAATAATAACTTAAGGGGGAACTACAGTAGTGGCGTGTTCTCTCACCATAAACCACCTAACTTTAACCCTTAACCCTGACCAATTTTTTTGTTTATTAAATATGGCTTTATATACTCCCCCTCCCAGGTGTGTGCCCCCCCTCCCGAAGTTGGGAAACCCTAGTTTGAAAATACATGCATACACAAACACAAATATCATTTGTACACATTCTTTTGTGTGCGTATGTGCATGTGTGTGTGCGCGTGGATTGACAATAAATGTCTACAGCTGAAAGGTGAAGAAATGTATCTAGTTTATTTATCTTCAGAATATATATAGTTATAGGGGTTTATCTGCAAAAACATAGGAGTTTGTGAATGAACTATTTCCGCCCGCACAAAAATTAAATGAAAATAACCAATATTTCAACATTTGGTAAAATTATACAATCATTTTCCATAAACATGCTTTCTTCTTACAAAAGCTATCATGGTTTGTGGCAACATTAATTTCACAAATGTAAATAATATTTATGGATACATACAATGGTTTGTTTAATCATATTAATTCTTAAGTCACAAAAAATACTACGCGACTTCATGGGATACTACATAAACCTCCTAACTTTAACCCTTAGTCCTAACCAAAATATTTTTTCTCGAAATGAAATATAGTTATCCAAGTACCTGGAGTGATGGGGTATCATAATATATATGGTTATGGGGGTCTATCGCTAAAACCCTAGGAGGAGTTCGTGTACAAACAAACAAATAAACAATAAGACAGACAGACAAGAGGCTACTACTTTATTGTAATAGATATATAATGTATGCACACACACATTATATATATATATATTATATATATATATATATTATATATATATATATATATATATATATATACACACACATATATATATATATAGGGTTAGGGTGGGGCACACGTTGCTCGACCCTGGGGACTAAAGGAAACCATCACACAGTTCCCTGAGGGTATAGCTTACATTACAATAACAAATAATGACAAATAATTAAATAAATAATAAGTAAATAATACACAAACAAATGTACAAATAAATAAAATAAAAATTACAGTTCTTTCAAGGTTTAGGTCATATTACAAAAATTATAAATAAAAGATTAATAAATAATGAATGATAAGTGAATAGTACACAAATACACAAATAACATGAAAAATAGTTTCTCTAAGGTATAAGTCACATTACAATAATAAATAATAACTAAATAATAACTAAATAACATATCAACAAATATACAAATAGATAACATAAAGATTATCGTTCTTCACGTGTAAATATACTAAAATAAATAATAAATATATCGACTTATAAATAAAGTAGAAACAACAACAAATGAACTAAACAAGTAAAAAAATGATAATAAATAATCCATTAAAAGTAAAATCAAATATATCAAAAACAAGCAGAATAGATAAAAACAATTCACATAAATAACTAGAATAAAAAGAGTAAAGTGACTCTATATAAAAAAAGAGAAAGAGCTCTTGGTTGGCGGGAAGGTAAATGGAAACATAAATAAATAAATCAAAATACGTAAATTAATAAATAAATATATATACATAAATAGATAGAAAATATATATACATGAATAAATAAACAATTGAGGGTAAAGGATAAAGGAAAGATGCTAGCTGGGATATAAGGATAAATCGAAGTCGGTCCAGGGATTATGCAGATAAAGAAATAATTGCTGATGTGGGATAAGGAGGAAGAGAGAGAGAGAGAGAGAGAGAGAGAGAGAGAGAGAGAGAGAGAGAGAGAGAGAGAGAGAGAGAGAAGATTGTGGAGGAGGAGGGTGGGGAGGAGGAGGAGAAGGAGGGGGAAAAGGAGGAGAGGGAGGAGGAGGGGAAGAACGAGAAGGAGGAGGAGACGGAGAGGTCGGGAGGACGAGCAGGAGGACAGAGGTCAAAGGGAACGTAGAGGAGGAAGAGAGCGAAGAGGAGGGAGAGGAGAAAGATGAGAATACGAAAAAGGAGGAGAGAGGGAACAAAGAGGACGTGGAGGAAGAGGAAGTGGAAGAGGAAGAGACGTGAAAGAGAAAGAGAAGAAGGAGGATAAGGAGGAGAGACAGACAACGCCAGACAGTGTCACGGCCTTGGAAGACCATTAACGTTTGAATTAACACGGAATGAGATTTCCTCCCAAAGAGGAGAGAGAAATACTTTGACAGGAAAATACGAACGACGGGAAGAGTACCAAACGACGAAAACCGCCACGAAGGAAAAACAGGGGAGTACCTAGGGGGGGGGAGGGTTATTATGGGGAGAATAGTGAAAATATAATTAGGGATTCAATTGAAGGAAACTGGAGGAAAGAAATTTAGGGTGTGGGAAAATCCAGGAGAAGAAAATAAGGATGTGGGAAAGTTAGGGGAATTAAGGAGAAATTTAGGGAGAAATTTGGTGTTAAGAAAATGAGGGGGTTAGGGGGAACAAAATTAGGGTGGATATAATTAGGGCTTGGGGAAATTAGGGGATTTTTTTTTAGGTGAAATTAGTGTGATATAGAAAATAAGATTGTGGAAACATTTGTGGTATTACGGTGAAAATTATTGGAAATAAAATTATGGGGACAAAAATTAAGATCGGGAAAATTAAGGAGAATTAGGGTGGAAAGAAAATTAGCACGGGAAAGAAAATTAGGAAGGATTATGGGGGAAGAAAATTATGGTGTGAAAAATTAGGGGAAACAAAATTAGGGTGTGGGAAAATTAGGAGGGAATTATAGGGAAGAAAATAAGTTTGAGAAAGACAATCAGAGAGGACTATGGAGAAGAGCGTGGAAAATTGAGGGGAAATAAGGTGGAAATTGGGGAGAAATTAGGGTGTGTGAAAATTAGGGGGAATTAGGGTGAAAATTAAAGTGATAGGGTCATTACCTCCATTTCATGAACGCCACGAGGTGTTTACATATGTTTAATCAGATACACCAGACAACACGAAATCTCTCAACCTCTTTTGGGCCCATGCGTAACCCGCGGCGGTACCACATAATCAAGAAAAAATGGGCGGTTGTGTGTGAACGCCTCCACTGACCTACACTGTAATTGAACCGCGGTAGTTAAAACAGCTAGTGTGAACAGGGTCTAAATTATCCAGTTGGTAGAGACCAACGACGGCTTATGGGCTTGTAGTGGTCCTGCATCAAAAGGTGCAACCCTGAGGGGCTGACACTTGGTCTCCAGAAGGGTCCTAAGATCTTTATCTCTCAACTTCAACTAGTCTTTGCACATGGAGACTAGACAACCGGCGACTGCTCCCTTGCCTCTAACTTCAGCCGGTGACACAGGAAGACCCACACTTAGGCGACATAGACAGCATTCCAAAGTTTCTTCCCAAAGAGATATTTGAGAGGGCCCCGAGGACTGTTGCCGGCCACTGTGGAGCTGAGGGTATTCCACTTAGTAAAATGAGAAAGAGACAGACAGACAGACAGAGAGAGAGAGAGCCAGGTTGGAACCATACATGAACTTTAAGTTGGGTATGATAATTGAAGAGCAGGAGGAAAAGACCCACACCAGCCCACAAAAACACACAGTGCACATACATAAATACGTGTGTATGTATATATATATATATATGTATATATATACATATATATATATACATATATATATGAATATATAAATAAAAAAATCAACCACATATCACTTTTAATTCCATACCATCGCAAACGAGACTGAGAATCGCTCGAAGGAGGCATCCGTTGGAAATTGAAACGTGGACGAGCCGAGGATTCGAACCCAGCTGACCCGTAACAAAGTTACATTGACGTAACACAATAGCGTATTGGAACCATTCAGTGTGCATGTATATGAATATATATATATATATATATATATATACATATATATATTTATATATATACTATATATATGAATATATATAATATAAATATATATATATATACTGTATATATATTTGAATATCTAGGGAGCAGATTCTCTTGTATGCATGTGTTGTTAAAGTCGACAGCATTAAGGAGGTTGTTAATCTTCTTATGGGTATTCTCCAGCTTTCTAACCAATACTCTGCCATTTGGAGGGTGGGCATAAACCAAGTTGCCAAAATTATTTCCGTCATTGGTTTGTTTAACAATGCAGTGAAGCCACCACCACCCGTGACCACACCCTATGTCAATACGCCCCAACCCCCCTCCACCTCCTCCAACCCACTCCATCCATCCTCCCCCAATCGACCTCGCAACCCCCTAACCCCCCAAACCTCCTCTTCCCGACCCTCTCCTTCCCGTCATAATGAGAAGTCAACCCCTCCCACTAATCCTTCCCCCACTACCCCTTCCACCACCCAAGCCGGCTAGGTTCGTATATATAAGTCACCTACCGACGATTTCCTTCGTCATTTCTTTGGACCTTTAATTTTTTGTAAGTAGCGGTCCCCAACGGCCCATGTATCGAGATAGGATTTGAATTATTGCTGACTTAATTGTGAATTTTGTTAAGGTTAACACCTTTTTTCTTTATTTCTGTATGTCGGTAATGTTTATGTTACAGATTTTCCTGAAGATGTCTCTTTGCAGACGAAACGTTGAATAAATGAATCATTTTGGCAACTTGGTTTATGCCCACCCTCCAAATGGCAGAGTATTGGTTAGAAAGCTGGAGAATACCCATAAGAAGATTAACAACTTCCTTAATGCTGTCGACTTTAACAACGTTCATCATATTTGCCGCTAGGCCCTTTGGCTCCTTCAATTTCAAGCTTATTAGTAATTAAGACCAAAAGCAATATTCTAGAAAAATTAACATATAAATAACAAACATATTATAATAACCAAATAGCATATAAATAAAAAATATAATATAATAACCAAACAACATGTAAATAACAAATATAAATACAAAAAAAATGTAAAAAAATAATAGAAATAAAATAAACAAGAAAAAATCAATAATTAAACTGAATTAGAAGCATACAACATAAAAATATTTCAAATCAATAAAAAATTAAACATAATAAAAATAAGTAATTCATTCGAATAAAACATAACAAATAAATAAAACTATAACAAATAACATAACAAAAATCAATAATTGATTCGAATAAAACATAACAAATAAATGAAATTATAAAAATATAATAAAAAGAAATAAATAACATTCGAGTAAGGAATTAGTACAAATAAATAACAAATAAAACAACAACAAAATAATAGAAATAAATGAAAATGGAATAATATAATAGATTAATAAATAATACAAACGTATAAGAATACATAATATATAATACATCATATAAACACATGAGAATACATAATCAAAATAGCAAAATTAATAAGATAACATTAACCAATAGAAATGAAATGGTATGATAAAAATGAATTCATAAACAATACGTACACATTAACTAATTTCTAAAGTCAACTTAAATAATTATGTTTCGTTCAATACCACTCCGGTTTGTAGAAGCGCTCAGAGCTTCAAACGTGCTTCGAAACGCCAGAAAATAACAACAACTACAGCAACAACAATGACAACAACAGTAACAGCAGCAGCAACAACACCAGTAAGAGTACCGGTAGCAGCGACATCAATAACAAACGCAACAATAACAACAACAATAACAACAGTAACAGTAGGTGCAGCAACAACAATAACAACAACAGTAACAGTACCAGGAGCAACAACAATAACAACAACAATAACAATGGTACCAACAGTAATAACAACAAGAGCAACAACATCAATAGTAACAGCGGCAGCAACAACAGCTGCGGGCTCATTTGATGAATATGAAAAGATATTATCATCAACAAGAACAACAAGAACAACAAGAGCTACGAGCTCATTTGATAAATATGAAAAGATATTCTCCACACTTCTCGTACCGGAGCGGTCCCATGGTGTAATGGTTAGCACTCTGGACTTTGAATCCAGCGATCCGAGTTCGAGTCTCGGTGGGACCTCACTTTAAGGTGGAAACTGTCTTAAAACTCCGTGGCGTTTGTCTTCGTTCGTAGTTAACGCCTTAACTGAATCAAATTAAAGCCCTCCTGAACCCCACAATGTTCGCCCAGCTTGTTAGTGCCGACCCACAACAGTTGAAGCATTTAATATATA